>NC_047527.1:125547279-125855474 GCF_012275295.1 Melopsittacus undulatus
CAAGCTTGTGCAGTTGCATCAAAGCTTCAAAAAGGATCTGCTCCAGGACTCAAAGCAGACACAGTAATCTAGAAACTACAGGTTTAAAAAGGAAAATACAAACCACCACATTCACAGGAAGATGTCTACTTTGCTATTTTCTGAATGGTTTATTTGATCACTGGAAACATTACTTTCACAAACTAACAATCTACGGTAGTGGCTGCTTTAGGCACTGGATTTGTAGAAGCACTCCGATTTTTAAAGCAAATTGCTTTTAATTCTATAGTGATAATTCACTTGATCATACTGATTCATAATCATTTTTTTTATTTGTGTTTCAATGCTAAAGGGCTTAATCACCTTTGCAACTTTTAGCTTTATATAAAATTTCAGCCCTCCTTATAGTCTAGTTTTTTTTCTTGATAACAAGGGAAACTATTTTGGCTTCAGAGTTTTGTGCACTTTGTTAGTAAAAAAAAAAATAAATAAAAATGCACTCTTGAATTAAAATGCAGCACTAGTATGATGCAGTTGTGCACCAGCAAAAATCACTGATTGGATATAAAATGTAACACATACTAAAATGTTTGCATGGATTGCAAAGGCCAAACATACTTAAAAACTCCTCCCATATCTTTCTTTCTTTGCTCATTTTATATAGTGAGAAAAAGGCAATGTCATACCTTTAACTTCAAGTTATTAAATTCTTAGATTTAGGACATAAAAATCTTCAAGGCAAGAACTACACAACAGCTCCTGCTAAGACCAGCCAGCTTAATAAATAAGGATGAGTCCTTGCCAATGAAAGAAACCCTGTTCCCTCAATTCGCTCTTGGTCCAATACTATTTGACAACACAGAATCAGACTTCTAAAAATAAGCAAATCATGATTAAGCTTTATGTCTCCACGTGATAGTTATTATTCTTTGAAATTTTTTAACATTATTTTTTGTATGTCTGACAAAATTGGAATCAACTTGGCTTTTTCTTGTTTTCTACTAAAGAATACTGAAGTAATTTAAATCATCAATACTTGTTTTTGGTTTTTTGTTGTTTTTTAACTATGGATCTTCACAAAGCAATGTAAGACTGAAGTCCCCAGTCCTGCAACACATATTTGAATGAACAACTGCTATGGCAGGTGGCCATGGCACTTCATTAGCTGCAGCCATATCAAGGTATAAAATGAGAAATTCAACCTGTACTAAAGATTGTTACTGTTGTTCCGTTCTGCTTATCATTCCCATTTGGAGAACACTTGTGCAGTGGAAGGTTATTTTCTGATGCATGGTAATATAAGTAAGTTAGCTAAACTGAAGTAGGACCATAACCATAATCTCTCTTAAACATTCATAAAATGCATGTTGGTTCCAAGAATTATTCTACATGGAACAAAGGTAGGTAATTTTAAGGAATGATGTTACCAATTACGTCCATAAAAGTCATGTCATCAATTTCAGTGAATCTGGGCCAAAGTTTGCAAAAAATGCAATTTTATTCAGTGTGCAAAACCTGGTGCTTCTTGAGTAAATAGTGTGAAGATTAGGCAGAAATGGTTTAGGTTATAAAAAAGACCTGAGAGCCTAATACTGAATTTTATATAACAATTATTTTTGAGAGGTTGCCTGATAAAGATCTGTATTGCTTAGTAGTGGCACAGTCTCTTGTATGTTCAGGCTACACATGGAAGCCTTTTGATGAGAATCACCCTTCTCAGGTCATGCATCACATCTGTAATAGGCAGGTAGGTACAGTGGCAAGTCAATGAGCTTCATGTTGGAAGCATAATACTGAAAAGTCATGAGCACAGAAAAGGTTAACAGTGAGTTTTCATACTGCCAGAGGTTTTAAAAAAGTCATGAGTATTAAAACGGCAGAACTATTGATCTTATTGTTTACTTGCCAATATACTCAAGAGTTTAACTGAATAATTAAAAAAGTCTATCCAATTATCCTGATTAGAAAAAAGACAAAAGGGCTCTGAGTATTGCACTGTCAGCAACACTGAAAATGCTCTCACTAGTGCAAAGAAAAATAAAAGCAAAACCATTTTATTTTAGTTGAACAATCGCAATACCTTTTTAGACAGTAAGTGTGTCACTCAGGATTACATGGCAACCACTTTTCTTTTTCTTTTCTTTTTTTTTTTCTAACAAAGTTAACAAATATAAAAAATCTAGTCATAAACAGCCTTCAAAGTACAATTAGAAACCAGCAGGAGAATCTATACCAGTATAGGTAGATGGGGCAAGAAACTAGACACTTGTATTACTGCCATGATGTAGACTATGAATGGCCGCTGTGACGAGAAGTGGTGTGTACAGTACACGTCATTAGCCAATTACATCCAGTCACAGTCCAAACCAAATGCTACTCTCTTCAGGATTCAAGACCTGTCTACTTGACACTCCTTGCACAAGATACATCATCGTTTCTGAAAAGAGGCAGTTTCTCTGGCAATACTAGTTAAGTGCATATCATGCTGCACTAATATAGTGCAAAAATTTGCCTTACATGTAGCAAAAAAATGCAGGCAACAGTTTGAGTTAGAGAAAGTAGAAACGTATTGTAACATTTACAATGGGTATTCTTTTTCCAGACAGCAACCACTAGAAAATACTGAATCTGAGAATGCCTCCTTTCTGGATGTGCATATGAGGCCTCTATACTTTTGTAGTGATAACAGGACAGAATTTTGCAAGTGAGTCATTGCCCTCTGAAATGCAGGTTAACACAAGTTATCATCAACTAGCAAACTGTTGAACTTGCTCAGTGGATTAATCCCAGTTAAAACTGAATATTGTAGTAAGCACTAAAATGCTCTTTAATAAGTATATAATCTGGTAGAGTAATACATCTGGTTCAACCGAGTATATATGTTATGCTTGAATATAAAGAGTCATAGACAGCTTGGTACAAACTCTTCATGCGTACTGTTTATACTTGGTTAATGATGCAGCGGCTTCCAACTGTTAATACTATGTCAGCTACAGTATTCTGGAGACAGAAGTGGTGCTTTATAGTTTGTAAGATTGAGGAAAGACCACAAATCTCCAACTGCAGTGTCTGTTAACATGAATCTGCCAGATTTCTCAGTGCTGATGGTCTAAAGTAAAGCAATAATACCTTGAATATCCATAGGCATTATGAAATCCATCCTTCTTTATCTATGTTGCAGTTACAAAAAAGAAAAAGTCAAAACACTTAATCCACTCCATAGAAAATCCCTGTGGCTTTGGATACCATCTGATTTCAATCCATTAATTCAGACTCCATTTGTCACCAAGAGAAGTTATATTTTACATATCTGCATCGCCATCATAAGCCAAGGTTAAAGGTTTCAGTCGGTTGTTCTGCCTTCTCTGGGGCTTCTTTGGCTTTTTGCTGAAACAATAAGATAATTTGTAAATAGAACAAGAAACTAATAACATACAAAGATGGATTTCAGTCTTAAATGAAAGACAAGTGTGCTGTTTTAAAATTATGCATTTGGTCTTTCATTCCGAGAAGCCTTAAGCCTAAAACCTTTACTTGGATCAGTAATTATCTCTTTATCGAGCCAAAGCAACATCTACTTCAAAGCTCAGTTGTTCAGGAACAGGCTGTTATGGTGCTGACAATCCTTGGCAGGTACTCCTGTGAGATCAGTCAATTTTCAGAATAACCCAGAGCATGCAGTGCAATATTTGGTCATGTATCAAAGCTGCATTCAGGTTCTTTTAAATTAGATGTCTCAAATATCAACCTCTCTTGACACATCAAGGGTTTCCTCAGGAAAGTTCTATATTTTGATTAGTCTAATCTCATTATACTTGCTGGAACGACTACAGCTAATTCTAGATGTTATAAGTGAACCAGTCATAAATAGCAGGGATATGGTTGCTAGTCATAACCATTCCCTGTCTAGCCTTAAATTAGATTTTAATCTAGCAGTACTTCCAATCCATTTGATATAGCTTTAAAAAATTACTAAGACAAAGGAAAATGCACGTTTATGCATGCTTTAGTACTTGTCTTCTTTTAGAGTGCAATATAAGCATTTCTTCATCCGGCCTGTGCATCCTCAATCTTGTGCAAAAATCTTATTATCTCAGCTATTTCACTTTGGCTGCCCAAAACTAAACCTTTGTTACCAAGCCCGTTGTTACAGAGGCCTGCAGTGGCCACAGGTTCCAGTTCAAAGAATCTGCACTGCTAATATGCTAATGGATTTTCTTTCCCTTAAAAACATAAAAGATCTTTTTTCTCCTTACTTAGGCAGAAGTGAGATTTTGGGGAAGGTCTGCTGAAACCCAAACAAATCCAGAATCCCCCCTAAATGCCTACTAGCGCAAAATAGCCAAGAGTCTGATGTGTATGACCACACTTCCCTCACCTTTCACCTGCACAGTCATTTGGATCAGAAATTACAAACAGGACCCAGAAAGCATCAGGGACAGCATCTTCAAAAGTGACTTGTTCTTGCAAAAATATTTGCTTGTATATGCACCGAGATTATTCAACAAAATACTAATTTATGTATGTATGTATGAAAACACATGAGAAAGTTTTCAGACTTTTCTTGGTTGTGTATCTCTATATCCTGCCAAATATCAAATCTGACTTGCTTGATTACTAAATTTCCCTATTGTTATTTCTCTCTGCATTATACAGGCACAATGGAATTATCAAGGGCACAATATATTCTTAACAGAGATAAACTGGGCAAAAATAAACTATACACTAAGCTACCCCATATTTGTAAGAACTAGCCTCCATCATCTAGATCACAACCGCAATCCACTAACCTGAGCTTGGACAAAACAACATGGAGAATTAAATACTGCAGTTCACAGAAGTGCCTGCAGTTTCTACAGCAGCAAATGTAAATGTTTGCACTACAGTCTGTGTGGGACTGCTTGTTTGTAAATAATTAAAGAACTCACCAGGCTAGATAGATCATAGAAACAATAAAGATGAGTAAAACAAATGCACCAGCAGCTACACCATAAACCCAGGTCTTCAGCCTCCCATCTAAAAGGAATGAATGTTAGTCAGTAGCGTTTAAGTTAGTCTTGTTGAATTATTAGTTCTGATATAGTGCAGAAATACTTTTAGAGTCCAAAATAAATGTCTTCACTAGCAAATACAGCTTAATAAGAGTAAGTACAATTAAACAACTGAGCAATAACTTCTCTGTGCACTTGTGTTCGCTTTCAGCTGAAGTCTGGTTAATCCAAATGGAGCTGAGATGTGGGGCATTGGCAACAAATGAGACACCCCAAAACCCAGCCCCTGGGCTAACTTTTAGTGGGAATCCTTCAGTATGATTGCAGGTCAGCTGATCAGCCCAGGACTCATTTATGCTTTTAAGATTACTTTTCATTCTAGCTCCTGTAAATCAATCTGCTTATTATTTTTATTCCTGACTGCTATTTAATTTTATGTTTTAAAATATCGTTAGTATGTTTTACCTCACCCACACCATAACTGCACAACTCATCTTTCACTACTACATAAAGTAATAATTTTTCAATTTCTTCCCCTACCAAATACAAGTTTTGTTGTTATAAAACAACTTCCCCTCAAAGAACAAGCAAAAAAAATACTAAAAAAAGACAACCCATGCTCCTAAGTAGAACAACTGTCTGTAGTTAATAAGAACGGTATTAACCTGCAGCCTGTGCTGTCTATATTTTGGACATGATGTTGCTACAAGCCGAGGTATACATTCCATTCTCCTGGTTGCCTTAATCTTAGATGCACTCACTTCTTCCAGGAAAAATGGCATGACTTCCTCTGTCTGTGGGATTCTTCTCAGAACCTCCAACAAGCATGTCACGACACAAGTTCAGCGCACGCTGTTTGACTCACTACTTTTAAATGACTCCCTTTGCAAATTTCTAACTGGCTTTTTGAAAGCATTCTTTCACAGCAGGTGAGCTAGCTGTGTTGCACCTCCCTGACAATGAAAACTCCACAAAAACCTGAATTATTTAATTTACAAGTGGCAAAATTTTAATTTCATAAAGTCATGTCAGTTTTCAATGTAAGCAAACACAGCTACATTTTTTCTGACTAAATATTTATTGCTTCCTGATACCTCTGCAGCACAAGAAGGCATTATCCATGCAGCTGATGTTTCCAAAACAATAATAAAAAAGTCAGTAGTGCTCTCTATTGCAGTGCAGTTAAGTTTAGGATTTCTGTTCTCTAGCAATGCAAAGTCTGCAGTCATGTGGACAACTTGTCCAAGACTAATAAATTTAAAAACATTTTAGCTTCATTACATTAATAAAGCTAATGAAACATTATAACTGATAATAACTGGTATAACTGAAATAACTGATCCATTAAAGATGAACTGAACAGTAGATTTGACCTGACATATCCAATTATATGGTAATATGAATGAGAAGAATTCAGACCTCAGTACTGCTAAATAGGTTAGTTTCTTCTCTCCTTTTATTTATTTCCACCGGTAAAGGTAAGGAGTTCCAAATTGCTTTGGGTTTGCCTTTTTTGAAATAGTATTATCTCTTTGAGAAAAAAAAAGACTGGCATTACCTTATGTATGGATTTATTTATTTTTGTCAAAGCAAGGAACTATTAATGAGGTCACTCCTATTATGCAACTACAGGTATCTAACTTGGGTTTTCTGAATTCCCCCTGGACAGGTTATTTCTAAGTATACGAGGGAACTGGCATCTCAAACTCTTCTGCTTTGGGTCATACATCAACACAGACACCTGCAGGGGCTAGTTTTAATACCTTTTTTCTGGAAAAGCAATATAATTTATTGAAGACAGTGAAAGAATTATTTTAAATTTATATTAGAAAGTGAAAGGCTAAAGTAAGTAAAAAAATCTCCAATAGATACCTGATTCTGTGCTGATCCAGCACAAACGTCATCTGAAGTGCAAAATGTTCACTTCCACATTTTCTTCTACCTTTTCTGGATAAATTATTAGGTTTATTCAATACCATTGGTTTTATCTGAGCTGAGCTATGTTTCCTTTCTAACTTGAATTACTGGAAATTTTGTGAGTTTTTATGAAATCTCAACTGTTCCTTGACCCAAGCTCCACGTCTGAGCTCACATGAGCATCCATGTTCCTGAATAGTTGAAGGAGACTGTCTGACATTTGCCTATTGTTGGCACTGTGGCTGCTACAACTCACTTTCAGCCATTTTCAGGTGGAGTTAGCTAGAATGAGTGAAAGATAGCATACTCGGTAAGATGCTATTTTTTAAAAGAGGACCAGAAAAGATTTTTTTTGTGGATTAAAATACTAACTAATTAGAGTAAAGATTATTTTATTGTAGGTATCAAATATAGCATCACAGTACAAATAACAGTACAACTAGTAGGACTAATGGGATCTAACATAAGTATTTCTAACCTGAACATGATTGTATCTTCTTATTAGAAGTACTTCTGTAGTTCTCAGTTTGCAGCATTATACAGATTATGCACACAAAGAAATTATTTCAATTCTCAGATTAAAAACATTCATAAAAGCTTTAGAAAGAAATGAACACCCTAAGAAACAAGTGTGTTAGAATATTTAACTCTATGTGATTTAAAAGACATTCAAGAAGATAACCAATTGCTGTCTTCAACATTTTGGACAAGTACCATATCTCTTTATGTGAAAATATTTGGTTAATTAAAGTTTTATTTATCTCAATGCTTAATAGTACCAGGAAATATTTACTGAAATCTGATTCAGTGATGGACTTTATAAAGTCTTTTTGATGGGATAACTGTCTTATATTTCTTGCCACTCTTGCACATAGGTCCTTGCTCAGCTCTAATGGACATGGTCCATCCTAAAAGCAAATACTGCCTATGGAGACTTAGAGTATGTCTATGATAAGTATCAATAATGTGGTTAGCTCTTGTCTAACATGAATTAGTTTAAATATGGATAAGGGAGAAAAGCATTAGCATATCTGTACTGATTATTTCCCCACAGTTTACACTACAGCTGCAAAGTTTAAGCAATCCTTACCCTTTGCAGTCTTCAGTGTTACCTTTTCCCTCCTCAACAGCATTATTGGTTGAGACAGCATAATCTATATCCTGGATTGCATGTTTGCAGCTAATTCCTTTCTAAAGTCACACTTCAATATCTGCTGTGAATTTTAACACACTGATGGGATTAAAAGGAAATCTTCTGCAATATAAGATTTCGTTAGATATATAGATGGAGCAGCTGAGAAAGCTAGGGTTTTTATGTCTCTTCCTTTGTTTTCAGTCAGGGCAGCTGCCTGTCTTCTTAAATGAACGCTTAAAGGTTGTTTCTTTTCTTCCTTGGCATAAAAAATAGTAAATGCCAGACCCTGCAGCAGTACTTAGCATTAAGAACTGCTCATTGCATGACTTCACCTGGCCCAAAAGGCTGCAGAAACCAGGTCCTTCCTCGTCCTGACTGGTTACTGGAGGGCTGGGTAGGGTTCACCGCTCGACTGGTTTTCACATCTCCCTTTTTGTCCTCCATGGTGGGGATCACCACCACTGGGATGAGAGTGCACTGTTCGAGTGTGCCATCGGAGGACATAACTTCAGTGTATCCGTCTTCACAACTGCATGTTCTAGTCTGTAGGGAATAAGTGTTTTACACTGTGTAACAGAAAAACACAGTTTTCTGTGAGCTATAAAGCATAGCAACGTGAATGACTGGAAGAGAATACTGTTTTGATGACTGCTAACCTGAAGAGTACCTCTTTGTATATTTTTATGCAAGTTCATACCAAATCAACAGAGATTATGCAACATTTAATTGAAAGGTAGAAGATGGTCTGAGGTTGATTTTAGCAAAGTAGTGATTAGCAAAATCTCTGAAAATACTTTTTGTTGGCATAATCTTTGCAATGCAGAGAGATGTATGGGAAGCCCTCACAGGGGTGTCTTATGCTCCAATGCAGTAGCACATACCTCACTGCAGTAAGCGTGGGGTTGACTGCACGGTGGGTTACATGACCTGTCAGCATCTGGTTGGCGCATCACTAAACAGCCCCCTGCAGGACAGAAAATCATATTTTGACATGGTAATATCTCACCACTGATGAAATTACTGATGTCTTTATTTGCTACAGTATGTAATGGATTACAATTTTATTGCTAATTTGAATTTAAGAATCTTTCTTATTCCAAGGTGAAGGATAATTGGTATCAGGTATTTTCTTATACATAGAGTAAGGATACAGCACATATATTTGAATCCATGTGCATTTTAGAGATGTGCATTTGGCAAGTGAGCCTTTTGTTTTTTTCCCCTTTGTTCCTTTGATGGATTGCTCAAAAAACAGTTTAAATATTTTGTTGTGCTTGACAGAAAAGATCTTGGTTCTCTAGGGCCCTCCTTATGACTTACATAGTGAGACTATGGCCAAAAAAAAATAAAAGAATAGTTTTTATTTCTATCTTTGCCCATTAAACTGAAAACAAAATACTCATGATATCCATTTATGAATGGATACCTGTTTTCTGCTGCTCCTCAGTAGTCACTTTTACCCATGCTACAGCTTTGCCTTTTATGAAGCCACATTTCATGCTATTCTAAGACTGATTTTTCAGAATGAAAGAAGTATTATCAGTAAAACATCTACTGAATGCTATGATACTGATGATATAGTGGGTTTCAGTCTTTTTCTTTTTTATGTAGTCCTAGTTCTCATCTCAGCTTTATGTACGGTGCAGTTATTGTTATGGACCAATACACACAGTCAGGCTTTCACTATCATTTCAGCCAGAATGACTTTGAAATATATTTAGAATAAGTCTGAACTTACCAAAGTTTCCTTCTAGCTTACAGAAGAGGGATATGCATCATGTAGTTTAACATTCATAATTCTACAGGACCAATTATCTTGCATCTCCCAAATCAATACCACTTTCATATACTGGTGTGATATGATGATGAAATCCTGATAGCTGAGGTTGGTCACGACCATAGCAGATGCAGTTAGATGTGGTTACACAGATCCAAGTGTTAACAGGATGGATGATGACAAATAAAGAAAACCCTGCTGGTTGCCATAAGTTTTCCCCACCCCCAGAAAGGAAAATCATACATCCTAGCATACAAATCACATGCCTGTGGGAATCTATGTAATAAAATATCAGTCATCCAAGGAAGCTGCAGAAGGAAGAGAGGCCTCATCACCCATGGGAAACAACACCTTCAAGTAAAAAAGAACTTTCAGCACAACAATATTATGCAAGTAAATAAATAAATAAAGGCTTTAAAATACCAACAGGACTCAGAATAAAAATTTGATAATGTCTGAATTAAAATACACTATGTTAGAGCCAAATGTGCAGCAATAAGGCAGCAAAGAAACTCAGTAATCAGAGATATGGGTTGCTTCTAGATCAAAATAGGTAATCTTAATTTAAATAAATTGGTTGGCATTAAGGATGTGCTTACAATCTCTGGGATTCTTTACTATCACCTGGGCTGATATAAAATTATTTAAATAAAAAATGTGCATACATATATATATGTGAAGATTTTCTTGATTTTGAGATCTCAGTCATTCTTAATTCATCGTGTTTTGTACTTTGGTTTGCACAAAAAGTAACTACATCCCATCGCTTTTCACAGAAGTATCCTGCTATGTTTATGTCATGGAAGTAAAGAAATAAACCTATATTAGCACATTTATTAAAATTTTGTACTTTGTAATTTCAAGGAGATATATGATATATGCATGATATTATCAAGATTTACATCTCTCTCTGCCTCTGCAGAGGCACTGAAATACAATTTAATACATAAAAGTTCTATTTGCTGTAGGGCTTGAAATCTGAAGCCCTGAAGTGCAAAGATGTCTATGGTAACAAGCAAAAACCAATGTAAAACATTCCAGGTCCACTACAGAGGATAATTGTATTTACTTTTAGTGCCACATGCTTCATAATCCTGGAAATTACAACTTTAGTATGCAAAAACATGATGATTCAAGACAACAGCACATTGATTCATACATCAGAACAAGTGTTTTTAGCAGATTCTTTAAAAAAATAGTATTTCCATTTGTTAGGAAAAGACTTTATCCACCTGTTTTCTAGGCTTCTGTGTATATATAGAAAGAGTAGTTACCTGTGACGTTTAAGCCATCTGACCTTTGGCACCACACGGTTCGAGAAGACCCCTTCCATGGGCTAGCCATCCACTTGTATTCGTAGCACTGGCCATCTACACAAAAAACATTCACTTTTCAAGAAATTTGGTGACAAGATTTTAAGCTACCACTGGCAGCAGCCACACTCATCTGAAGACCATACTCGTTATGTTTAACTGCTTTTATAACTAAGCAGGCCCCTTCTTTCTCCACCCAGCAATTTAGAAGGGTGTGTTGCATACATGGAGGTTTCAAGATCTCCCACACTTACTGGATATGTACAGAATAGACCAGAAAAGTCCTGGACAATAACTGTAATAGTTGTATACATGGAGTAAGACTAATGTAGTTAATGGACAAAACAGATGTTTCCAATAACCTCATAATGGTTGTGGCCCATCTGTTGCACAAAACTCATTTACAAGTCAGGTTCCTTTATGGTAACACTGAGCTTCAGTCAGTGCTCCAGGGCTTGGTGAAGCGGCCTGGGCTGCATCTGGCTTCACGTCTCAGCTCTGTTGTACACCTCTCATACAATGTGGGATAAATCATGAAGTCCTTTTACATCTTAGCTCCCTTAAAAAAATAAAGTTCCTTTTAGCCTGATCTGTCTTGCCTCTAAATGAACAAGAAATGTCTCTACAGAAATTTTTTTAATGTCATTGCCATATGATTAACAACAATTGAAGGTTCGATAGGAATTTAAATTTACTCTGTAAAACTTACAGATTCCTTTTTATTAATGTTATAAAACTGATAAGACAACTGTTTTTCCCATATAATAAAATTTCATTACTAAAAATGCATCATCAGTTCTCCAAAGGCTGTTTTTAGAGTGTTGATATATGATAGATAGCATTTGAAAGTTTCTCTGTTGACATTTTATATCTGGAAAACAAAAATTTAAGTGCATTTCTATGTCCATCAAATCCATATATGCCTAAATTTGATACCATAAACAGAAAGAAAACAGAATTATTGTTGTTCTGTATTATTTTCTTACAGGAAGTGGCCTCTACATATATTTTGATGCTTACCATTACACGGTCTTGTTTCCACAGCCTGTTCTGGACAGAGGTGTTGGTTCTCTAATTCCTGAATGATCACTGCCCGAGATCGGACTTGTATCCCTCCAAAGCCAAGATCCTCACCATTAACACAGGTTAGCTGACAAAGGCTCCATTCCGACCACTCTCTCAAGTAACAGTCCCCTGTCAAATAGCCATTTTAAGATGTACAATCATCAGACGTGAAGAGTTTTTGATACTGAACATGCTTTAGAATAAAATGTCCAACTCCAGTTTCTTAACTTTTTCCTCTTTATAATTCCTTTCATTCTTCTTTTTAGATGTGACTTATACTTAAGATAGTAATTTTATGCTCTCTAAATATCTGTGCAGTAGAATATAATAAAACTAATAAAAATATTATATAAAGCTTATTTGTTCTAAAGCAGAGTAGTTTCCTGTAAGATCACTTTTTGATGAATTTATGAGGAACACTCCACCCAGTGGCTGAATTTTTCCAATTTTTAGGGTATTCCACACTGTACGCCTTATGTTAAATTTACGTATCATGTTCACAATTCTCCTTTGATCTTAGAAGGAGAAAACATTGCTTAGTTTTAAAAGGATTAATTGTTGCTTATCTTCATGCAGAGTTTCTCTAAACAGACAGTAGATGCAACTGCTCGAATATTCTTTGCAATAAAGTGAAACAGGAAGGTGATTAAAATGTCTGCTCTGGCTATTTCATGATAGTATAATAGAGATTCATGAAATGTTATCTTACATTCCATAAATTTTACACATTAGTGTGAAACTAAAAAATAAAATCATACTAATGATACTAATTAGCAGGATCAGCTACAGAACATTTAAGGAAGATCTGAGGTACAACACAAGGAGCCCATTTTGTTAAAACTGCAGTAGAAAATAGGACTAGACAGTGTACAGACTCATAAATAAACCTCTTAGTACTCATTATTTCAGTGAAAGAGCTATTAAAAATTCATGCTACCTTGCATCATATTGATGACAAATATAATCAGTTATGGGTTGACCAGATGCCTGATTAATGAGGAATTTTATTTGCCAGTGTTGGGAAAGCATATGAAGAAATGAATAATTGAAGAACTGATGTACACATAATAGGAAAACAAGTAGTGATTTTTGGAAACATTAGTTGGAAAGTATCATTAGCACATCCCCACAGAGCAGTGAGATTGTTGAAGAATAGGCTCTGCCTCAGCAAAACTTCAAAAGTGAGCAGTGAGTATCTGTATTCCTTTATAAATTTGACTAATAAGAAAACATAACTACAAGCTTTTTATTCTTTCAATTTTCATTTAAGAAGTAAAAATACATGAAAATCATGCAATTGGAATGTTAAGAACAGAGCAGTGATGGAAGCCTCTCAATTTTTTATTTTCTATTTATTGAGGCAACATTACCTTCAATCCAATCTGAAATTAACTGGGGAAAAAAAAAAATCTGAGAAAGAGAAGAACTGCAAGAGAACAAAACCAGAGAACTGGTATGGAATGATAGCTACATTAGAACTGAAGGAGTTAATCTCTGCTTCTGAAGATATATTGCTAATGACTGCTGAGCAACAGCAATATACTTCAAATTCTACAAATAAGTGTTTGAAATGAACTGGAGGGGTTTTACTGGCTATTAAACAGCTGTTATGGGTTCTTAATCCTTCTCAGTATGAGGGTCATGGACCTGATAATTTATAACAGCTCCTTTAAATTCAGTCTACAAGTGCAATGATAGTGCAAGTCACATCCAGAGAGTTAAACAGATGGAAATGCTCACATTTTCTGAGATAAAAATATTAATTTGGAATAGTCCCATTAAACAAAAAAATAGACACCTCTGCTTAACTTACTTAGATACCTGTAAAAGGCATGAAGTTCCTAGCGACTGGTAAAAGCATTAATAAAGCTGTTAGGTGATCTAAGCACTTACAACAAATAATTAGCTGTAAACTAACACTCCTTCTTATAGAGTTAAGCAGATTTTATTTCAAAACATTTTATGAAAAAAATATATTTTTATTAGCTACAATCTGTGACTGAGACATGTCTTATAAAATTTAATACCTGGTACTTTTTTTAATTGATTTATTGGCATGAAGCTAGTACTGGAAAGTAAGTCTGTTGGTCATTTGATGGATGAATCCAATCAATAAAGCATGTGAAAAAGATTTAATTGACTGTGGCTAATGCTAGGCACTGATAGCTGTAATGATACCCAACCAATCTTAAAATGCAACATTTGAATAGCTTTGTTACCTGGGCAAGGGACAGTACAGGTTTCCTCAAGTATTATCTTCTTATTACCATCTATAATAGGCTCTATTTCTCCACAGAATTCCTCATCTACTACTCTGCCAACATCTTCAATGGATCCATCAAAAACCACACAGGAAATGTTCCTCACTCGTGTTCCTTCTCCACACTGAGCATCCTGGGGAAAGAGGACACACATGGATGCCGACAGAAGAAAGCACCAAAAGACTAGATCTAGTCTTGTGCTACATGCCACTGTCTCCTGTTATTTTTTTACTTACTCACTTATTCATTCCAACAGGGAGAAAAACAACCCCACAACATTTTTCTTCTGAAGCAAACACATGCAAACAAACATAAAATTCTGCTGGCTGCTACCACTGTTTCTTAAATATGGAGCTTATTGTGCCTTTGAATTGCAAACACGGTAATATCTCAAGTGAAGATCTCTTTGAGGATGCCAGTGTATTTCCACAGATATTATAATAGATTTTAATTATTAGCAAAGTTACTAAAGTTTACATTTATATTTTCAATATCTATAGGACATTACTTTATCTGTTGGGAAATATGAACTCTGGGAATAAACCTTTAGGTTTTGTATAAAAGGGGGAAAAAATTGTTTATAGTGTAATGAAGCATACCACAATTATGCCTAGATAGACAAACTCCATAACTTCGAAGTCCCATATGGCTTTTACCTCTACTTTGCATGCAGACCATTGACCATATTGCCATCGATAACAAGGTTTTACTGGACAGGGTTTGAATTGCTCCATCTGAGAAGGACAAGGCCTCCCATCACCCTGAAATGGCTGATTTATGGTCCTTCTTCTGGTCATTTTTCCTGTAAATAAGAAACAGCAATATAACTAGCAACAAAGTGGTTAGACTGAGTTATTCTTCAAGATGCTTCTATTTTGGTGAAAAGTGTTGTGTTTGAATAAAGTAATTTTTTCCACATTTGAAAAATTGGACTGTAAAGCAGATCTATTGGCTCTTGTCTGTTATATAGATTTATAGTTTTCAATTCAGACACTTTAAATTCTACCATTTGTTTGTACTGCAAGAAGTGCAGGCAGATGTCTGATTAAGGATTTCAGATTGCTGTAACAGCAAGCAAAAGTAGTAACTGCCTAGTTAAAAAGCATAGGCAAAAATACTCTTTCTGAATGTGACAATATTTTTGTGGCACTTTATTGGTGATTCTGGCTTCTCATCTGGAATTTGCTGCTAGAAGAGACCAATATGCCATGTTCTTCCCCAATTTAATTCAGAATCATGTATACCATTATTGTCTGATTGCAGCATCAGAAGCAGCTTGCAAGTCTCCCTCACTGACTGTCTGGATAATGTGACATGCAGATTTTGCAGGAGATAGAGGATTCTTCACTCAAGCCCAAAGAAAACTGCAATACAACAGGCTTATCCAACATTAATCTTCCCTTCAACCAGGAGTAGCATGCTGCACAGTATCACTGAGATACAGGCTTGTTTTCAAATACTTGTATAAGCAGAATGAGGAAGACATTTTTATCCTTTTGACAACTCTTGATTCTTTCATCTTGCAGTGGACATTATGCCATTATGCTTCATTATGGAGAGGTCATGTCATATAGCCAGAAATTTTATTGTGTACTAGAAGTATCGGTAAAGTGCCTGCTCTAGAGATGGCACCTCACAAAGGCTTCCAAAAAAACCAACACAGTTGTGGTATTTTAATCTATATATAGATAAATATATGAACCAAGTCTGAAATAATATGTATATATTTACACTTGTACACTGAGGCTTCTAATAATTTAAGGCATTACATAGATTTATCTACATAACACCCAGTATTAGCTGGCCAAAACAATCTTTAATTCCACATTTCAATCTGATGCATTTGGAATTGAACACCCTAATGATCGTGACATGCATGTTTTGCTGAGAGCAAGCTACACAAGCCACAGTGCATCAGCAGAACTATATCCATCACCCCGACAGCTGTGTTCACAATATCTAAATAGAAAAGTGTTTGCCAAGTACAGCCTCATCATCCTCAAATTCACAGCTGCTCCAATGGAGATGTCACAGGAGAAGAAGGATTTTCATAAAAAGTACTGGAGAAAAAACCCAAAAGAACATCAATGAGCAGAAATCTTCCTCAACTTTATTGTATTTGTATGGGTAGTCACTGGGTTTTATTAGATGGTTATTACTTACTGAAAAACAGCAGTTACTTTCAAATTCCTGCCTAATAGAAAAATTACAGCTTCAAGGATTACATGTGAGGTTGCCATCATCTGTTAAAAATACCAAAACTATTCAGGGCCAAATTCTCATTGTCTTCCGTGAGTACAGCCTCACTGAAGCATATTATTTCCATGAATTAAGGCTGATTTAAATCCCCATCATTTTCACCAGCTAGCTACATTTTCTAGTTCTGTGAAAATAGGTATTACCGCATTTATTAAAGAACAAAAAGAACCCCTCAGTCTTTAAAATATGCCAATGGTACATACTGACCTGTAAGGCCACATGTTTGAGAGCATTCAGACCAAGGGGACCAGTCAGACAGCTGACAGTTCACAGGACATTCCACAACACAGGATGTATTCATTTGCCATGTCTTCTCCAACCCAAGCTAAAAAAAAAAATACTCTGTGGTGAGCATAACACCCAGTCTGCATCACTAGTGCATGCTATCCAATTGAACAGGGTGAATGCAAGGCAACTAAAGCTTTAAGCATGAAGACATTACTAAATAAAAAGTAAAGCAATTAAGACATTTAAAAATCTCACTTCAAGATGATCCTAATGCATATCCTGACTTTTAAATACATGCTTAAATCCTATTTTCATAAATTATTTTTCCAAATTAGAGCCCATCAATGGAGGGTTTCAGCTCTACAGTATTACTTTATATGATAGGTTAAGGACAAAGTATCAGTAAGAAGCATCAATAATATATTTTGAAATAGAAATATAAAAATACTGAACTATCAGGAGCTATTAATGGCTGGATTCAAGTGATGCTAGGAGCCAGGTTCAAAACTAATAAAAGAAGGAGGATGCACTGTCAGTTTGTCAGAAAATGCTGCAGATGCTAAAAGTTTACAGGAGTTCAAAAGAGACTGAACAAGTTAATGGATGATAAATCTGAAGGTTTAAACACACAGAATCGACACAGGGCAAATGCAGTCCAAGAGATGAAAAAAGAAGTGAGGCTGAGAGGAGTATATGGAACTTGTATATGTTTGTCCTTGTTACTCTTCCTTAGGCATCTGCTTAAGCCTCTCGAGTTTTTCCTAATGTGGTAAGTTTAATTTATATATATTATGTTACCCATTTTACTGTAGGCAAAAAAAATTGACAAGACATTGATTTGTTTTTTAAAAAATATAACTTTGCATGTTTTTCTGAAATCACAGAATCATAGAATAGTTAGGGTTGGAAAGGACCTTAAGATCATCCAGTTCCAACCCCCCTGCCATGGGCAGGGACACCTCACACTAGACCGTGTCACCCAAGGCTCTGTCCTGTCACTACTGTCCCTAATGAAGAGTCCCTCCCCAGCATCCTTATAGCCCCCCTTCAGATACTGGAAGGCTGCTATGAGGTCTCCATGCAGCCTTCACTTCTCCAGGCTGAACAGCCCCAACTTTCTCAGTCTGTCTTCATACGGGAGGTGCTCCAGTCCGCTGATCATCCTCGTGGCCCTCCTCTGGACCTGTTCCAACAATTCCATGTCCTTTTTATGTTGAGGACACCAGAACTGCACACAATACTCCAAGTGAGGTCTCACAAGAGCAGAGTAGAGGGGCAGGATCACCTCCTCTGACCTGCTGGTCACGCTCCTTTTGATGCAGCCCAGGACACGGTTGGCTTTCTGGGCTGTGAGTGCACACTGAAGCCGGCTCATGTTCATTTTCTCATCAACCAGCACCCCCAAGTCCTCTGCAGGGCTGCTCTGAATCTCTTCTCTGCCCAACCTGTAGCTGTGCCTGAAATGCTTTGCAAAATCAGAATTCTCTGACATTCTTAAAGTAACAGCTGCAAATGCTGGAGGAGTATGAGAGAAGTGAACACAGAAAATAGCCAGACTTGCATGTTTCCCAAAAATACACTTCGTACTGAGCATTTCTCTTGGCAGGAATCAGCCTAACACTAACAAATGATGAAACATCCACAGGGAAGGAAGAGTATTTACAGCCATGTTTGGAGACAGTAGAGTGATTAGATGGTCCTTTGGTCTGATCCTGTAAAGCTATTTATATGTTCTTATAAAATCCTGTGGTCCAAATTTTCCCCATCCAGTGAAGGAAAGAGATAATTATCACTAACACACATAATAATATATGATGCAAGATGGAACACAACTGATGGCAAAAATATTAGCATGACAACAATAATCCCTGCAGCCTGCACAGCTTCAGAATGAGTTAAAAGGATAGGTTGATTATAGTGTGCATGACTTAAAATGTGAAAGAAAATCAATCCTGAACAATATGAATAGCTTCCCAGCATAAAAGACTGTTCACTGGCCCTCACCAGTGGACCCTTATCATCACTGAGGCCTTTCGGAATCCCAGGAGGCTGTGGACATCCTTAAGTGAATAAAGCCCTCACACAGTTAAAAAAAAAAAGGCAAACTAGACTTTTCAAAACCTATTAATTTTAATGACTTGAAAGGTTAATGACATAAAACCAGCAGTTCAGACTTTAAAAAGGAAATAAAAACACTATTTCCCACTAAATGGAAGCATAGAGCAATAATTAGACACAACATTAACATGTCCTCCATAAATAAAATACAAGTACTGAAAATGTCTAACCCCAATAGACTCACCAAATCTTAAATTTGCATTTGCAGTACCATTTATTGAGACAAATGAGGTCTTAGACCTCTGTTCTGTTTTACACATGAAAGAATGAGTTCTTGGCTTTTCTCTGTGGTACAGGATAACAATTATGCAGCTATCGCACACAGGCAACACATGAAACCTTTGCATAATCTGGAATTTGGCTAATTGGGTAAACTAAAGAACTGTGTTTGAAGTCTATATTTGGGTTAAATCTTCTGAGCAAATGCTTTGAAGCCAATTACAGAAACATGACTACTCTCTTTCAAGACTGGCTTTCTCAACTGGACTTTGGTATCTAAAGAAGGAAAAGCCCAAGAGAGATATAAAAGTGAAGGGGTGAACCATTTTACCCACAGTGATCTGCCATTTGCATGCTTCAGATACTGAAGTGCTGCTGAAATAGACTGGGGAAACTGTCAGTCTGCCAGTATTCTCACATATTCTTTTCTCATCCTTCTCCTTCCTTGATGAACCACTATTCATCTTGAAGAACTTAGAAAACATTTGGCAAAGTGTTCAGTAGTTGTCCTAAGTACCTGTTCTGCAAGTCTTTGTTCTGGATGAGTTGTGGTTTCTGATTCAAGAATGGCAAGTACTGAAGGAGTTATATCACAAGCTAGATGAGCACCCTGTACTGGTAACACATGCCAGGGGCAGCAGGCTGCCAGGCCAGCATGCTCTGCCAAACCTGTGGTCCACAAAATATATCTGTATGTGTTTATAGGAATGTTTGGCACTGCAGATTAACCTCTGCTGGAGGTTAATCATGTAATCTGACAAGTGGACTATTTGCCATTGGAACAGAAAAGTTTGCCTCATAATGCAGACAAAACTGCTGGTTTCTAGGCTTTTCTCATCTTTAATTAAAAATAAATGCATAAAAATAAGCCCATAAATGTGAATATAACCAGGAACAGCTTGCTTTAGGTGATACTATTTTCAAATACTCAAGGAAAAAACAAGCCTAGTTCTTGTGATGCGATAATTTTGTAGAGTTAGAGATCAAGTAATTCAGCATTACTGTGTCATGAGAGTTTGAAGGGAACTATGTTAACATAACAAGGACTTGGAAATAAGCTCTAGAAATTGATTCATCCTGGCAGTAATCAGGATGACTGGCTAGCTTCTTTAGCTGATTGACTGAAACAAACACAAGATCATATGGGTGCATTAGGAAACCAGAACAAAGGGGCTTGGAAGAAATGTATTTAACTACACTGATGCTCATGCCTGGAGATGGAGATAGTCAAAACACAGCATGAAGGGTTAGGTTTGGTTTGGTTTTTTTTTTATATATGGCTTTTATTATTTTCTTGAACCACATATTGTACAGGAATGCAAATATTACAAACAGGCATCTTAATTTCTTAGGGATCAGGACAGGTTTGGCTATTCTGATCTCTCTTCTTTGCATATAATAGAATCATAGTTCTGTATATGCAACTACATATAAATTTAACAAAACTTTTGTTTTATTCACACATCTCAGATAAAATTTTATGACAACACAAAGGATATTCCATTAGCTAAGTTATTACAAAATTATTCAATCTTTCTCTTTGCATCAACTTTTCTAACCAAATGCACCTTATTTTGAAATTCCCTTAATCTTTCTGCACTACCCTTATAATGCAAAAGACAGTAAACAACCAAACCAAACACCATGAAGGACTATCTGTGATTAAATCAGTAAGAAGTATGTATTCACATTTTGATAATTTCTTGGATACTCTCATGACCTGGAAGGTCACAGAGTTGGCTTTTACATCTTTAGCGCGAAGGGTCTGGTAAAATCTCAAGAGCTTGGCTTTCTTGTTAATCAGGTTAACAGGTTTTACTCCTCACAGTTATTGGATCAGCTTTTGACCTCATTGTACCACTTCTTAATTCAACAAATGGTCTTAACAGTGTGACTGGGGAGTGGACCAGAGCTTTCTACAGGACAATGTATCTCTGTATGATCTAGCAAATAAAAGCAGCAAATATGACACTATCACAGTGTTTGATGATAAAGTACCCCATTTCAGTGACATCTGACAGCCAGTCATTTACAGCAAGTAGCTTTTGAGATATTATTTTGCTACCTTAATTATTTCTCAGAGTAATAAACTTTAATTCCTTAAAAGCAGGAAAGGTCCAAAGGTTTTCTTCAATGAGATTTTAATGTACAATGTAATAATCTGTTTTAAATGCTTTTCAAAATCTTTGGTTAATAACACAAATAATTTCTTGGCTTTATGGTAGAAGAATTTTTTCCCCCTTAAAATTAAATAAAGCATATATTTTTGTATTGAAATATTCATGTGGATGGATGTTTTAAATCATGTATTGGTACGAATTAATCAATATTGCAGTCTCTTACAAATTACCCAAGAGCCCTTTTTTTTTCTTTTAACGCATTAAGACATTAACAGAATGCATTGATGCATTCATTTCTTTATTAACTTCAGAGAAGCTTGTTGGTGGGTAGCCAGATCCTGAGATTTTTCCTGAGATATAAATGATCAAGTTATGAGACTAGATCCTAAAACCAAAAGATATGTGTGAAGGAGGAACTTGGGACAAAAGGTGCCTGTCTTTGCTAAGGACTTGTGGATTCAGGAGTCCAGGATGTCAGAGGAGATTGGAGTTAGATAGGTAGGTCAGATAGACCATTACAAAACTATAGTCCAAAGTACATGATGAGTTCCTGACTCCCTCCACTTGTCCTGAAACCAGGAGAAGCAGCTACCAGCCAGGAAAGCTCAACTAGAAGGTGTGTTGATACCAAAGCTGTTGTGGAGCTCACTCAGCCTTAGTCCCCCACTGCAAGTGATTTTATTTCTGTTGTCAAGGTGGCAAGAGAATGGAAGCCGAAATGAGCTCAGTTTTCTTCCATCAGAAACACATGGGATTGCCTTTAATATAGCACTTGTGTTGTCTTCCCATTTTCCTTCACATTACTGACTCCAAGTAAATAAAAACATTAGGACCAACACGCAGAGTGTCAGAAAACCAGAGCTGTCAAATCTTAAATTAGTTTAAACATTTGCCAAATGGCTCCTTCAAAATTTAAGAGCCCCTGTCTAAAGTTCTCCATATATGTTCCTATTTAATATTGTACTCATGCTGCACAATTTTTCATAACAGCTTGGGTATCTTTTGCATTGCACAGCTGGAGAGAAGAAGTTAGCATTCAGCCTTGCTGCAGAATGGCACATGAGAAATATTTTCCAGCACATTGAGTAAATGATTGATACTGGCAGCTGCCCAAGGTTCCATGCAGAAATTGTATGAAATTAAAATGATTAGTGTTCTGATTAAGATTTATTAACTTTATTCTACTTTATTAATTATTGTGTCTTTTCCTTCAGGACATAATAATTAGCATATGTTCATGGAGGCACTTAGAAGTAACCAAAGGAAATTGTATAAAAATCCCTGTTGATGGCACAGTTCATTTCAGAGGTACTTAACAATCCATGAATAGTGTTGCAAAACATCTGGCAAAGATGGGCTACATGCTGTATAGCCCAGATGGCTCAACATTAATTAGCACCATTGAAAGGGAGCTTACTCACAGGTACCCACTCACCTCTTCACAGTACTTTAGGTCAACTGATTTGCCATCACTGCGAACACAATCGAGCATCCGTGTTTTGATACCATTACCACACACGGCCTTCTCACTGAGCTGACACGTGCTCCAGTCTGGAAATAAGGAATTCATTAGCACAGCAAACATTTTAGATAAAACTCATAACAATCCAGTCTCCTACTTAATGCTAATTTTGATTGCCTAAAATAATCCTCACAAGCAACTTTTACAAACCTGAAAGCTCATGGAGCCCAGCTGCTATACACTTTTTGAAACATCCACTTTTACTTCAAATAGTGGCATGATGCCTTCCTAAAAAGTTTGTAGTTGGTTTCATGTGCATGGAATTTCAGCAAAACACAAAATTATAGGAGAAATAAATTGCCTGAGCATGCATGCACACTCCACCCAAGTTGCAAAGCCACAGTAATATTTTCTATAGATCAAATAGCCTGAATCACTTTTCAGTATAAGCTCCACAGCTCCCTCCAAATAATAATAGAAAGCTGAAAAATCTGTCCTGCAAGGTGAATGGAAGTAAGCCATGGTCCCTGGCTGTCACTAAAGCATAATACCATAAATACCTGTCACATTGTAGTCATAGTGGTAGCAGTTTTTGTTCAAAGTGCAGACTTCTGTCTCGGTGGCAGCAGGACAAGACTTTCCATCATTTGGTTGTCTCAGGGATTCAGCTGACCTTTCACGGACACTACTTCCATTGCATGGCTTGAAAGGGAGGTTGGAAACAACTTAGGTATTTTGGCCCCCTAAAAACTTTTCATGCAACATTATAGCTGCCTTTTAAGTGATCTGTTTAAAACAATGGGGTCATGCTGTTGTGTAAGAGAAACTATTTCTTTATTATTTCAGAATTTAGTCTGCACTTGCACCTTGGTACCACCCAGGGTGGAATATCCTCTAATATCCTCTAACTTGTAACCCCTTGCTACTTCTGTAACTAGTTCATATTTCAGTACTAGTGCTTTGGAACCATTTCACTCATAAACTAGATATTGTGATGCTCACTTTCCAAATGCTATAACATAGTACACTGGAGCCTGAATACTGAGAGGTCTGAAACACATTTTTATGTTTGGTTTGCAGGTTTTTGACACTTCTTTTTGAAATTGCTGGCAGGAAGGGGAGAGAAGACCTAAAGTGATCTTTCTATGCTCAGCCTTGATCTACAGATTTTACTCATAACAGAATAGTGCCATTTTTAGTACAGTAACTGCACTCTTATGGAAAGTCTGACAGGTAGGCTCAAAGACAGACTCACAAGCTACTGGCAAAGCTATTCCACCACACAGAATGTACCCCACAGTTAAGAATGACCACTGGGGACATTATAGGTTGTGTTTTGCAACACTTATACTTAAGGGAAAATACTGGCACACTTTATTTGCAACCAGCAGTGGCACTAAAGATGACAGTAAATACAGATATTTATGTATGTAATCACTACTCAATTCAGCATCTTTGCACAATACTTCATGTACACATTTTTTAAGTACCTCCTAAAGCCACAGATGTTAAATTTCACTAGACTGCTTACCAAAGAACATTGAGACCATGATCCCCATTCAGACATAACACAGTCCTCAGGACATGGTAGCGTGCACTTTCTAGCACCAAGCGGCATCTCTTCAGGATCACAGAGGTAGTCCTCTACAGTGTCAGAAGGACCATCTGCAGTGTTTAGCATGCACCTGGAAAAAAAGAAGTGCACATAAACTGCATTTGCCACAGATTATGTACAGCAACTCTGTTCCATAGTATTCTGAAACATGTTAACATTTTGTCAGCATATAACCAACATAAAGCAATTGAAGTAATAGAACTAAGTATTGATCCATGAGTATTCAAAAAAAGCTGAAGAGACAAAAATAATCCTCTTTTTTTACAGTTAGCAGGCATATAAAGAAATACACAGAATTTAGACAGTCCTTACCAGTGACTGGCTGAAAGTTTCTGGGCAGGTGATTTACTTGCCATTAGCTTACCAGAGGTAAGCCAGAATAATGCAAATCAGCTATAGTTCAGGCATATTTTGTGCATGCTTCAACTAATAATTTTAAATCTAGAACTACTAAAACTTTTAAAATTTTATATTATTAGTATTGATCCCTAATCCACATGGAAGCTTTTTAACTACTATTATATTAAATTAGCAGACGGAGGCCCAGTTAAATTGAGAAAAGAATATGCTTAGTTTTATAGAGTGGAAGATGACAGTCTTCACAGTATTTCCAGTGAAGTGGCATCTGCTATTAACTTATCCCTTCCACCTGTCACACCAACTAGTACAGGATTAGGATCATTCAAATTAAGAGGCATTCATTTGTTTTCCAGAATTCCAAGACAAAAGCCCATATCAATAGGAAGACTTTTACACACAGAGAAGTATTTGGAGTTTCTTTAATTTGACCACATTATTTTTTTACAACTGTCATGCATTATCAAACGAAACTATTTGCTCTCTCTCCATTCTAAGGTAAACAGGAGAGATACAGCAGGAGCATATAGATTTAGCACTTTAACGGCATTATGTGATAATAAATGAGAAGTTCAATGGTTTTAGTCCCAAAGGGCTGAAACACCTTTTTTCTTTATCTTTGATGGTTAAAGTCTTTTTTTCAACGTAAACACTGATGAATTTTGACTTTTCATACTGGCGGGTTTTTAAAGAATATTCTTATGGGAATCTCTCTACATGCTACTGTGTGAGACCAGTTATGTATAATATTTCTAACCTTGTTCAAGAAAGGATTAAGACTTCAGGGAACTGAGTGTACCCTCAGCAAGTTCACTGATGACACTAAATTGGGAGGAGTGGCTGACAGACCAGAAGGCTGTGTTGCCATTCAGCGAGACCTGGACAGGCTGGAGAGTTGGGCAGGGAGAAACTTGATGAAATTCAACAAGGGCAAGTGTAGAGTCTTGCATCTGGGGAAGAACAACCCCATGTACCAGTACAGGTTGGGGCTTGACCTGCTGGAAAGTAGTGAAGCGGAAAGGGACCTGGGGGTCCTGGTGGATAGGAGGATGACCATGAGCCAGCAATGTGCCCTTGTGGCCAAGAAGGCAAATGGCATCCTAGGGCGCATTAGAAAGGGTGTAGTAGGGCAAGAGAGGTTCTTCTCCCCCTCTACTCTGTAGAAAGGTTAGTAGGTCAAGAGAGGTTCTCCTCTCCCTCTACTCTGCCTTGGTGAGGTCGCATCTAGAATATTGCGTCCAGTTCTGGGCCCCTCAGTTCAAGGACAGGGAATTGCTTGGAAGAGTCCAGCACAGAGCCACAAAGATGATGGAGTAGAAAGCCTCCTTTATGAGGAGAGGCTGAGGGAGCTGGGTCTCTTCAGCTTGCAGGAGACTGAGGGGTGACCTCATCAGTGTTTACAAATATGTAAAGGGTGGGTGCCAGGATGATGGAGCTAGGCTTTTTTCAGTGATATCCAGTGATAGGACAAGGGGCAATGGGTGTAAACTGGAGCATAGGAGATTCCATGTGAACATCAGTGTCCTGGGTTCAACAGTAGCAGTCATTTTTTCTCCTTCTTGGTAGCTGGTGCAGTGCTGTGTTTTGACTTTCGGGCTGGGAAGGGTTGCTGATAGCAAGTATGTTTTGAGTTACTGCTCAAATGTTTGGTTTGTCCAATAACTTTGTGAGTCTCATGCTCTGCCAGGGAGGAGGGGAGGCCAGGAGGAAGGAGAGACAGGACACCTGACCCAGGCTAGCCAAAGAGGTATTCCATACCACAGCACAACATGTCCAGGATGTAACCGAGAGTTATCCGGAAGGGCTGTGACTCTGGGGTTGGTGGAGGTATGGGGGGGGCGTGAAACAAGCTGTGCTGCTTGGGTTTTAAACTACGACAATCAGGATGAACTTCTTTACTGTAAGAGTGACAGAGCACTGGAACAGGTTGCCCAGGGGGGTTGTGGAGTCTCCTACATTGGAGATATTCAAGGCCTGCCTGGACAAGTTCCTGTGTGATGTACTCTAGGTTACCCTGCTCTTGCAGGGCGGTTGGACTAGATGATCTTTTGAGGTCCCTTCCAACCCTTGGGATTCTGTGATTCTGTGCCAGTTTATAAGCACTTGTGGCAGTGAAAAGAGAGCATTTAGCAGTTCACTGTGCGAACAGCTCTCATTTTTGACCTTCAAACTAAATTCACATTATGGTTTATTATTGAGATTTATAAATTGTGTATCATTTTGCAGATAGCCATTAAACAAAACAAACCCCAACCAACCCAAACTCCATGTACTGCTTTACTTGCTCTTGTACAGTATCATGTGAGATTAATTAATTTTAATTAATTTGTTTGATTTGAGCTCTAGGATGAAGAGCAAGCATAGAAGATGCCTAGACCAGGTTCAGTAAATATTTTTCTAAAGTGAAGGATGAATAGTACTGTTTTACCTGACTTTCCTTGTTTGAACACCTTCTCCACAGTTCTCTTTTAAGTCCACATTGGTCACCTTGCAGATGCTCCAGGGCTCAGTAACCCATACGTACTGGCTGCAGTCACTATGGCAGGGAACTACCTCATATACCTGGAGACCACATTGTGAGTCAGTTTTGTTGCACACAAGAAGATAAAGATGCAACAGTGATCACGCAAAAAAAAGTTAAAGCTCTTTTTTGGTAAGAGTAACAAATGTAAACTTGCTGACTGAGGACCTGTAGTAATAATAAAGATAAAACAGCTGATAGAAAACTACGGAAATAACAGAATTTAGAAGCTAAGACATCTAATGACAATTCTCTGCCCCCAAACCCATGCTATGCCATTTCCACAAAACTAACATAAAATCTGTAACTAGGCTAGCTCATGAGTACACCTTTCAGAAAAAACTGTCAAAACTTTATTTCTGTCTTTCACATCTATCTTCAGCTGTTCCATCCCATTGTCATTAATTATGGGGTTTTCGTATTTCTGAAGAGATGTGAGCACAAGGTAAGCTATACTAGTACAGGTTCACTTTATTTTTCATTATGGATACGTAAAATTGCTGGAATATATTTGCATACCAGCACTGGTATTATGTTTACATTTGAAAAAAAAATGAAATAATATGTGATACAGTAATTTATACAGTGCTCCATATATCTTCTCAAGCATACATTACAAGAAAAGAACAGACAACAAAAACATTGGAGCATAATCAAGAAGTATATGCTAAGATTATCTCTCTAAGAAACTCTTACCTGAGCCTGACGAACATTTTTTCATGAACCCAAAAGAAAAAACAAAGATAAAAAGAAAGAATGATTAGAGTGAAACATAAGTATTTAAATTGCAGTAATTTTGCTTTTATTCAAATAATACTTTACGAATTCTGCCAAGCAAAAGGCATCCTATTTTTCCTCTTCAATCTCCCTTGCTGTCACATGGCATTTTTGCAAGCTTGCTTTTGGAAGAAAATAAAAGTTTATAAATGACAACTGGTGGGAAGAGACTGTGAATTTGCCATCCTCTTTTTCAGTCCCCAACACACAATAAAACTTCTTTCGCTTTTTGCCTGTAATGAGCATCAGCTCTTCACACAGTAGGGAATGCAGTTTCCCTAAGACAAGAGAAAATCCTCCATGGCTTTGAAGGATACTAGAATTCTCTATTAACTGATATTGTTCTGACAGCATTAAGCACAATAGATTCATGGGAATAAAAGGAACTGACACTACTCATCCTTCAAAAGTTCCTAAGTCCTTTACTGAGTAGCTTAATTATGCATAAATTACTTAAAGCCCATTCCCTCAAGATTATCTTATACCAGCTAACCTCACATATTCTGGGTATCAAGTCAGCACAACTAAAATTTCTAGACCATCTAAGACTTTGTCTTAAACAAGTCCTTCATTTCTTCTCAGCAACACTGCTTGGGTAGAAAGAGGGCTGATGGTTTGACAGTTTAACAGTTAACTTGCAACAAAATATCACCAGCCACACACACACACACGCACACACACACACACACACACACAAAATAATGCCTTGCACAATGAATGCGTAGACAGACTGATGTATCAGTATGCAGCTGATCAGCCCATGCAGAAGAAAATGAACATACTCAGCATATTGGGCCCTTCTTTGAACTACATAAGCATTAACTCAGACACAAAGATGGGTGGTGTAAATGCATGTTAAGGAAGATACTGGACTCTGCACAATTTGTAGCCATGTGGAAAGTATCTGGGATTTCCAAAATGAGAATAAGGGAGCTTTAATTTAGGGAAATATCTCCATATTTTTCATCCTGGTTGGCATAGAAAGAAATACATAAACTCTTCATACACCTTTCCAGTAACATAAAAATTTGGTATTTTGACAGAAAGACAACGGAGAACTTTGTATCTCATTGCATGTGTTTAATGGTGCGCTTCTGTCCTTACTGGCATTTTTGTAACAGTGACTGCAGGCCATGGCAGTTGGGTGGTGTAAGGATTGCATACCCACCTGTTGGATAAGGGGGAAATAATGCCTGGTGCCAATGAAGAAATGGGTGTCCATATTTTTTCTAACAGTCTCAGATTAGCCTCTTCATTTGAAGTCCTCTGAAGGCCATTGGAATGATTTTATAACAAACCTGACACTACTATTATTATTGTAATTATGACGACTTTCAGCCTAGTGAAGCAAGTACTAAGCAAGTTTCATTCAGCTGTAGTGTAGTTTTGGGAATCACACTGGCATGCATGGCCCAGGAGAAAAGACGCTCAATGAGACAACATCCAGTGAATACCGTGCTCAGCCTCTCTCCAAAATACAGTCATACATGTCAGCCCTGACAGAAATAGAGCAACATTCTCTTAAAACTTGACAAATACCTTAAGAACTTTATTTCATTGTTTCACCAGCCTTACCATTAGGAAGTTTTCCCAAAGGTTTTCCCAAATCTGCTTGCAGCAGTCTAAGCTGACTGCTTTTTATCCTATCCACATTGGCCATGGAAAATTGATTATTTCCTCCCCCTTTGCCTTTTATGTACACACTAGCAGACTGCCAGCATCCTCCCTCTGAACTTCTCTTGAATGGGCTAGACAACACCTTGCAGTTTTTCCTCAGAGTTCAGAACTCCTAGATTTCATTTTACAGCATAGCCCCTATGTATATCATCTTCCACATACTCACGGGAACCAAAGACTTGATCTAACCATTTGTGCCTTGTATGTACGCAGATAAGCATGCTACATGTATAAGTAATAAATACCTAAATAAATTACATTTAATGATTGAAATAAATATTCTGAAGAGTCAGTAGTTTTCCAGCTGAATGAGTGGTGGATCACATTTAGATTAAATAATTAACTCAAAATTAGAATGTAGGTATATTCCCCTGCATGCTTCTGAATTGAGAATGAATGTACTTAGAAATGAAAAATTCAGTCTCTATATTCTTTGACATTCCTATCTTATCTGTAGGGCTCCCTTTGCATGAAAGTACTAAATTTCAATTTTATTTTTACAATAATTACATTTTGAATTACCTATTATCATTTGGCAAGTACCATGTAACAGAGCAACAAATCAAATTCCAGTCAAAGTACCGGTAGAGGGCAATAGTGTTGCATACAAGTGGCTAACAGACCTCCAGCAAAATCACCTTTGATGCAGAAAAATATAAGCTTATTATGTACTACATGCATAATAGAGAAGGAAAAAGACTTCTGTAGAGACTATAATTTGCTCCTATTGAAACACATACCTCCTAATTTAAAGCATATTTACATGCTGACTCAAATCCAGCAACCCTTATTCTAGTTTGTATTTTGTTAAAGTAGATCACAAACTTAGTTTATTAGCTACAGTTTAACACTTATTATTTTCTAAATTAGAACTAATTACATTCCCTAAAGTAGAAAATCAGATCAACAAGCAATTTCACTCTCTGCTAGCAAAATGTCAATAGGATAATATTAAGTACATGCATTTTTATTCAAATGTAAATTGACAGCACATTTTTATTCAATCTTTGAATATTTACAGAGAAGACTGTGCGGCTGTTTAACATGCCTCTGCAGACTAAATTAAATTCAACAGTAATATGAATATAAATCAACTCTGAAGAGCATAAGTCAACTGACAAGGAAGGCTTTTTGTTTTAAAACTCTCAACCAAATTTCAGGGGGTTGACTTGGACTAGTGCTAAACTTGGTCCCAAAGACTAATTGCTAATTAGTGGTCAAAGTACTCCAAGTGTGGAACTTGGATCACATTTTGTGGCTTAGTTTCACTTGAAGAGGATCCAGGCTATGCAGCCAGACTACTCCAAAAAAAATCAAGTGCGGTTAGTGGGAGAACTGGGATTTTCACTTCAGAAGTGAATCCCTGACAGGAACTGCAGTGCTGCAGCAAGTGTACCTGGAAGGTCAAGCTCCAGCCTGAACCCATTAAGGGACACTGGGAACGTGCTGTGTGAGTGCCTGAGAAATTTTCATTTACTTTGTGATCTAAAATGGTTAGGGAACAACACTAAGAATGTTACGAATTTGAGAATCTCTATTGAGACATTTTACCCATTTGTGAGAGGAGATACTAAAAAACAAATGTGGTCTTCACAATCTGCATGTAAGAATGCTTTATTGTCTCCAATCTGCAGTTCAGAAAATGTAATAAGTTCTTGCAGATGAGGAAGCAATGAAGGCAGATCCTTTGCTGACTTAGGAAATCTAAACCCACATTTCTATCCGCATCTGTCCCTTTATTTTGTATAGTTTTTCTACATCAACAAACAATACAGCTGAAAGAATTATCTGAGCTATAGAAAAAGCTGTATAAATAATGTAAATATAAATCAAATTACCTGATTGACATGATCTAGCTTTGGACAGGGTCTTCCACCATTGTAGGGTTTTTCACGGAGCCATTTAGACCGAACCTTTACCCCACTCCCACAGGATTTACTACAGCGAGACCAGTTAGACCACTCACTGAGCTTGCAGTCTGAGGGACATGGAATAATACAGGCTTCCTCAATATAACCTGTGTCAATGGAAAAGAAAGTGCAATCTTAGCATGTCATTCTGCCACTTCTCCCTGAAGCCCTAGTCTACTTCATTTAGATTGTCCAAAGTTTGACTCGACAGAACTGTGTGAATAGAGAGATTTCCTCATCATTAGGACTAAATTAAATTCTGCAGAAAATTGACACACATAGCTGGAGACTGTGTTAGAGTAGCAGCTGAGCATCCTCACTGCGATCTGATTAGGAGTCACACCAGATTTCAGGATTGTAACTTTCTGACAGCTACAGTGTAATTGACACTAACCAATTCTTGGTTGCACCATTCTTGCACTGTAAACCAATTTAATTTTTTTTAAGGAAAAAAATATTAAATTAAAAGATTGTCCATAATTATAGGAAGTAATTCAATTGCTCTTTACAGCAAAAATTCAACTGAATCAAAAGATATGCATCTTACCAGCCTGGAGAGAGGGAACTTAACACCTTGTGACCTTTCTAAGGCTAGAGAGTGGCTTGCCACATTAATGATCTGCCGATTAACAACCATCTGCCCCCAGCAGCACACTGAATAATTGCACTGAATGGAAAAGCAGATGTTTGGTTTGGATAAGTCATCGGTTCTGAGAGGTTGGCAAGGGGTATGACATGGTCTGCAGGGAGTAACATGAGGCCTCAATCCACTGAATAAGTGAAAATGTCTTTCTTTCAAAAGCAACATATACCATAGCTCTACAGTATGTGTCACTTATGACAATATTTGCAGCAGAAGCTATAAAATCTCAACTAGAAAGCTGGCCTTTACTGCATTTTTACTACAAGTATACCCAAACTTATACGAACTCTCCTCTCCCCTTTCCTTATGCAACGTATTTACTGTTGGCAAATGTTCACTTTAAAGATGAAAGAAACCTCATTGCATTAACCTCATTTAAAAGCAAATTAAATATTTGATGAACACAGTTGCAAAATTAACACCTACTTCGGTACAATCATTCTCAAATGACTAGCATAGTTTGGTAGTGTGGTTTCAAATGTTTCTCACATATCTTGAATATTTTTTAGCTTGAAAGCTATCACTGTCATTTTAATCAGAGCTGATGTCAGCAGCCTTATGTTTTTAACCTATACTTCTAAGTAAAGCTATTCTGTCTCTTCTAAAAGCAACCAGTAAAAACTATCATAAGTTGTGTAAAGAATCAAAACAGTTAAAGGATTTCAATTCTATATATCTATTTCTAGTTGCTTCCATTAATTTGTTTTAGATACAAATAACAGAAGGTTGGGAGTTTTTTTAATCATACAGTAACATTCAGAATATTTTATTGTCAAGTTCAGATGATGATTTTACCCTTTACAGTTTTCCTTTGTTTGGAAGTGTTAAATAGTGAAATAAATACATAGAGTACTTTCTGAATTTAAGCAGTGTTAAACTATTGCTCACCAAATGCATCTTTCTTAAAATTCCTAGAATGTTATTAACTTGAATTACAAGCATGTTTATTAAATATCTCTCTCCATTTGATTGATCAGCTCAGTGATACTGTATGAAAGGTACACTGTGTTAGACAAAATATATTTTCTGAAGATCGTATCACTGTATATCAGAGATGGTGACATGGATTGCCCTGCAGCAGTAAATGAAAAATTGATTACATTTCACCTTACCTGGTATCTTTGGGTGAGTCTTAGAAATCCAATGCACCCTATCTCAGAGCCCCATCCTACAATGAACTTCGACTGTGTAAATACCAAGCTCTATATCTTCCCCAGAAATCAGTTTTTAACAAGCCCTCTAGGTGTTATACAAAAACATATACTCATACAATAAAAAAACTCCTGAAGGAAAATGGACAAAACAAAAAGTTGAAACAAACGACTCCCTCTAAGCAATAAGTGTTTAGTGATATTTATTGTGTGATAGAACAAAGTAAAAGTTTTATAGCTCTATGAATTTTCTTGAGATTCTGAAATGCTGCCTTTCCTTTCAATATAACTTCTAAGTATTTTTTTTTCTGGAGAAACCTTTCCTATAATTACATTTTCTTTCTATTTGACACTTTTCTTAATTTATTTTTATAATTTTTTACCATTTTTTTCTTACAGTTACACAATTCTGCCATTTAGCATTTGTTCAATTTCTGCCTCTGTAATTAATTCTCGAAGAAACAAATGCAAGTTTTTAAAAATATATGGCATGGGGGGGTTGGACCTAGATGATCTTTAAGGTCCCTTCTAAACCAAACCATTCTATTCTAAGAAGAAATTAACAAAAAATAAACTACTTGCTGCAAATGACTTGTTCCACCCCGTCTACTAGCCATCTAAGTGTATTTTTCAGAAAAAGCTTCTCTGAAGCACATCATCAGATGCCTTTCTGTGTGTATGTCAACATATCTTTTAGAGTGACTAAGGATGATAATCTCCAGAAGTTTATATCCACCACCCATCAAATCGAAGAAAGATGATGTTCAGGAACTTTGAAAAGTTTAGACTCTTTGGTTTTGGTTGTTTTTGTTAAATTTCAGGTGCTTGCATTTGTAAACCTTGTCCATGTTTTTTTTTTCAGTTCTTACCAGCTGAACTTCACAAGGCTGTGAAATGGGCAGCTGTCTACTATGAGCAGAACACAGCTATGCATTGAAGATTACTGAACCACAATTTAACAAATGGTTTTGAACCACAATTTAACAAATGGTTTTGAACCACTAGGAGCATGAACTCAACTACTCATTGAAAAGGAAAGGTTTATTATCCCATTGCTAATTGGCTGTAAAACCTGGACTGTAGAACAAAGTAATTAACAGATGTGATGGATAATTTATAAAGAAGTACTTTAATGGACTTCACACTTTGTCTAATGACAAAGCAGGTTAAGTAGGTGGATATAAGGTTTTCCCCCCCACAAACTGTACCTGCAGTTTGCAAGAACAGAGTGACTATTGAGTCAAAGGGTGCAGATATAAAGAACATCTTAGAAAGTGTTTACATGAACTCTTTTGTCCTTAGGACTGACAGAGTTATGCTCCTGCTTTCATGACATGACTATGTCATGCTGTGTTTCCAAGAAAAAACCTGTGATGTCAGAATGGTTCGTGTTCTTTAACACAGCTTTTTTTGGTTTTGTTTGTTTTTTTGGTTGGTCGGTTGGGTTTGTTGTTTTGGTTTTTGGTTTTGTTTGTTTGTGATTTCTTTTTTTTCAAGAAAATATAAAGTTCTTGGATCTCATCTTCCAAGACAAAGAAATGTACAAATATTTGCATTTCACGTGTAGCAGAATATTATGTATGTATTTGAGACTATTCATATTCCTGCCTAGCCATGGAAAGATAGACTGAACTCCGTAAGACCTTTTTTCCTTTTTTGTTTTATAAGGATTACCCTTCAAAGCTCCAAAACCTGTGAACAATTGTTAATGCTTAAGTATCTTATCTTCTGCATCAGCAACTGTGTCTCTGGTGAACTACAGGTTTTCAAGTTGATGAATGTCTGCTTCATGACTGACGTCCTATTGACAGGGTGGATACAGTGGCAGCATAATGACGTGGCCTACGCCAGTATTTCTGATGTAAGGCAATAGGTAGCATATTCCTAGAGAACATACAATAGGACAAATATGGCTTCTTGTATATATTGGAAATAATCTTAGAGAAGATACAAGTGACGAAACACCAAAGTATCCTAATAACAATTTGAGAACCTAAGACTCGATTGAAATCTGGTATGGGAAATATATTTATTTTAGAATAAATGCTTGACAAAGTCCCAATTACATTTTAACACCCTTCTATTTTTTGTTTTAAATTTGCATTGCTTCAGGTTGCAATATCGAAGGAGGAAAAAAAAGATTTAAAAACTAATCCTAATGCAAGTGGATACAGAAAGTTCTAACTGACATCTCAGATCCAATAGACTCTGTTATAACATATAAAATTTTATATCGCACACATAAGCAATTAAATACAAAATTCCTTGATTCACATTGATACTCCTAGCAGCTGTTGTAAAAGTATTTGCTGATACGCCGATATTCCTCTCTAATCCTCTGCATAAGCCTTGTAGCCATGGAGGGCTTTGTAGAGTCAGCACAAATCAATGCATCTCATTTAATTAATGCTAAAGGGGGAAATAATCTCACACTAATAAGGCAGCAGACAAACTATCCTGGACTGACTGACTGTGCCTAAGGTCTTAACAGTAAACTGACATGAATTAAGAAGGGTAACACGACCTATATAAAAATGCTGCATCTGTCTGCCATGCTACTATGTTTGCCTTCACTTAGATGCAAACACAACCACCACTCAGGTTATGTGGGTCATGATTCATAACTAATATATGATGGAGGCGAAGTAAATACTGAGGTTTATATAGGGTAGTCCATAAGCATGACAGTGGTCTGCTTTTGTTCTTTTTTTGGTTATGAAAATTCCAAAGCGCAGTTTAAAGGGACCATGATGATTCTTCCTTTCCTTTTTTTTCACAAACACACTAAAATAGATTGCTGGTTGACACATGTCATCATCCACAGAGCTGTAGAGAGGCTAGCGATGACAGGGATAAAGCTATGAAAAATAACTGCTGGCTTTTCTAATGGCAAAAAAACCTTCTCACACTTGACTATCAAGCAAACTAGACACTTTTGTATTTCTCCAGTAAAATTACCTATGTTGTACTGAAACAAAGCAGGCACCAGAGGAAGAGCAATTTATGTGTCTTCCATTAAGGAGAACAGGTAAACAACAGCTCAGTTGCCACTTTTAGCTGGTATTACCACATCTGCTGCCAGCTGCCAGCTGTTAGCTCCTGCCCACACTCAGCAGAACTGGTATGGTGAAAAAATACCAGCAGCAAAATTTTTCCAATGGCAGCTGAATGCTGCTCTCTCTTTCATTGACAAATTTAGCTCAAATGGGAAACAAAATATTTTGAAAAGAAACATCAAAATATTAGGCATTTATAATACTAAAAAAAAAAAAAACAACAACCCACATATAAAAAGAAAATACAATAAAAAAACCCACCTTGTCCTCTTGCACCTGAAACTTACACCTATTTGCAGATGTTGGGACATCTTTTGACGCATTATATCATTACATTACATTAGAAAGCTAAGGACAGTCTTCAGAAGGACTCTGCCTTCTGTTTCTCCAGCATTCTCTCCTAGCAGTAACAGCAGATATATTTAGCCATATTCTGCCTTTCCTTTTTTGTTATGTTCACACCTGCCTTTTTGAGAAACTTGTTTGTACTTGGGACTTTAAAACTGCACCCAAAATTTTAAAGATGATTGCAGGAATCCTCTCATGATCCTACTAATTTAGGGCCTTTCTTATGTCACACCCTTCCTTTAGCTACTAGGTGTCTGTGAAACTGTTGCTCTGAAGTATTTACTCTTCTGTTCCTGTTTGCATTTCTCTCCTAAGTCAACTGAATTGTGATTTTCAGCACACAATATTTCATAAAACAAACAGCTTATGATTTTTTTTGCCACTGCACAGCAGGTCTGTCTTCTGATTCCTTCCACTGAAAACAGCGTGACTTGCAATACTGACCTGTTTGTGAGACCATAAATTTACTTGACAGTATTTACAAAAAACTTTTGACAGTCTCACAATGTGAGCTTCTGGTTGCATTTTAGTATACCACACAAAATATCCCATGATATATGAATAACATTAGTGTGGGTGTAGTTTGCAACTCTTGCTAGATTTAGAGGATGTTGTCACAGGCAAAGAAGTACCATTATCCCCACTTTCCACCTTGTGATTTCAAAGTGTCAGGAGATGGCAAAAGTTCGAGTAAAAGTTGGACACTGCACAGTAAACATCTCCCCTTCAATAACAGCCTTGATTTCTCTCCTAATCCTCTGGCTCTCCTAGCTAATTTGCCAAATCATAAAAACTGTGATTACATACTATTCTGCTTGGAAAGAAATAACAGGATCACAGGAAATAACAGTAAAACAGATTTCTGAATAAAGCAGATAACAGAGTGGGTAAACCTGACTCTCTTTTGGATCAGTTATGACATTAGTGAAAAATTCAGTGTTGTAGCTTCCATAGGGAAATAAGCAATTCTGTTAGAATTTACAAAAGCAACCCAAGCAGGCTTGAATTATGAGTCTTGTCAAGTTTAGCTTGAAAAACTAAAACCTTAAAAGCAGATTGATGGGAAGCTACAAGGCACTTTATCTCCTAGCAGGTGGGGTAACTATTGTGATACCACAGAAGTCCCTTGTTGATTTAGCATAATATAGCTTTTTATGTTTTCTCTTAAAGAAAAAAAACAAGCAGCACACTGAAATCTAGAAATGATGCCAAACTGAAGAACTGTCATAGAACAAGGGCATGGAAATAACAGAAAAAAAACATCATAAATACCAGCAAGATATAAAATAAGATTTACCTGTCAAACCAGCAGTTTATATATGTTGAGAAAAATAAAACAAATCAGAAGAACATAATCCATGGATACAAAGTAGATATTCAGAAGGCGGCAGTAAACATATACTGAAATGATATAGAAATGTCTGTATCATTTGTTCTAGCCCCCTTGTATCTTTTACCTTGTGAAAGTCTGCTAAACCTGGAAAAGTGCTGAAAGCAGACAGTTAATCCTTAGAAATCATCTTTACCATATTAATGTACCACACCCATCAATAACAGATTTTTGTTCTAGAAGAGCTACTGGAAAGGAAACCATCAATTTAGTGAAGTATTTGTTAGTATCAGTTTTATTTCTTAGTATCAAAGTCAGGTTAGATACCTCATTCCCGGAACAGCTGAAATTCTTGTAAAACAATTTTAGGAAGTACAATGTAGGATTAATTTAGCATCAGTTCCAAGCTTCATCTGCCCATACACTGCACCATGGACCAAGATAAAGGTACTCACTTCCCCAAATGGAACTGATAAGAAAACACTTGCAGATGCCTTGTACTTCACTACCAAAACAGGTAATGATACAGGGAGGGATCAAGGAACCAGTCATCCTAATAAACATAATTCACAACTCCAAAAACCAAAGGGTTCAGACTTCTCAGCCTACAACAAATACAGTAATGACTCACAAACAGTTCCAGTTTGCAAAAAGAGCTAAAAGAGTCTTCAAATCTGTGAAAAAAACGGGATGAAACTATAGAAATAAAACCAAAACAGTGCAATGCTATACTGCGTTTTTGAGAAGGTGGAACCTGCTGGTGTTAGTAGCCTACAAATGGTAGCCCTGGCTACAGCAGGTTTAGGAACCATATACTGTTAGTAGCTTTTATGCTCGGTTATTATTCATTTTGGTCACTGTGAGTGTAGGTGACACTCACTAATAAAATCCATTAGGTGAGAAATTGCTACCATGAAGAGTTATAACAAGGTAAACACAGATCATTGAGAACGTCCTTTTTTCCCCATTTTTTTCCTCTTTTATATCTCTGATTCTTGCACTGCGAGGTCTTGAAAGCAGCTATGTACATGCTCATTCCACACAAAGAAAGAGTTCTCATCTCTTTGTCAAGGTACATCAAGGCAGCATGTTACCACATACAACAGCTACAGGTCGTTCTTGGACACACAGCTTCTTCCCTCACGTGTCTTCCCTTGGCTGCTGACATAACCTGACAGTCCCCATTCCCCAAGCCAACAAAAACTGACAGGCAGTAGGCCATCATTCATGCTAGTTTTCTATGCACGTAATTTTTTAGTAATTTTCCACTTCTCAAAGGTCACTCTGGCTCTGGACTTAATGCTGAGCAATTCATGTGGTTCCACAACTCTTTCTTCCGTATTTCCTAACAGCTATCTGAGGAGCCTTCTAACCTCCCCAGGACAACTACCCATCCCTGAGAGATCTGTGCTCACACAACTGCAGGTCACTAGAGGTAGCTGCGACTTTTGGTACTTCAAAGATGGCAAATGGTCCTCTTCAGTCTAAGCAAGTGTAGCATGTTCATTTTAGACTACACAAAAGAACAAAACTAAACCTTTGCGGACTTCAACCCAGAGCAGACAGCTGAGAGCAGAATTAAACATTCTCAGAGCAGAGAAAGTGATTTCCTGTCCCATGAGAGTTTAGGATTTAGACTTTTATCATTCAGATATATGTATATAAACTTAATCTTTCAGTAGCACCTAACTACAGCAAAAGATGATGTTGAATAAAAACGTAGGAGAAAATTCTTCACAAAATTATTTTACAGCTTTGCTTTGGGATATTAAGCTGAATGCACACTTTTCATTGCATCACAAAGATATGCTATAGATTGGCTAGATAAATTCAGTCGCTATCATATAATTTATTATTCCTAAACAGGAATTAATAGCACTAATTAAAATCCCCTTAAATAATTCAATTTATTTGATTAGCTATTTTAACTTTATGCAAGTAAATAAATGAATTTTCTGTTATCTTAATTTTGCATTAGAAAGTATAATACATATACAAATTAAACTTAAATTGACATTTTAATGGCACTAAGACTAACATGCAGCTCTTCACACCAATAGCTCAGATACAATTTTGCACTGCAAGCATGAAAGCAAAGGAACACAAAAACTCCAGTGATGTAAATTAGCATGCTTCTGGCTCACTTAAAACCAGAAAGTGTCAGTTTTGATCCTAACACTATAGATGCATCCACTTTAGGAAGGAATACTGTTCCCCCCAGGAGCAATGTGAGTACAAAGAATACACAGTCTTTAAACGTCCTAGTTTTACACATGACAGAATTACATGGAGAAAGTGTTGTATGCTGTTGAACTCAGGTCAAGGCATGCCTGTTAAGGTGCTGAAGAGCAAATGGTAAAGATAAGGCTATTTAAGGAGATTAAAGCTATCTAAACGATCTGTGGAAATAGTTTCAGCCTTTCCAAAATAGTCTTGTACTCTCCCTATTTATTTTTTGAGGATTTGACCCTTCTAAATTGCTTTATTGTTAAATTTGCAGACACTATTATCAGGAAAAACAACAAGATTTTATTTTTATCTATTAAAGTGCCTAGTAAAATCATGGTAAATTACTAACTTTTACATATTGTATTGTAGTTAAGCAGTAAAAAATAAGTTTACTATTTTGCAAGTCAGCAAAAATGAGCTGGGTTTGAAGGTATCTTGGATAAAATGCAGCCAAAGCAATAAACATTAATCTGCTAATTCTACCTGTACATATATAAAGTTATATGAAATAAAGCAGATACATATACAGCTGATATGTAAACAGATGAAAATCAAGAGGTTTCTAAATACCGTGACTGTTGCATCGTGATGTTTCCACAAGTCGATTGTTTTGGTCATAGCATGCCATGGCCTGGTACCGATAGCCTTGTCCACACTCCTTAACATCTCCTTGCACCTTCATTCCCAGCAATACTTCCATCTTACCCTCTGGTAAAATACAGTCCGACCAATTTCCCACAGGCTGAGCACTGTACTTGTCACATGGACAAAATTGATTCTCAATCAGAGGATACAACTGAGAATTTTTGCATTTATCTCTTTTCTTACTTTTTCCTAAAACGAGAAATCATTATTTTAGAAAGTTTGTAACAGTATACATCTCTTTAAAAATTCATTTAGACACCTGTAACAAATGCTTGCAATCAAATGCATATGCCTAAAACTAGTTACATTAATCTTAATTCATTTAGGTTAATGACATGAATTTCTGAAGTAACTCATATCTACATTTACACAAAGGCAACAACTTTTATAATAAAGCTGTATATTTATATCTAATTTCAAGAAAAGTGCTTGGGGCATACAGTTTGAAAATTTAGCAATTAAATATACCTTTTCCCCTGTTTTAGCAGCAGCACACAGTCCAATTAAAAAAGTCTCTGGATAAAGCTTCCTCAAAATGAAGGAAATTGCAGAAGGAAATAACATGCATCTTTGCAGTAGTGCCTTCTTTCAAAATGTTTAAATCCTTTAATGTTATCACATGTTACAGTGCATTTGTTAATAATTATCATTCTTCCCCTCTAATAGAATAAGGTCCTTCTGTGAATTTGTTTCTTTTCAAACCTCTCCTCTTTTACCTACCCCAACTGAAGCATAGATACCCACTCACCTTCCACTTTGCATTAAATCAGTTTTTAATCTTCTTTGGTAAAGTTTGGTTGGTTTTCCTTTCAATTCTAGACAACTCATGTATATTAATGTGCAAGTCTTTTCAAAAGTACTTTTAAAAATCCTTGCTACTTAGAAATTACTATATATTATTATTCTATTTTCCTTTTTATTCAAAACAAGACAACACAACCTTGCAGCACCCTTAGCGCTGCCTTTAGAATATAAAAGGTACCTGCAGAAAAGTTTATATTTCTTTTGACAAAACAACTTCATACTAAAAATACACTTCTCCTCCTTATTTTACTAGAAATACTTATGAATTCACTTCAAGTCAGCTTTATCACATTGCTACAGAGAATACACCACAGAACATAGCACTGTTTTAGCAAGTTTGAAGGGATTAATTCAAGCAGGGTCAGGGAAGTATTCTGAAGTGTTAAAAGCGTGGTAAGAGAATCTTTTCTTTCTTGTTTCATTGTTTTGGTTGGGATTTGTGTGTGTGTGTGTTTGGTTCTTTGTTTTTATTTCATAACAATAAAAAATATTCATCAGGATTTTTTCCCCCTGTGGAGGCAAACCTGGCATAAAGTTCACTGGAATTATGAGACAGTCACAGTGAGCCTTCTTGAGGATCATGAATTATTCATCATCCACGGGTTTTCTGATTTACAGGAGGATGGAGCAGGGGATACTGTTTGGATCATATCACATTCTTTCTGAGACTGCTAATGGGCACCCCCCTTAGCTAGCTTTCCTCCACAGAAATACAGACTAATTGGCAAATGGTGCTCTAACAGAGGCCAAATCTCACTCTTGAGATTTTCGTTATAGATGCAAAGCATGCTTCTTTCTCTTCATTTCATGCAGAAGAAATTAAAAAAGAAAAAAAAAACAACAAAACCAAATCAAAACCAAAACCAAATTAACAAGAAGTTGAAAAAAAAATGTTTCAAAGTGTCCATCTCATGGATCAAAGAAAAGTTTGTGGAAAAGGGTTGGACATAATCGGAAATAATTTTTATCCTGTTAACTAAAGCATCAGTTTCAAAGTAAGAGCCAAATGCCCCACAATACCTACATTATGTTAGAGACCCCATGTCTTTGGCTTTTTACACCATTAAGCCAATCAGTCATTGTCTACGAGTTACGTGCTTTTTAATATTCACTAAATTGTCCAATATTTGCCTGAAAACTATCAGTAAAAAAAGTTTAAGCAAAAAAAGAAAGAAAAAAAGAGAAAGCTTTTGAAAAAATACTTTCATATATAAAGCTGTAACTCAGAGGAATTGCTTGAGAGTTTAATCTCAACGGTCTGTCTCTTATATTTGTTAAATGGTTAGCAGAAATTTATAATCTCAATGGTATAATTCTGTACAAAGGATAAACCATAAACTAGCAACCTTCCTGACATCTTTTGCTTGCCTGTCAGGAAAAGAAATGGCCTGCTTTGCTGTTTACTATGTGTGCTCCGTTTAGAAGAAACCCTGGCCTCCTATATTCTCCCATCTTCTGCCTAGCCGCTTCTCTGTAATCAAGAGTCTGAGACATATGGCAGAAGTTTGTTCTCCTGTGTTTCTTTTTTCCACTGACAGTATATAGAGCATGGCAGTGACACTGGGACTGCTTTCTGCCACAATGACAAACAGTGCTTGCTTCTTATAAGGGCACCTCAGAACAATGCAGGTTTTAACTAAAGCAGTAGCAATAATTAATAAAAGATGTATTATTTTTCTAGTTACGCTTACCAACAAGAGTGCGTTTTCTTGTCCTGACTCCTCCACAGTCCCCGTTACAGGAAGAAAACTTTGACCAGTTTGTAAACTGACAGTCATCTTGGCAGGGAATCTGGCACATCTGTGTTAGGGATGGTAATGGGCCAGCATATTTAAGGCACTCACTGATGTCAGCCTGTCCTCCATCTTGTCTACGACAAGTAATTGCTGGAAGTAAAAAGGGATGGGGTTTAATTCAGCATTTTTTTCATGAATGCCTCTATTCAGTTTAGTAAGTCTGCAATATTCTCCACAAAATCACAGTGAAAGCCCAGAATAGCTGTACAACAACCTAATATTTGCAATCTGTTATACCTTGAATGAATACATTTGGCATTTCTGACGTACTAGAGATTCTGTTTAAATCACTATTTATCAAGAATCACCAGGAAAAAAAAATGAAAAAAGTTCTACAGACAATTGTAAATATTAGGAAGGTTGCACCATGTTATCCTCACCTGTTATACCACTTTTCACATCATCATTTTGCCTACTGACACAGCCTATAACTCAGACATTAAGAAAACTTGCAATATTATTTTAAGTAGTGATTAGTTTATGAAGTTTTATCAGCAACATGTGTTTTAGAAAAAGGGATAGACATAAAATTTAGAAACATATTTGTGTTCTGGATAGCACTTAACCAGTCATAACAGTATTGCTGCCTGATGCTCTTCAGTAATTTCTAGTCTTGAAAAAGGGTTGAAGGATAAAGCATGATTGCTAGGGGTGGAGTATCAGCCAATAGGGGTACAGCTTTTTATAACAGGAATAGTCCTGTTTTTTGTTCAAGTTCTGAATAAAAGCTTCTTACTTATAGGAAAAAAAAATGTTTCTTAAGAAAACTTCAGGTGGCACAAAAGGAAGCAGTTGGGACACAAGGATTTACAAATAGGGAAGTTTCGTTAATATAGTCCCTAACAATGCTCTATTAGTTTCCCATGGATTTTTTTTTAACTGGTTGCTTATCTATGATTCTAACCAAAGCCTCAGTAAATCTAATTTTATTTCCTTTCCCAAAACAACTTAAAACTTATTATGCAGTAATAAAATTGGAAACTTCTAGTTGTTTGTTTACACAATAGAACAGTATTTATGCTTCTTGGCATCTGACAGCACACAGTAGATGCAGTACCTCATAATGACTGTGAAAGTAATTTGGGTCACCAGTTGTTGCAGTAACATTGCATCTGAACACAATATATCATTCTGCACACATATGAGGGAATACTGTGTTTTATAATACACTTGATTCCATAATTTAAGCATAGCACTTCAATTGTACTCACAATAATTGTTCTATTGGTATACGAATTGAAAAAAAATGTAAATTTTGCTCACCAAACTATTATGGCATAATCAGGTTCAACTGCTGGAGAAAAATGGGTTTTGAATACAGTGTTTCAGAATAAAATAGAGAACTTGCTCTAAGTGCTATCTCCTGGAGGAAACAGTTGAGGAAACTTTAACTTTTTTAGATTGCTGTAACGTAATTTTAAAGGTTTAGTGACCAGATTTTGTCCAACAGTTCTAAACTAAGTCTCTGCCTTATGATGACTGTAGCAAGCTGAACTTGATGACTCATATGGTCTACTCCAAGTCTATGTGCCTACTAAAACATCCAAAGGTCCCAAGTGAATTGTTTTTGCCACACATCTGCAATAAAATGCTGTGAAAAGGAAGGGAGTTTCTTTTTCCAGAGATGCTAAGCAAACAGTTTTCCTGATCCTTGACTACCCTTTGAGGTAGGGCTGCCAGCACTGTTTGTAATAGGCTCAGTACTGCATTAAGTTGTGCTTATTTGGGGACTTACCCTAACGTTGTCTAGTACAATTATTCTGAGAAATCCTATTATTATTAGTATAGTTTACTCAAGGGAACTCTTTTTTTCTTCAGATATTATTATAGTGATTCAATAAGCAAAACCAGATATGTAAAAATTGAAAATACATATAAACGCTATTTAAGAATGTGTTTACTGTACCTACTATAGAATTTCTAAAATCGCACAATTATTTTTGAAAGAAACAAGTCAAACCAGTACCTTCTAATACAAGCCTAAGCTATGATTTTGAATTCTTGTGAGATATTTTCTACTAATAACACACTGGTTTCCCTGAGGTAAACCTGGTTGACCTTGACATGTGCATGCATCAGCAAAAGTAACTGTATTATCTTCGCAGCTTTCTCAGGGAGATACAGGCCACTATTTTTAATAATGAAAACTATACCTAGACCAGGATTAAAATACAGTCCACTGATTAACCCAATATCTTTTAATAATCCTTCTTCAGAAGTTTAATATCAATTTTACATACTGCATCTCCATCTAGTCCTTTGATAGGCCATAAACACTGTCCACTGAAGAACATTATTTCTATCTAGCTGAATTGAGTTTTTATTTAAGCCAATATTCATTCCGTCATCTATCTTGGTTATTAAACATTACTCTGTGGACAGTTATTCACTTTACCATAAATTTTTTTTCAGATTTACATTAGTGCATCTAATTTACATCAAGAAGACCCAGGTGAGAAGCTCCCTGAGGATTAACACTTTGAGGCTTTTTTCCAGATTAACTGTCAGTTGTATTGCAGCAATCAAAGCAGGAAAACTCTTCATTCTTGAGACATAAATATTTTACCTTAATAACAACACAAATTAGAGGATAGCTTGGCATACTAAATCAATTCCTGAATGTTAATTTTCACAGTGCCTGTCCGTAACTATTCGTGTTACTTCTAGTTGACAAGACTTGGATGATTTGCTCTATATTCCATTTTCCTGTTATTCAGATTCAAGTATCAATTTGAAAGGCCATACTCCTTGTGACTGTTGAAGAGAGGGTATTTTTCCATTACTTCGAGTTGGGGTTTTGACAACTGTATGCATTCCATTAATACATTATTTTGGCCAGGTAATTGTCTTACTTGACATCTGAAAAGCTCTTACTGTTACTGGAGTTACTTTTTCACTCACAACCTAATTCAGGCAAAATCATCCCCTGCCTCTCGGACCAAATCTATGGTTCTTTAATTCTATTCTGTAAAAATCACTAAGACTGATGATTAGCTCACTATACAGGGAAATGTCTTCAACTACTATAAAGCCACACAGTCTCAGACTAATTATTTTGCCTATACAACCATGTTATATTTATTATAGACATTAGCAGGAAGTGTAAAGAGCATGGTGCTTCTATTACTGCATTAAGCCCAAATAATTGTTACGTGAAAACATAAAACACGAGTACACCTAAAAAAACCAATCACATTTACATGGAAACCACTTATAAAATTGTTTTGGTATTTAACAGTTATTATCTCCCAGAAGAAAGGTGTGAAATAAGCTTCAGTCTAAATTTTGTAGACAGGGACTTTGATGTAATTAAAACTTTACCTGATAGCATTATTTCCACCAAGCCACAGGGGACTACAGGCTAATATATTTGTTGTTGGCATAATGAAACACTAAGACTGCATTTTACAAGTCTTTTTATGTGTGGGTTTATATAAAAACCTTGCCAGTGTTACTATCACTAGTATACTTCAACTGAGATTTCACTGTGAGATTCAGTGACTCCTACAGCTAAAATATAAAGTGCTTTATACATGGGTTTGCTCTATATCCTTTGTTTTACAACACACGTGATACCATTTTTTTCAATTGTTAAGTATTTAAGTATTTGTTATAACATTAAGAGATTCAGAGCAGCCCTGCGGAGAAGGACTTGGGGGTGTTCGTTGATTAGAAAATGAGCATGAGATGGCTTCAGTGTGCGCTCACAGCCCAGAAAGCCAACTGTATCCTGGGCTGCATCAAAAGGAGCGTGACCAGCAGGTCGAAGGAGGTGATCCTGCCCCTCTGCTCTCGTGAGACCTCACTTGGAGTATTGTGTGCAGTTCTGGTGTTCTCAACATAAAAAGGACATGGTACTGTTGGAACAAGTCCAGAGGAGGGCCACAAGGGTGATCAGGGGACTGGAGCACCCCCCATATGAAGACAGGCTGAGAAAGTTGGGGCTGTTCAGCCTGAAGAAGAGAAGACTGTGTGGAGATCTCATAGCAGCCTTCCAGGATCTGAGGTGGGGCTATAGGCCCTTTCCAATCCTAACTATACTATGATTCTATGATTTTTAACAATAAAGATATTTTGCTTCATTTATAGAAAGGCAAGAATTATTTTAGCACACTAACTTCTTTACACCTATCAATGCTGCGCAGGCTAGGAATGCATCTAGGGGTTTGTGTTTGTTTGGGTTTTTTTTCTGTGGGATATCTCAGACTAGATACTCCATGATTAAATATTTCTATCATGAAGTATCGTAAGAAGGAGCACATGCCAATGTTATCATAAAAATAGAAGCCAAAGAGAATAACACTATGTTCTGCTGAACAATGCCTGGATATTCTGGCTCTTGTTTTGTCAATAAAAAATTAATTTCTCATGTAAAATAGTGCTCTTCAGCACTTTTGTCCAAATTCTCACTTCAGTACAAAAACCGAAGCTGCCCGTTGTCCTTTGCAGTGACTAAAATATGAATCTGACAATAGGGCACTCTCATCTGTTTACATAGTCTTTGTAGCTCCATGAAGGAAAACTGCTCCTTCAGGATATTGTCTCCTTCCTTGTGCTTTCAATCAGGGCATGAAACCCCCACGAGAGCAAATCTTCCCACCCCATAAGCAATGCTCAGAGAAGAAGGCTGCTGTCTGCACTTAGCCACAGTGAGAGGAAAGGGCTTTTGACTACTGGTGCTGTCTCTGAGCCTTCCCAGGGCTAAACAAGACTGCAAGGCCTCCTCGTGTCTCCTCGTGTGCTCACGGCCATCCTGGGAAGCTTTCCCCCATCCCCTGCTCCACTGTCTTTCAAATAACTCTATGTACACTCTGCAAATGAAAAATAGTGGGAACGCAGGATCAGCTCTTTAATAATGGCCAATTCCCAGTGACAGCAAGCACAGCTATTCAGGTGTTTTCTCTGACAACCAGGTTACTTCTGCTTAAATTTTACTAATAATCTTCCTCTTGCTATTACAGAATATACTGACAGATTTCACAATTTTCATCCCATTTCCCCTACAAAACTCTAAGAAAGATTTATGGTGGCAAGGACTGCAGGCTGTCCATCCTTTTACAGATCTCTTTTCTGTCATAAGGAGTAGCTCTTACCATGTGCATCCATCCACACACATCATGATGTGATTAGGCAGTTACAGTTTGGGCACTTGAGTTTCTCATCTGCTACATGTCTTTTTGACTAGCACCGGGGTGTAGTCCAAAAAGCCCTACTTAAATCTGCTACTGGCAAAACAAGTTTTTTAAGAAGTTTCTGAGGCCTTCCTATATGATTCAAAAGGGATCTGAACTTTATTTCTAAGTTCCTTCAGATGTCACTGGACATGAGGTTTACTGACACAGATTTTTAAAGATATGAGCATAACATAACATACACCATTCACAGTTCCAATCTTCATACATTAACCTCTATTACTGAGCATACCACTACTTGGGAGTTATGTGCTGATAAATGCCAGCCTTAAAAATACAAAGCAGCATCTCTTAGCACACCCTATCTGCAGCAGGTTCCTCTCACAGTGAGTTTTATAGCAAACATCCCCATCAAATTCTAGTAGTCTGGCTTTATCAAGCATTTACTCTCTTCTAGTTTTGGTACTTTTATTGGTATTTTGTATTCACCAGCACTTTGGGCCTGTCCCTCCTGGATGTCAGGTGACTCATCAAGACATTTGGTCAATTTACTCATCTTCATGGAGAAACAGTTACAAAAATAAACACAACATAAATGCTGGTGCAGTAAAGTATGTTTTTTCTACATGTCCCACTCTTGCTGGGTAGTATCAAAAGGAAGTTTCAAACACCTAGCTGATACACCCATAGTATTTTCTGTTTAGGGTTTTGAAAAAAAAAACAATTAAAAGTCTAAAGTTACTGCAATTCTATAATACATTCCTGCCATGCTTATCCACTCTTAAAAGCCATATTACCAGTGATATTGCAAATTTTCATTCATCATAGAAATTCAACACAACTGTCATGACTATCTGCCTTGCTCAAATAAGGTTCATGAATGTAACAATGAATTTTCTGCTCTAGGTATTAAATGCTATGTTACTGTGCTTAGGTTTAGATAAAAACAACTTCATCATGTGCATGAATAATGATCAAACACTTTTCTTTAAAAAAAAAAATTAAAGAAAATCTTTTCTTAAAACAAAAACCAAAACCCAGCAAACCATTTTATTCTGTTTCTCTACACTGACCAAAGTTCTAATTTTGTGACATTCATTCATTTAAACTGACATGATTTGTAACAAAACCTTCATCATACAAGACACTTAGAAACAGAGCTGTCTTTAACAATGAATCATAGTTCTAAACTTTATGATTCACCCAAATATCTCTTCTGCCAAGAGAGACCAATGTGATAAAAAAGCTGAAGAATAGAAACGTAAATAGTAAAGCTGTGATATAAAACAAAGCATGCATATGCTCTCGTTACATACAGACTTAAGATCAGACACCTAACCAGTCATTTTTAATGATTTCCAACTTCTAAATTTCCTTCAAATTAAATTATCTTTCTAACTAAAGTATGAAAAAATAATAGATTATTTTGTTCAAAATAAACTGCTAATAAATGTATAGTCAGTTGATCCTTTTCCCTGGTGTACATTCCCATTCTTTCTATTTGCTGATATATTACATGTTACAATGTTTGTGCATAGCCAATCATATCAGAAACTGGACAAACTAATAGCATTGACAACATACCTTTGCAGTTAAAAAGAACTGAGTACTGTTCCCACACACAAGAATGCAATTACTTGCTTTACTTATATCAACAAAAAATGAAAGGGCATTGCATGGGCTGAGATTACTTCTGCAAGATTATTGTTTCACCTTGTCATCAAAAGTAAATTACCACAAACAGATGAATGTGTGATTTCTGCAATCATGAGCATAATAAATTTCAGAGACAAGTCTTTTTTCAATTGGAAAAGGAATGCTTCTATGCCTACAGTTTTCAAAGTTTGGTAAACATTTGTACAGAAATCACTAACAAGCAGTTAAATGTACTGTGCAAAATATCTGTATTCCAGTATCTCATTATAAATGAAGTATCACAATGCTATACAAAGTGGAGTTCATATTTCAGTGTTTAGCATTTCATGATTTTGAGGTGTTTAAAAGGACTTACACAGTAGATCAGTCTTTTTCTGCATCTACATCACAAAATCATCTTTAAATAAATAATTATAGCAAAGAATTTTTAATAACATATTATCATGCAACATTTTCCATAGCCCATAGAAACTTTATGAGAAGACAAGTATGCAGGAGAATTAGCAGGGACAGGGGACAAAGCCTCTTCCAAAGTCTTCATTCAGAAACTGGTGAAATCTTTCTAATACTACCCAGAGCAGAGCTCAGTCAGGAAGATGCTTGCCACAGCATCCCTTCTGTGGACACCTTGCATGAAATCAACTCTTGTGCAGAGGACCAAACGAAATAATGTGCTTCCCTGAAAATTCACACATGGCTATTTTCATGGCAGAATTAGAAATGTAAGAGGGGAAAGGGAACGCAAAAAATCAACTTTTACTTCCAAATCATATTTGTTGTAAATGTGCTCAAGGAACCACAAAATATTTTACTTCTCTCAATCTAAAGAAAAGCTGTACTAGTTTATTTAGCTGATTCAGAATAGCAGTTTATATTACTAAGCACAAAAGATATATTCAACATATTTTCAGGTATTAAAACACTGAGACATGAGACATAATATACCTGTGCTCAAAACTTACATTCTGTGTTAATTTACGTCATTTACGTCAATGAGAAAAATACTGGGCAAAAAAATGCTTTGTCTTTAATTCCTGTAACTTTCATCTGTGCAACAGGCTAGATAAGATTTAGATACTTAAGAGTGAGCACAGATAATCCTTGGGTATCCAACTTAAACAACTTCCTCTGTGTATTCTATAATAAAACTTTCTACATTGGATTGACTTAACAAATCCAGGAGCAAACAAAAATCTTCCCTTTCTAACAGCTGATCTCAGAAACGTTACAGAATCCCACCAAACCCATCTTCTTTCTTTAGGCTTAGCTGCTCCCACAGTTCTTAATTAATGATTGCTCATCCTACTGCTTGACCACATTACACTGGAGCTACTTTCATTACATCTACTTGTAGGAGTGAGACTACTGCTTGAAAACATCTTCCATTGCATGATCAAACTCTGTGTAGTACCAGAAGGAAATTTTGCCATTCTGTTTTACCAGACTTGAAAACTGTATGGCCAGTAATTCCAGAATCCTGTATTACTTAATATGTGTATGTACTGCAAGAGATTTGAGTTACAATTATGAAAAAAGAAACTCTCATGATACACAAGAATATTAAAAAGTAATTTGCATGCACTACAGTTTCTTTGTTAACAGACTTTGGGGCAGGCAAAAGATTTAGGTACTACCACACAAATACAAGACAACAGTTTGTATTACCTGAACTCCTACCATCAAAGAGAGAAATCTTATTTTCTCAGTGTGTAATCTGAATGTTATCCTCTAGAGCTGCTAGAATTAGATTGCATTACTGATAGACCTTTGAAAGAATTACCACAGTCAGAAGTCTTTTGTATTAGCAGGCAATAACTTCAGGTTTTATTTTGTGGTAAGTCCTAAATTGATCTCCTGCAACACTGAGTAAGTGGTAGGAGGTACTAACTGAAGATTTACTCTATGACTTTTTTAAGTACACCATTACCTCCTCTAATACTTCAAGGAAGTTAATGATCTGAGCATTTCCCTTTCGCAGTTAGCAGTGTCCTTGCTCAGGAATTCCACAATCTGCTGAAGCAGTATTGTTTTAACGGAGAGGAGTTTGCACTCAGGAAAGGCAAAAGGAAAAAACCTTCCTGTAATTCAGGGTTGACAAAGCAATTCAGTCACTGTAACACAGTATGTAGGAACTACAATAATTTTCACAGACTTTATTTAATGCACCTAAGAAACCCCTTCTCCTGACTACATTTAACAGAGTCACACACATGCAATTTTGTTCAAACTACAAAATCCTCTATGAAGACAGGTGATAGTAAAGCTGGAACTGAACGCAAAAATTATTTGCTATTAGGTGGAAATGGTGGAAAAATATCTGGATCACTGGGCTTAAATGGTCAGTGATTTTGAAGTCCAACCAGCAGCTGGTTAAAAGCATATACTTTCCAGAAACAGCCCTGCATATTTGCTTAAGGTAAGGGTAGTGAAATAAACTGAACAAATAATGCCATATAATTAGTGACTAATGTGGTAGCTATACTTAAAAACAGATTAACACTGATATATTATGAATAAAACATTTGTCAGATACTGGTTAGGAAGCACACTGCTAGCATTCAGTATTTTCCTTTGCCAATGTGTATAAAGTTACATAAAAATAAATGTTAGGTTATAATAACCAAAATTATAGGCATCTCCCACACTGGTGCAGGTATAGATTTCTGAGGAATAAATGACAGAAACAAAGGGTCTAACCTCTTGCTTGTAGCCCAGGTCCACAAGTCTCATGTGCTCCTGGACTGTCTTGGCGCACGTACCATGGTACTAGCTGGCACCTGCGCCACTTGTGGGTCTTCCACCTGAAATGAGGGGGAAGCAATCAACTGCAAACAATCCATCTAAACTTGTAGCTATCAAAACTGAGGCAGCACAAGTACTAGACAGTATTATAAATCACCATAAGATGTTTCTTATTAATGCTAACTGGTTCCAGACAGTTACAATACTGTAAACTTTTCCCTCTTTTCTGTTAACTTTTTTTGCTCTTTTTAGGACTAGGCCATTAAGAATACAGGGAAGGAAGGAGGAGATAAAGGAAGAAAGAGAAAACAAACCATACATATTTTCAAGAATTGCAAAGTACAAAGGTACATTAACACTACCTTATAAATACAAAGTGAATACAAACCACAATATGAGGATTATACATTAATACAAAGTATTAGCACACTTAAATAACGTGTGAGAAAGATATTTCAAAAATGAGAATACTATATAAAAGAATTAAATTATATGACTTGAATACCCATTTAACAAAATAATTTCTTTGCTATTGATTTATACCCGAGCATGCTCAGAGCACCTCAACAAAATGGCATACTAAAATTTGAAAAGTGGATTTAGGGACATGACACTTGCATCTCATAAAAACAACATGGATCCATTAAATAACGATGACTTTTAAATACTAGCATGCCCTCTCCTCTTTCTCACTTTTACTTCTTTCTTTTTTCCACATATCTCAGTGAAGTAAAGATGTGTTGAAGTTTCGAGAATACAGTCCAGAGGTAAAACTCCAGGGTTGATTTCTGATTCATGCAGTACTGGGGGTGTCTTTTGGCAATAAGTACTGTTTCATATAGGTGTTAGAGCATTTCCTTCTCTTCCTTCTTTGCTCTTTCCCAGGTCTTCCCCCCTCCCCTTCCCTTAGGCATGCCTTGCAACACAACAGCAAGTGGAGCAATTCTGCCTTGCTTGAACAACAAACAAGTCTTGGAGTTAGAGACCTCAAAGATGAGGTCAGATGAGCAAAGTCTTGGGATTTATGTTTTGTCTTCTCAAATTTCAAATGACATGATTACAAGGGTAAAGTTTTCATAACAAGTTCCTTTGCTAAGCTCCATCTTCCAAATACTATCCCAAAAGGAGAAGTCAGAAGCAAAAAGAAACCCCAGCTAGAGCAAAGTATTGGGACAGTCATTCTAAATGGCTATGAGGGTGCCTCAGGGAATCCCAGAGCACCTGGGGTCTCCAGTAACTGAATAGCAAATGTGAAGTGCACCGAGAGATCCAATACTGTGTGAATATGGGCCCAGACCACATCAAAATAAAACACAGACAAAAAGAAAATGCAAAAAACTTTACTAACAAATGCAGTATTGTGCTTCTTAAATAATTTTGTCATGAATGTAAACTGCTACTTTTAAAAAGTTCCTTCTTGTGATGCAGAATACTCTAGGCCTTAAATATAACAAACCCAGACAAGTCTGGTTATTGTCACATCTCAGATAATTCACAGTTGTCTGAATTACTCAGAATGGGAGGAAAAAAATTGTTACATCCACAGCTCAAGCCATCAGCTGCTCTCATGTTTATAATTATCTCAATGGTTTTGCACCTAAAGTTTCATTGCAACCTGCCTCTGTGGGCCAGTATCTGAACTAAGGCATGAGTCAAGCTGAACATGTGAGTCCATCTGTTGCAGCATGTACATAGGTCAGAAAAATGCTAAAGGAAGTATACAGAAAATGTGTTTAGTATTAGTTTCTGTCATGAAATGCAAATTACGTCACCTACCTCTCCCTAGCAGCTCTTCTTTCTTCTGCTCAGCACCTTATAATGCACTAGCTCAAGAAAATTTGATACTGAAGGTACTAAAGAGACAAGGAAAAGCCAGCATTTTAAAAGATAAAACTCTGGCTCTGGTATCAACTAGAAAAAGTTGTCAAGCTGTATTTCTCTGATGTTTGGAGTACTGATTTTAGTAGTTTCCCAATGCTCTTTTGCATCCTTTCATATCTTTTACTTACCTACAGTGTGATCTCCTAATGAATTTGCAGTAATATTTTATACCAGATGAAAGTATTTTATTTCTTTAATCTCAATTTTGTTTCACTAAAAAAGGTTAAATTCTATTTGCACCTCTGCAAGAGAAAGTAATTTCATGGGAGAAACAGAACACTGGCTTCCAAAAAACATGTTTGATATTCATTATTCATAAAAAAAAATAAAAGGAATTTTTAAAATCTTGTCAAGTAAATCCAACCAAATGCATCAGAATTTTCTATATTTGAAATGCGTCAACAGCCAGATCTTGTCGTATGTGTACAGCTTCCCACACTACTCAGATGGATACTATGGAACTGCCCGAAAATTTTCTTATGCAGTTAGGCTGCAGTTCCCCACCTTCTGGAACAGTTCTCAGCATTCTCTGGTGAAGATCAGGACAACACAAACAATTTTGTCTATTAGAGGATACAATCAACTGTGGACTGTCTCAGGGCTGACAGGATGGAAGGACAGAGGATACAATGCATGGCACAGTATGGCATACAACTCAGCTCTCCTAAACAGATAACGCTGCATTTCAATGCTTTGGATGGCTTAGAAGGTAAGATTTTATTTTTGTTTTTTTTTTTAATGGTATGGAATGTCAAAGTCGTTGCTAGGAAATATTTATCCTGGAAAGTAATTCTTAGTTGTTGCCACGTTCCTGCAAAGAAACCAGAACAGAATGAACCAGCAATACACTATGGGCCCAACTAAGTCTATATTCTGTTCTGAAAGCTTGATATAGCTATGAATCCTACTTTTCTACATAATACATATTAGAATCATAGGATCATAGAATAGTTTGAATTGGAAAAGAACTTCAAAGGTCATCAAACCCAGCTACCCCTGCAATGAGCAGGGACATCTTCAACTACATCAGGGTGCTCAGAACCACATTCAGCCTGGTTTTAGATGTCTCCAGGGACGGCTCATCTACCACCAGAGAGCCACCTACTGTTAAGAAGTAGAATTCAGCAAACTCTAGTAGTAATACAAGCTGAAAAATCATGTCTGAGTTGTCTCTGCTGATTAACAGTACCTGTAGCTATAGCACACGGGAGAAGCTTCACATTCCTTTTCCTCAAACAAAGAGTCTGGGCACTCTCGACCACCATTGGCAGGGAGCTGGATGATGACTCGGTGACGAGACTGCTTCTTTACTGTGACACCTCCTGCAAAGAATAGAAGAGCTTGTTTCTCCTCATACTACATAGGGATGATAGTAATTAGGGCAAAACCAAGATTTAACGTAACAGGTGTTTGAACAGACTGCTGTAGTACTGATATGCTATTTTGTCCATAAGCAGAAAATAAAACGTAACAGAGAAAACATTTTAATCTCAGCTAAAGGCAAGGAAGCAGAACTAAATAGAAAGCAATAGTAGTAATACTGAACAAATGAATATACAGCTGATATGAATACACAGTTCAAGTGAACAGAAATTAAACCAGCTCAGTTTGCTGCTACACTTTCAAAGTCTAAGTATGCCCTAATCATTTGTATGAAAAGTCAGAAACAGAAATTCCACTCTGGAATTAATTTACAGTTTACAGTTTTTAATTACTATAGAATCATAGAATAGTTAGGATTGGAAAGGACCTCAAGATCATTCATTATTAATTCATTATTAATGATTATTAATGATAACCAATAAATAGCTCCTGTACAAATTTTGATTTCAGTCATCTTCAGATATCAGCTCTTCAGGCAGAAAGTTAAGAGCCACAAATCTATGTTAGTTCCAGAGTTAGTTTTTGTTAGCACCAAATTTACAAATACTATTTGGTAAAAGTCTTGGAATTTTTTTTTTTTTTAATTTTTTTTGCCCCCGGAGAACTGTAGGACAGCCATTTGGTTGACTGGGTTGATACCAGCTTTTGGCGGGTTATTACAGCAGCTGCAGCTTGTCTGAACACAGAAGCATGCTGGACCATGGCCAAACAATTGTAATTACAAGCAAGCGGTAGGAGAATCCCAGTGGTGGCTCTCTACCACCTGGCTGCTTTTCAACACAGAGGAAACCCTCCACTCACAAGTCAATCAGCTCCAGGAGATGCCAGGAGCTGGCAAAAGGGGCAAGACAGACATGTGGCTCAGCAGAGCTGCTGACCAGCCTGCTGACACAAATGGGTAAACCCCATGAAATAAAATTGCTTGTGTAATATAAAGAGAGTTTGACTCACTGAATAGACAGAATGCTAGTACTTCACAAACACAGTCTTATAGGAGCCTACATGTTACTTTGCAGTAAATATGTGTGAAGAAATGCTCACTTGGTTAAGAACTTTCTTAAAACCCACAAAAATGAGAACAGAAAAGGATGACATTTTTGTCCAAGATGATCTGCCCCAACAAAAAAATGAATGATGATGTAATATAACATAGTATTTAATAACTGTTGTGGTTTAACCCCAGCAGCTGCTATGTACCATACAGCTGTTTGCTCACTCACTGCCCCCCTCCTCAGCGAGATGGGGAGAAGAACTTGAAAAAGATAGAAATGGTAGGCTGAGGAAATAAAGTAAAATATAATATTAATAATAATGATGATGATAACAAAAAAGTAATAATAAGGAAAAGAGAGAAAGAAATAAATCCAATAAAGACAAGTGATGCACAATACAGTTGCTCACGACCCGCTGACCCAGCCTGACACAAGGATCAATCTGTCCTTCTAGATGACTCCCCCCCCAGTTCCTATACTGGCATGGCATGCCATGTTCCTATACTGGCAGTTCCTGTACTGGCACGACGTGCTGTGGTATGGAATACGCCTTTGGCTAGTTTGGGTAGGTGCCCTGTCTCTGCTCTCTCCCGGCTTCTTGTGGTCCTCCTCACGGGCAGAGCATGAGATTGAAAAGTCCTTGACTTAAAGTAAGCATTACTTAGAAACAACTAAAACATCAGTGTGTTATCAACATTATTCCCAGACTAAAGCCAAAACATAGCACAGTACCGGCTACTAGGAAGAAAATTAACTATCCCAGCTGAACAAGGACAGTAATGAATAACTATTTCACAGATTCAGATTCAATGGTCTTAATTGTCTGCCTTTATGACTGTGTTCCTTAAAAAGCATACAGAATTGGCCATAACATTCGAAGTTTGTGTATTTGATATCACAGTATCTAAAATTCTGGTAGCTGTGAGAAATCACCACATCCCACACAGGGATTAACAGCTGGTGGAACATGGGGTAATACAGAGTCTGTCTGCAATAGTGCATATTAGAAAATCACCTCTGGTTAAGCTTGAAACAGAAAAAGCAACAAGGCATAAAAATGCAGGCAATATTAAGCCAGTCATCACTTTAACTTCATGTACGATTTCAGTGCAATAGAAATTATGGGGAGACCTGCACTGTTTTGAAGAGCTTTGCCAAATATATTAAAATGGTAGTGGAATGTATGTTGAAATCAGACCATTAACATCAACTTTAAGTCAGCTAACATTTATTAATTTTCCTTCAATTTTCCTTTGAGTAGAAGAAACCAGGCAAAATTATAAACACATGCATATCTATTTGCACCTCTGTGTACCTCTGTATCTCCTGGTGGATAAAGCCTCACGTTTTTTTCATGAGCAAGCAGCATGTGTATCTTCAAAGACCAAAACTGACCATTTTATAATCTGATAATTCAAATGCTACAATTCTACATCTGTTCTGGTATGTGTTTACTCCATGAGTAGTTATCTCTTTATCAGCAGAAGATGTAAATGGGATTTTCTAACATAAAAGTTGGTAAAATTGTGAAAAAAAACCCAGATGCATAAAGAAAATACATAAAAATAACCGTTCTTTTAATAAAAAATGTTGTGCCCTCCCTGCAGCTGCTGTACCAGCTGTTACGTGTCCTCTGTCAGAAAGAAATGTGTATGTGCGCTTTGCCAAAAGTGACTGCTAGTCTCTTTTTCTGTCTTAAAATCTGTGTACTAGTACACAATGGATAAAATTACCTTCTTGACATGAAGAAGGACACAATGTCCAGTCACTGAATGGAGTCACAATACAGTCCTTCCTACAGGGAAGCAGACAAGGCCTCACAGTTTCTGGTCTGAGGCTCTCAGGGCATCTAAAAAAAACATGAAAAAGAAGCATTATCAAATAAACAATCATTCTGCTGTGAAGTGGAGAATCATGAGAGGTACTGAATGCCTGCAGGCACACAAGGGGAGTGCTAGTTGCCCAGAATTCATCAGGATGAAGCACAGAAATAAAAACTATTAGCATTTAAATACATCTGGTGAAAGCAAGTGAAACCTGGTGTATTCTGCACCTGGGGATTTAACTTAAAATAATCATTCCTCTCTCATCATTCCAGTCTCTGCCTTTTGACGGTTACTTTCAAGATTTCAAATGATTCTGAAGAAAAGTGATTTAGTTTAGCTTAGTGAAACACATTTTTAGCTCCTCATACATTTACTAGAAGCATAAACTCTGGAAAGAGGAATCATAGAATAATAGAATATTTAGGGTTGGAAAGGACCTTAAGATCATCTAGTTCCAACTCCCCTGCCATGGGCAGGGACACCTCACACTAAACCATATCACCCAAGGCTTCATCCAACCTGGCCTTGTTTAAACTGAACACTACTAACTCAGGAACAAATAGGTATAAGCTTGCCATGATCATGAGAGAAACCAGAAAATGGTTTGAAACTGCCAGATCAACGGAACTGTTGAAGACTCTCAGTAGGGACAGAAAACTTGCTTGTTTTAGGAAGATTCTGGATCAGCATATAAAAGGGATTACTGGACTGCCACATATAGGACTCATTAACCCAGGTCAATTTCCCTATTCTGTGTTCCTATTTTTTCATCAAGGACAAACAACTCTCTATGCTGCACTACCTGTTTTCAGAGTGATGTAATAACTCTTGCAGAAGTACTGCAAATCTTTAAAAAACCCCTGAAAATTACTATTGCTCTAAAAGCATACAGACTGTGTGGACTGTCAGGGGAATGTGTAAAGAGGCAAGAAAAATATCCCTTCTACATTTTGGAGCTTTTGGCTCATTAGAAAAAATCATTACTATGATTCGTGGTTGCTGGGTGTCTGGGACCAGAGGGATGAGACCAGTTTAATATTTGGATTGGTTCAGCTGGGGAAGCTTGGCTTTCTCAAGGCATCTTTCTTGCCAGGCTGAAGGGAGCACAGGCAAATCTAGCAATGAACTACCTAGAAAATGTGATCTCCATAGTCAGTGAAGAACTATGCCTGTGCAGTGAGGGGGGAGAAGCAGATGTAAAGCAGAAAAGTTGAATTGCAGCTTTACAGAAACATATTCTTCAGCAATAACACTTGCTAGCTCATTATTTGCATTGGTTGTCTCTGCACTTTCCTGTCAATTTACATAAAATTCTTAGAGTGTGATCCACTGCTGTGAACCAGCACCAACTTCTTGGTGCCTTCTTGTAATGACATCTACACGGTTTCCTTTCCTCCCTTAAAATACCTATGCAAAAGACCATGGAATGTTATAGCTATAGCAACACAGATCTCCATCACCTCTGCATAAGCTCTCTACATTTTAAGTCAAGTTTTGCCTTGTTTCTTTGTGAAATCAGATTATATGTGGTCAGGTACATTAAAAAAAGATGTGTCATCAATTAAACGCATTTACTATGTTTTCAGAAATTTATCTAAGGTTAAAATTAAAAGCACTTCTGAAAAGTACTGAACATTGGCTTACTAATGACTTTTTCCTTAAAGAACAAAAATTGTAAGTACACAAAAAAAGTCTGAATTATACACATTCACTGTTTCACTGAGAACTTCATCTTTCAGGAGCACTGAACATTACAATTCTTCAGATCCTTGGGCAAGGCAATTAGTTCAATTAGAACTCAATTTCTATCTTTTATATTGTTTGTATTTAGTATATGTGGCTTCAAGTATTGATTTTTTTTTGCAGTCCTTACTCAAGGTCAAGTAAATGAGAAAAGATTCCTGCAATTTTTGAGGTAGATAAGGCCAATAATATTGATTGTGTCTTACCACTTGAATCCTTTTTATTAAGGGGAGCTTAAAACAAGATTTCTGTTTAGACTTTCATGTTAAGTGTTTGGGTCTTTAAAAATGATTCAGTGATTTTAACGTGACAATTTGAAGGACCAACCAAGACTTATTTAATTTCATGGAGTGGGCGGGGGGGGGGAAGGGGGAATCATCCGTTTATGACACAATAAAACAGGCCTTCTCTCAAAAATTTAGGGTTGAATCAAAGGCAGAGACATTTACAGTGGACTTTGAAAGGAAGACAAATCATTAGTGTGTTTTGGTTTGGTTTTTTGTTATGTAAAATGAGTAACAAACAAAAGATATAATGGTATAATGGATGAATAGAACAGCAACTTAATGCAGATATACAACAATTTACATTACCGAATATTCTGGTATTAGTCCTCATACTTCCATTTAAAGTAAATTGGGAATAAGTCTACTGCTTAGTAAAGAAATAAATTTCAGACACCATGCAAATATTTAGTGTGAGAACAGCTGCCTCATAAACCTTCTAAATAACCTCTGCTATCACCTCTTCCAACTTTGAATTTATCCTGAGTGGTGTATATTTACAGACTGAAAACTGTATGAATATATTATCAAACGCATTTTACTAGCAGCTAATCTGTATTTAACCCTGGTCATATATTAAACTGTAAAATTAAATCAATGGGCCAATGGATGTCTTAAAAAATATATATATATGGGAGAAAAAAATCCTCACAAAGGTTGTCAAACTAATTCCCTGTCAGAGCTTCACTGTGCTTCACCTCCTTGGTCTGCTTCTAAAAATGTGCACTAATATGGGTTGTATCATATTTACATCCAAACACGTATTTTATTGAACTGCACGTATCCATGTGGCTGCACTGCACACCACGCATGTACCCCAATACCCTTGTTTTGACTTAACCTGATGATGACAAGGACCAACTGGATTTAGCAGTCAGTCAGCTGTCAGCAGTCAACATTGCAAACACCACAGTAAAAATCAATAGCAAGAACGGTTTTATGTAGTCCTCCTGTTGCTTCAGTTTTGTATTTTTAAAAGATTAATTTTTCCCTCATGAGAACACAAAGAAGGTCTTTTTGCTTTTGTATGCAGTCGCTGGTGATACAAATCTAAAGTAGCAAATTCATAAGGTAACTACAGTATGAAGATACTGTTCAAAATCTTTACTTTTTTGGGCCCACTTGTCCCACGTTGACTCTCACACAGATGACCTTTCTTGTCTGCATCCCCACGGAACAGGTGGCCTCTCCATTCCAGCTGGCAGAGGAATTGAAAGCAGACACAGATGTATCCTCTATGCACTGTCCCCATGGGCCGGTCTGCCAATGATACACAGTGCAAGAGTGTTCGTTACAGCTGCGCGTTTCCTGTAGGGCACTACTATTTGGGCACTGTATTCCTCCTGGAACAATAAAACAGGGCAAAAGTTCATAGAGGGGAAGGAAATAAAGTGTTTTATTCAAAAAAAACCCAAACCTGCTTTGAAATCTTACTAGTTACATATTATCACTTTGATTACATGAAAGAAATGCTTTTCCTTTTTCCTCCTTTTCAAATGCCCAATACTGACTTTGAACAAACTCCAGGCAACAAATTACAAAAAACAGACTATACATGGACAGTAAATGTAAAAGTGTACAATAAGGATGCCAAAACAATCATAACTTCTATAGCACACTAATGTGCTTGGAGTAATCTATAGCCTTTTTATTTTGGGGTTCTCTAAAAGAGACTGCAAGAAACACAAAAAATTTGTGAAGATTCTAGGCAGAAGAAATGGTTAAATATTATAGTTACGCATGTGTAGAGACCACTGTTTGTGTGCAACTCACAGACCAATTAAAAAGAATTTTGGAGCTCTTGTCCTAGGTCCCAGTGGGTATTACTCCATGTTACATAATTACAAAAGAGGGTGGCACAGCTGGCAATTTCAGGTCCAGACTGAGATAACAAAGGCTGTTGCAAGTTAAGATTAAAACACATTAATGTGTCAATAACTGTGAAGAAAAGCTCAGATAATGCCATCTTTATTGTGTCCAGTTTCAGATAATATTCAGTTTCTTATATTCAAGCATTTCAAAGCTAATCTGGCCTCCCAGTCCTTCATGAGTAAATAACAGGTCTTTTCTACTAGGCATGATCATAGGCTACTAGATGTCAAGCTCTGTGAATGGACAGCATGTATGCTAGATCTCTGGTGTTACTAGACATACAGAATCTAGGTTTAAGACTTAATTCATGGCTTACACAGGAACAACAGAACTCTTATAGCCAAGTCATGGTGAGCCAAAGAAAATATAAATAACAATTTAGTCTTTCCCTAAAAGACTAGAACAGTAAGAAAGACAACTGAAAGACGAGCTTTTAGTTAGTTACTGCAGATGAGCCATACAACTTTCCTCTAAAGATAAAACTGTCTACTCACACCAAGTGCATGTCAGACAGCATAATAGCCTTTATATTCCAACACCGAACTTCAAGTAGACCTCCTGCTCCAGAGGAATGCAAGAGTGAAGTGGTTTTAAGCAGTTGTTGTTGAGAGAATATAAACAAACAACTAAATGTAATAAAATTAAAAATGAATGTTTCAAGTACTCCAACACAAGTCAAGCGTCACAAGCCTGAAAATGCTATACACTCCAAGATGCTCGGTGAGGTGTCTAGATCTGCAGCAAACCTGAGGAAAGGGCCATTATAATGAAACCACAGGACAAAAATGCAAATTCTCAAATTATTTCCATACAGATATTTTTAACTGCTGACTTCAGGTTAAAAATACTGATGCAAGCAAGCAACAGTAAACATCTTATTAACTGAGATGTCATGCCAAAGACTAGCTAATCCAAAGTTTTGCAAAGGGCCATTAGAAAAACCTAAAAATGTGGGAAAGTAATTAAACAACGATTGGAATTAAACTGGGTTTTGGCACAGAATAGGTGTACCTCCAGTCATTTAGAAATGCTTAGAATATATGTCAATATGCAAAGCATCAAGATAAAACATCATAAGCATTTTCCAAAAAAACCCAAGAGAAATAAAAAAAAGGTAAAACAAAATTATGACAAATTTATGGTTATGTAATCAGTTTCAAAAAGTTATTCAAGCAGATCCCTTCAGAAAATTTATTTTTTTCCATCTAACACCAACAGACAGAAATATAAGCGAGGAAATTAGGAAAGTAAGTGTATTTTGAAAAAAAAAATAAAAATTGAAGATAGTAAAGTCACAAATTATTTGGCATACGAGAGAAAATTGATGCCCATGAGGCATCTAGACATGTTCTCCCAGCACAAGGTTTAGATAAAGGAGAATTTAGAAAAGATACAGAAGGTTACCAAATTAACTATCTCCATCTGAATAAGAAACAATAGGGAAATATTTAAGCAAATTAAATAAAGGGGAGTCTGGGGGAAAAAATATTTCCCCAGGAACAGATGCCATAGCCACCAGTTCCTAAGGCATTTGAAAATAAAGTGACAACTTCAATTCAGTTTCGACAGCTATGCAAGAATGTATGTTCAGGGGAAAAATAGGAGAGACATTGACTTGTAAATGAAAAACATTGGGGCATGAATATCTGCGGCTCTGTGGGAATCCAGTTCCGTTCAGATTATATTAGCATTTTAAAAACTATGGAAAGAATGAAAACCCATGGAAACAACAGTACTGAAATACAAACCATTAATAGTACCAAATATTTGTAATAATAGAAAATATATTATTTATTTATAAATCAGTATGCCATTCTTTCCAGGAAAACAGCATTTTCTTGCATCCCTCAAATTAAAAAAGTTACAGAAATAAGCAGAAGGGGCCAGAAAACTGGTAGTTAGAGATGCCCTTTACAAGATCTGTGTAGGGGTAATGAGGCTAGGGCTTTAAGAGCCTTTCACCAAACAAGTATCACAAAAAAAAAATTAAAAGTCGACATTTAATCTTAGGATATATAAATAAGGGACCTAAAATCCCAATTACATTTTACATAATACATGGTCAGATGACTGTAAACTGCTTGGCTGTACTAAAAATAATCATTTCAAAGTGCAAAACCAGTTGGAGCTGAAGAACTTCTTTCTGGTTTTGGATACTTAAGCAAAGCAAGCTTGAAAATGAAAGGCTACCTCTACAAAGGGACTTGCATATTACTCATAAAATAGAAGAGATATTAGTTTCTTTGAAGACTAACAGAATTTCCATAAGCTTAAATTGCTTTTTTACCTGATTTGGAGCTGCTATGGGTAACACATCTCACTCTAGGATATTAAAGGACTGGCTTTTCATGTTTTGGGGGGGTTTGTGACATTTTTTGGTAACTTCCAAATTTCAATATGCTTAAACATTTTTAAAGCATTTAGGATAATTTTAATTAAGCATGTTGATATCACTCATTTTATAAATGCATGTAATTTTATATATGCTTTCAAAACAGGTGGAATAATCTTAAAGTTGGAGAAAACACATGTGACTGAAGTGCCTTTTGTAATCTGGAGTGATGCTACTCATTTCCATTGAAAAGTCTTTAGTATTACTCCCCTTTTGCAACTATGAAGTCAAAATGCACTGGAATTTTAACAGGAATCAAATTTTAAAGCACATCAACCGTAAGATCCCTGAAGTTGAAAAGCAAATCCTTTGATACAGCTTACAGGTTCAGTAAATCAATCCTGCAGATATATGAGAAGTATGAGCTGTTCGCCCTTGTCAAAGAGAATACCTGATGAGATGGACAATTGATGCTCTATACTATCTAACTCTGATGTTTAATTGTCTGTGATATATGAGGTCACATTAGTCTTTCAGGCATTATACTTTGCTAATCTATGAACATACAATAGCCATAGTAGACATTGCCATGCATATGCATCCCTGCCCTAAGAGATATTTCAAACAAAATAGTCCTTCACTCTCATGTTATTAAGCTTCTTTTCAATCAGATTATTTTTTTCTTTGCATTTGACTTGTGGGATTTCCTATTTTTTTTTTTAATCTTTACTTTTCCAAGATTAGTATCAGTCATTTACTACTAATAAAATTTTGAATGTATCCACAACATTAGTGTTATGCTGTATGACACTGATTTTGCAGTGTCAATCAATGGTAGTGCATAATTAATACAGAATCAATCTGTATATCTACTATTTACTAAAAAATTAAGACTAATTTAGTACTTTTTAATGTCAGGTCATGGGCTATGTAAAGTAGCCTTTGAGTGTATTACTAATTATATAAAACTTCTTGTAAGCAGGAAAGGAATTAACAGATATATTAAACAGAAAATAAAACAAAAATAGAGAAACCCTACATTCAACAGAGAGATGCTGAGCTGCATATGATGTCTTTACTAGACTTATGCAGAACAGCCATATCAGGTAACATCATTATGTCCTTTGCTGTCATTTTATATTCTGAGACACTGACTTTCCTGAGTTTCTTACTGTACCATGAAGATGTATTTGACAGTGACACAAATGAGCTACCACTATAGACAGGCTCACAGACAAGCAAATTTATAAATCACTTCACCTTGCAAACCTTCAAGCTGATGGCAATGATCTCAGAAAAGATAGAAAAATGGTTATTGTGACACCAGTTTCCACATGGAGTCACCTCACAAAACACAGAAAAATCTTTATCTTGGGAAAAGAGACTCCTCTCTCTTTCTCCACTGAATGCTACTAAATAAGCCCATAACAGATGTGCATAACCACACTGAGCTTGAGACTCTGCAGTGTATAGCTTGACCATGAGGAAGAGGTGTTGTTCAGAATGAGGAAATGCTGCTGAGAGAGTATACAGCTGAGGTCAGCTCACAGCTCAAGCAGAAGTCAGTGTGGTGCTGGAGGGGCAGTTGTATCCCAGAGCTCATTAGAAAAAGTTGTCACTACTGTAGTTTACATATGGCTTCAATTTTCATATGAAGCTATTCTTCTCACCAAGGAATTGTTATAATACTATGGAATTATTCCTATTCTAAGTCATCCAAGAAAATTGATTATACTGTGACTGTATCCTGGTGGCCAGTTATGCTAACTTGATGGCTTCTTCAAACCAATTCAGCAGCATAGATAGCTGGTAATTGAGAAGAGAAATAAGGTCTTAAAGTGTGAAATGACATAGCATGACAGTCATCTGCCAACACTAAAAGCAAAATGACAGAATATAGTATTTCTTATTTCAAAGAGGAAAGAAACTGAACCATCACAGACAATATGGAGCCATATGAGACCCAGATAAAAGAACCTATTTCAACCTATTTACAGATCTTCAAAAATTTCAGTGGGGTGTTCATATTTAAGTACCCCAGTGAACAAGAATTAAGCACTTCAGACACATTGAGAGATTGCAGTATTCACTGTGTATGTAAAGCCTACAATGCTTTGATCTTCCCAGGCTTGCAGACCAAATTCTTCATGACTAGCAGGAGGATGCATATGATCAAGGGCTCACAGTATTAAACCTGGACTCTTAAGTCATCTTAGTAGCCAAGCTGTTTGCATGTTCTTTAATTAATTAATATTGACAGCAACTGTTAGCAACAGTTCAAGGAAAGGTTCAAAAATCCTAAAAGGAACACCTCTGGGACTGTGCATCTGAATTGAACTGATTGTTATCTTCAGAGCTAAGTTTTAATGTACAAATGGAATTATTATTATGTTTATGAGATTTGGGAATTTTAGTTATACATGGTGTTTACAGAGTTTTCACCAACAATAATGTTCATTTTTTATAAGCTCTGAATAGAACTAAAGCCTGCATGTTTCAAAATGGTTCACGTGAAGCTCCCTTTTCATAACAACAGAATAGAGAATATTCTGTGCCTCCAGAACATAAAATGACCTCCCAGCACCAACTACTCAATTCATGATTTATGTTTTGGTAACACAGCTGATCTCTGTCACACAATTCTGAAGGTGAAAAGTCATTCAGTTATTTGTCACACAGCAAATGATTAAAAGGCATAAATGATGTACAAGGAGATAGATGACAATAAGTCTAATTTCAGTGAAACATAAAATAGAAAAGCTAAACTAATAATTTTTGAATGTAACACAAGCAGAGGTGAATAATACCTTCTAGCCAGAGTTGTAAAAACATGCTAAGCCTTGGAAGGTTCTTTAATTTATTTATATATTTTTATTCTCTGGAGTTCGCACAGAGTGCAAAGGTGCATGGTGTTGAAGATACCAGACCAAGATGTGAGTGAATTGCTGTAAGCTAGGTAGGCATACAAGCTTGTATCCTTAAAAAAAACACAGAATAACCTCATCTTGGAACAGCAGTAAAGAGGTCAGGGTTCGAGCAAAGCTGACACACAGCAGCATCAAGGTAATGAGTTAGCTTTCTCAGCAGTAGTTTAGGGATCGCTTCACTAGTATCTCTGTGGCTTGAGACCTGTCAGTCTTTGTGATCACACATTACTGATTCTGATCATTGTACAACAGAAGTAAATAAAATTCACATACCTAAAACTCCAGGCTGTGCTTAACTGCTTTGCAAATTAGTCTAAGTTGTGTTAAGTATCAAAGTCATACTAAAATGAAATTTTTAAAAAGGATTCATATTCTGGAGTGATTAAGTTTGTCACTTCCGTGGCATGCTTGTCAGGATGTTAAATTTCTGTCTCTAGTAAAATTACTTAAGCATTTTGAAAAGCTATTATCTCAACCTTCATGGAAAAGGAAGAAGCACATGAATTTATGTTTACTTGATTATCATGATTATCTTTAACACCATGCTCCTTTGCACTGTGTACAAACTCCAGAGAATAGACCTATATAAAGAACCTTCCAAGCCTTAGCATGTTGTTACATATTATCATCCATATGAAACTTGGCTCTGTTTCTCTCAATATGAGTTAATTTGATGTATTATTAAAAAAAACAAATAAACACAACACAAACTAATTTTGCTTATTATTTTAAGAGCTTTTCTACTTTGTTACATAGATCTAAGTAATTTCTAAGTAATTTGAATCCCCTATGAAAATGTGCATAGTTATGCCTCTTACACTTCTAGCAAAGGTCCCTTTTAGGAAAAAGGTTGAATGTGCCTGCTCTGCTACACTTTTTAGGTTTTTCTTTCTACAATTACCTGGATTCTGTCAAATACACAGTATCTTTTAGCAGTGAGGTTAACTGTGTTTGCAGAGAAGTGTTTTGGTATAAGATGAAGCCTGGCCTTTTTTTTTTTCTCTCAGAACAGATAATGTTTCACTACTTCCATGCCCTACAGCTTCAACTTTTCAGCTGAATTTCATCATTTCATCTTGAAGTAATAAAATGCTTAATGATTTCAAAGAAGAACTAAAATGTCCTTTTATATTGAAGGCGCAGAAATTTACTGTCAGTAATACAAGTGAGTAAAAGTTTTCCAGTAACTCATGGTGGCTGTGTATCCTTGCTCTCAGTGTTGCACACGGAATTTTCACAGTTGGACCCTGGCACACCTGACAGGGCTGGTTGAGAACCATGTTACATATAGAATATATTTGCTTTATTACCCCCCAACACACTTAAGAATATAACAAAATACTTAAGAAAAAAACAAAAGCAGTTATAGGAAGCATGGAAAATCGTCGAAGGATAGACATGAACCTTTATCTAAAACCTTTTTATTCTTCTCATTTATATTCCAGCTATATCTTCTCTTTGCATTTGCTCCAGATGCTGCACAACAACCATTTGCATGAATGAAAGCCATTCATATGACTGAGGATTTGAAGGGTAAAACAATAGTCTTACTATGAATAAAAATGTTAATAGGTAACATTATTCATCAATTTGAGCTAAGAAGCTACAAAAGCCATTTGTTAGCATTTAAACCAATTCAAACTCTCAACTTTTCAGCATTTATATTTATATCCCTCCAAATTACTAACAATACTCTAAATATCTCTCTAGAGGTCTGCACAGGATAATGTATCTACATTGTTTAATTTTAATAGAAAATGAGAAATCCATACTTTTGAAACCAAAACAGTAACAGTACGCAGAATAATAAAAAAGCAACTTTAATTGAAATAAGCAAAATAAAATCTCCTCTTTAAAGCAGCTTTAGGTACTATCAGTAATTGTAGGATAACCATTTAAATAATTTTTCTATGTTTAAAAAAACAGAACTCCATCTAATAATTCATTTCTGTTGATCAAGAAATTACTTTGACATTACAAAGACAGTTGGGAATTCATAGTCAAACAAGAGTCTGCAAGAGTATGCGACCTTACCTTCACCTGCATATGCCAGAATAGAGCGGGCACGCATCTGCTTCCCTTCTGTGGTTTTGCCGGAGCAGGTGTGGGAGCAGGAGGACCACGAAGACCACATGCTGAGAACACAATCCTTTGGGCATGGAGCTTCGCAGACAACTGGGACTGGGTAGATAGCATCTCTACACAGCTGTCTGTCAACCTCTTCTCCTGGGAAAGAAAAGGCCAGTAGCAGTCTATCATTTGTTAAATTAACTTAAAATGAGCAATCTAGTCCAGATGGGCACACAAATAAATTAGATTCTCTTCTATATAAACAAGGTAAATAGATTTCTTTTTTTTATTACAATGACTTGTCTCCTCTGCCTTGATTCTGTAAGAACATGCTTAAACCTAGTTTAACTTGATATGCTGCTGAAGTGAATGCCAGCCTGGGTGGTCTTTAGACTTTCATTTTGTTAAATCATATTTGATTTCACAGAAAATCCTAATGTGAATAAGAGAATAATACACCGATGGAAAACTATGTGCATGGAAATGCATATACAGTAATCACTTTTTCTTCATCTATGCTCATGAGAGAAAGCAAAAAGTATCATAACTTCCAGCTTATCCAGTTTTATAACCCACACTTCATCCTTTGAATTTCAGCCATGCATCAAAATATGAAGAAAGTTGTAGTAAGCTGTGTCAGCGTGTCTTGTTTGGCCAGAAATATCTTCATTCATTAGCAAACCAGTAACACATCGCTCTGTGTCATGGAAGTATAAAAAGATCTATGCACTTGAATTCTGTCATATCAGTGTGACACATTTTATTATAAACATAAACTGTTTAATGGAATACTAGCTAGTGTTTAAGTAGCAGAGCTGCTTTTGCTTTCAGTAAGGAAACCCTGTGCTTGAGATGTGGCTGAACAGCACCCTAACCACAATGTGGTTAGTTTCGTAAGGTGACATATGATTTCCTGATGAAATCAGTTAATATCCATTAAATGAGGAATGAAAAAACGATCACATATTCTGAGGTCAGTAAATCTCAGTGACAGTGACAAAAGCCGCAGGATAAATATTCACTTTGGAGTAGATGATGGAAAAAATGAACTAAGGTTGAAAAAAATGAACTAAGATGGAAAAAATGAAAAACCATTTACAGAAAGTGCTTGCAATGAAAAGCACCATGAACTGAGCAGTAGCCCGATACGTTATGCCAATTACAAGGAACTGTGAAAAAGTTGCATATAAGAGTACTTCTGGATTTCTGAGGCCCTGTTATTTGGGTAAGATCAAGGCACGGGAAAAGCCAATTCATTTATAGACATGATTTTTTTGTTTATTTCCTAGAAAGTGTAACATTTTGAAACATCTGAATGCCTTTTGTGCTATACGATCCTTCTGTATAGGGCATAAAAACTTCTGTTGAATTACGATTCGTCTACTGAATCTGCCGCTATTGAGGCATATGTGATCTCAACAGGACTGAACAGGAGCGTCTATAGCATTGCACTTGCTACAGTCCAGCCATGTCAACCCCTTTGTTTTAATAGTTAACATGACAAAACAGCATATCACCATGATATGCAAATGAACATCTCTTCAATACAACACAATATCTATTAGAAATAATCATTAAATATTCTATAGTACATGAAGACATCAACCACTATTAATAACTGCCACCTGGATTCTGAAAAGCTAATTCAGTGAGAACTGTGAATGCTGTAAATTAAGCCAAAAATCTATCAACACTGCTTTACCCAAGTCTCAAATTAGGCTGTTATTGCTTAATAGAATAATAATAAAATGAATCAAACACCAATCTAAAGAGAAACTACATTTTTGTCATTCAAGGTTTACAGAGTCTCAAAATCTCTCAATCTCTGACAAACTATGCTCCTGAAAACAGAAGGTTCCTTAGTACTAGTGATATGTCATGAGTCCTGGAACTATTAATAACCAAATTCTGTATAAAAGAGAAAAAGATGCAGGCCATCCATCCAGTATTATACCACTTCAATCAGGTAAATATTTTATTACCAGGTAAATATTTTATTTTATACAGAATCTTCAGACACAACAGAACTGCAAACATCAATCTTTCTTGGCTCTGCAAACCATGGGAAGTCCTGAAAAACATGCTTTTTAAAATAGCCTAAAGTAGTCATAGTCATCTGAGTTATAAAGACCTTTGAGATCAAGACAGTCTCAATAGCTGTATTTTCCTATACTAAAAAACACAAATTTGAGCCCTGCCAAAGGCTTCTTAGATCTCCTCCATCACTGCTTCTCTCACTGGACTCAATCTTTGCATCAATTGTTCCTTCTTTTGTACCACAGGTCATTACACCCTGACACCACTGCATAAAGGATTCTTGCGTGCTTCAGCAGAACGACACATGTTCATGTTGAAGAACAAGATGTAGGAGCAGACTTCAAAATTCCCTTCCAAAGAATAACAAAAAAGCTGGAAAAGGAGTGAACCTTACTCTGAAATTGTTCCATGTCTGGGTAAGACGCTATGAGGTAAACTGCTGGGACACTTTCACACTTTGCAAGAAATACTACTATTACGACAAAGTGTGTCATAGTATAAACATACAATATTATATTGAGCTTATTTATCTCCTGTCAACTAAGGTGGTGTCAACTTGAAACTCAAGCTAAATTTGGGGTCGCAATGAAAAATTGTGTTAAATTAGTTTCAGTCTGAGTTTATATTAAAAAAAAAAAGCCTTCACTCTCTCCCAAAATAAAAACCCACTTTTAACTTTTATCCTTTGCTTTTACAGGAAAAATAGACTAGAAATAGATATCTTCCATATTAGCACTTAGTTATTGTCAACTGTACAATTCTTATCTGATGAATTCAACAGCACAGAAATGTAGGTGGAAAGAATGTTTTATAATGGGTACTTCTTATCTTCAGGGAAATATTTTATTGAGACTAAATTGTTTCTGACATTTCACTAATGGTTTTATGAACAACTTCACCTTTGCTGCCTTCCTCTTTAAAGAGCATAGTATAGTCAACTACCAGGAACCACTCAACCATAGGCTGGGAACAATGCCCCATCCCTGGCAATGTTAAAGGACAGCCTGGACAGAGCTTTGAGCAACTCTGTCTAGCGGAAGGTGTTCCTGACCAAGCCAGGGACGGGGTGTGTGTGTGTGTGTGTATGCTTAAGCTAGGTGATCATTAAGGTCACTTCCAACCCAAAGGATTTATGATACTATGATTTTATTTGAACTTCATAGATACACATTTATACATTGAAATATACATTGAAATCTGGAACCTAGCAACTGTCCATATTCAGAAACAGTGCCTACGTAGTTGAATGATATTTCCCTCACACAACAGATACACATTTTGGGCTAAATTCTCCAAACTACAGTAAAGGGAGTGACTAAATGTAGACAGGGCAAGAGGCAAAAGAAGTTTTCTTTTTCAAGGATTTAAACGTCAAGAACTGTTTAAACTTTTGCTGAGATTTTTACAGATTTGTATCATCAGTATAGAATGTACAGATGGTATCTGCAATAATTTTGTCTAGATTATAAAGTTTCTGCTAGACCACAGAAGAGCTACATTCTGTGTCTAATGTAGTTGAATCATCTCACTCCTTTGTGGTTTTGTTTATTCATCTGTAAAATATGTCTGATATTTAAGTTTCTTGTAAAAAGCTTTAAGATCTTTCCAATAGGAAGCATTCCCAGTGCTGGTATCACTAGAGACACAAGGCAAGGAAACCCTCTTGCTTACTATGCATCTTTTAATACGATACATGCTTCAGTGCACAGTAAAAAAATTGCTGTCAAATTCTGACCTGTAGTAAATGGAAAACCTGTAGTAAATGGAAAGGGAAGTGCTTAACAGGGGGCAAATTTTTTTGAAAGCCTTAAAATGAACAGCAAAATCACTGCAAGATTCAACGACACAATAGAGAAGAACAACAAAAACAAAAATCAACATAAAATAAAAATGCTGCTGCAGTCCTACACAATAAGGCAACTTGGTCGCAGTCCTTTACCTGGCAACAGTATCTGAAAGGCCGAACTATAACCTGATAAAAAACTAAGTAAAAAAATTAATGATAAAATCACAATGAATAGGATCAAATCAAGAGAGTTCTTTGAATGTTAATATCAAATTATTTTTCAAATGCCTGTGTAATCGGTAAAAAATAGGAATATCCCACAGTGTAAAACAAATTCTGCAGTTGTATTTTAAAGTTCATAACAGAAGTAATGACATCAACTGGGCCTAAATGCTCGGTTATTATTACTCAGCTGCCTTCAGTAATGCATCTAAGCATGGAGACGGCAGGAAGAAAAATGCAGTTAGTTCACATGATGTTGAAATCTGTGAGCTGTGATGGTTACATTTACAGTTTCCTTCCTTCCCTGTGTAGAAAAAGAAATCAACAGGAAAGTATTGCACTGCCTCATGTATGGGTTGTAAATGAAATGGTACACAAGACTGTTCTTTATCTTGAATTCCCATGCAGTTCCCCATACACATTCCTTCCACATGAGGACCTGCACATGTCCTTATTCTGACTCCATTGTCAGTCTTGACATTTCTTACAATTCTGAAGTGAATAAGTGTCAGTTTTAATTATAACGCCAAGAAGAAAATTAGCTAGAGAATCCTAGTCTAAAGCCCAATTGCCTCAAAGTTTCCAGAACATCATTACTAGACTGTAATAGTATAGAAAAAGCACTGAGTTCAGCTGTCATTATTCTAAAGAAATTACAGAAAACCCCAGCTTCAAGAAATCCACTGAAATAAGAGAAAGCTTACAAACTTACCCAAATTTGAAGTTCTGTGTTAGACTGTTATCTGTAATAACCCTGTCTACACATTGGTTGATTAGCCTAATGCAAAATGGGAAATTCTTCACAATACAGGAAAGCTATAAATTTACAAAAAAAAATATTTTTTTTTTTCTGGTGCTAGGATACCTTGTATGTGCTAATAAGCAGATAATAATCCATCAACAGGATAAACTAACATCATTGTCATTTCTAATACTGTTGTTGCATTTCTTTCAAATAGCTAAGCAATTACCAGCCCCCAAAGCTTACGACAAAAGGAAAAGTTCTGCCTACCCATCATGGACCATCACAGTAAATTAACTTTTCCCCACAAACCACGGTGCTGCAGCAGTACTGTGGATTTTTATTTTAACAGCGATCAGAAAAGATAGAAAACTACCATATGCTGTGAGCTATGCACAGGAAAAAGTGAAGGCTTATGATACTTTCATTCAGTTTCTGCCCTTTTGCACAATCAGGCACTTGTAATCTGTCTTCTCAAACCTCTTTATCTTATTTCAACTTTATCAGATCTGCTGATTGAACATTCAGTCTCATACCATGATTGAGTTTTTGGTTTTTTTTTTTGGGGGGGGGGGAGAAATTCTATTTTTTTGCTGTTTAGTTGTGGGTTTTTTTCTAATAGAAGAGGATCTCTCTGAGGAAAGCTGTTGTTCTCTTGGCACATGTCTTTAATTAAAATGCATACACAACTGCGAAAGGCTGACCCAGATTTTTCTGTAGGGTGAATTTATAAATTAATCTCTGAAAACCCAATAAAATAAGCCACGGAAAGGGGAAACAATAATATTTACAGGCAACTCATCATTTACCATGATCAGTTATCAAAGACCTTAACAATTAGAGTATTTGAAAGAAAAAAAAAGCAACACATGTAACAGCACCTGACTGACAGACCAATACTTGCTCTTAAATCAGTTCAATACTTGTATCTAACTCATACTTTGATAGACATTAAGAAACTTAATCCCAGAGGCTTTCATAACATCTTGATGGTGCGTATTCATATCTGCTTCAAAGATAAAGCTGACCAGAATGACAAAAAATCTCTCTGCATAAGGTAGGCTGATAAAATCTCAACATTCTGTCTAATTTTTAATCTCTTTAGATATTGAACAACACCGAACTACACTAAACTACAATTTATATTCTCAATATATTCTACTTCATGGGCTCCAAAGTTTTTCAACAAACACCATGTGAAAAGATGGTGTATTTTTCCCTTGTATTCTTATCAAATGAAGTGTCTGCACTCATTTCTATTGCTTAGGTGCCTAGCTGGTAGCTCAAAGTGTTAAAATGGTTTGTAATTCCCTAATCACATGCCTTTCTTGCAGTTGCTTCTGCTAAGTAGCATTTGCATTTAATTAGGTACATCTTAATTAGTTGATAGTTAATATTCGTGAAGTCATTCTCTTCTAAGAAGCCTAAGTAGAAATGGCACTGATTTCAATGAAGACAAATATACCATTTTCTCACATCTGTTCATTATGCAAAAATGAAAGTTGATCTAATAGTTTAATGATATGAAAACATTGTAGGATTGTAAACTGTTTGATTTGGTGATTTGCATGAGAACATTTAAGATGGTTTGGTTTCAGTGTAACATCATACAGTTTATTCCTTACTAAAAGAAAGATTATAAACATTATACATTGGCCACTTATTCAAAAAAACATCATGAATCTTATAAACACGGATGGATTTTTATTTTTTTTTAATGAGAAACTTGTCTAGCATAAGCACATCTTATTTGCAGATTTACCATGACTGCATGCACAAACCAATTACATATAGAAAAGGCCACTTATTACTCACTCTTTCACTATTCAAAATAATGGAAGATACAAATACCTTTTAAAAAATATAATCAGCAATTTAAAAATGTGGGTTTGTCTTTTAAAAAAAAATGCAAACATTTGCAATGAAAAATGACTGATAGTGGCAAGAAATAATATTACACAAAAGGAAAATAGCTGGAGCTTAGAAATACTCCATGTCAAGTGTTTCTCAAATCAAAGACATGTCAACACATTTTAGAGAAAAAGTAATGAAACATCATATTTCATAAGCAATAACTTCTTGTTGATGACTGTGCAATTTTCCTCATATATTCACCTTAACGGAAAAAAAAAATTGATGGCTAGAGAAACAGTGGCTTCAAGAATTTTCCTATATTAATACAGAAATCTAATTTCAGCAATAGTACCTGGGCACTTCTGCTCCTTCTCTGTAACCAAAGTAGTAAGGACTACAACTACACCTCAGCTGCAGCTTAAAGAGTAGCACATATTTGTTAACCTTTCCCTGAACGCATCATGTCACAGCTATGTAGAAAGAATGCAGGAGCATGTAACCCTTTGTGAGTGGTTAATAGGAAAGCTAGAAGATGTGAAAGGCATTCTGCTACAGAGGTAAGACAGTTCTAGTTCCAAAGCTTCTTCCCTGCCCTTACGCTCATCCAAAGTTTCAATCTCACAAAATTCAAGAAAATCCAGACACTGCTAACATATCCAGTTCAGTACTCCTTTCATTTTCATCTCAACAAGAACATTTTGTGGTATCCACTTTCACATTTTATTCCTTTATCCCCTCTCTTATTTTTCACTATCCTTTGCTAGATTTACTCAGCCTGAAAAAAAACTTAGTTACATATATTTCACCCAGAAAATACGGAATTTTTCCTGTATTTATTTACATAATTTTGTAAGTGATAGTGGTAATGCCAGCCATGGCATCAGTTCCCCCAGGCATAGAGCAGCCACTTGTCTACCTGCAAAGCTTCCAGTTAAAAATATATATACGCACACATACACACATACATACACACAGAGGCACACTGAGAGTGTCTTACAGCACTAGCTATGACTTATGAAGTAACAGCCTTTTTATCTCTGACAAAACTCTATAAACTGAGTGCAATTTTTTTATTATGTGCCTAAGACTAATGGAAAACTCTTCTTGCAGATGATACGTCTTTGAATTTTTACTACTTCTGATACCACTGAATATCCACCAGCATGAAAGAGGCTGCATCTGAACTATTAGTGATAACGTATTACTGAAAAGACAGATCTTAATAAGAATACTGAAGAATTAATCCAAATTAATTAAAATGGGGCTTTGAAGGAGATTATTTAAACTGTATTAACATTTTGTATAACTATCCTTATTCAGACTGAAAGAGAAAATTCTTAACAAATAGAATTAAGGCCACAGTAATTCTGAATAAGAGGATTCAAGTACACATTTAGTATAGTTTAACTAGTATTATTTTTGAAGTTAACTTGGATCAACTTTCCTAAGTGGCTCCCTGCAGAGAACCCAAAGTAAAAAAAAAACTGAAACATGATATGCCTTTAGGCAAAAATCTTCATGCCATAGTAGACTTGTACCAGAGCAATGGTATTCCAATGTTTCTAATAAAGAGCCCAGCAGTGTACCTATACATTGCTTAACAGGAGTAAGATTTTCCTGCTGCTTGACAGGTAGTTGAAACATTTTCATGGTTCATTTGCTAATGTAGTTTTACTGAGAATGATAAGGAACCGAGAATACAAGTGTATTGATCATAACCAAGCGCAGTTGCCTTCTAGTGTCAAATAAGACAATCAAACATCACCTTGATATGAAAGAAAAAGTTAAATTTGATGACAGATTATGGTCCCATTGAGAATAGCATCAGTATTAGTCATGGGATCAAGTGGGATTGATATGTCTGACCAATATGCCATTTTAAACAGAATGGGGAAAGAAGGGGAAAAGTACTGATGGAGCTATAAGAAAACAAGACAACACAGTGAGAATCTGGAAGATGAGATCACTTGAAAATTCACCGTATATTTCTAAGAACACTTGGCAAAAGCAGCAACTCACCTTCAAAAGATACAGTTGATCCCAAGATCAACTGGACATTCTCATAAACATTTCCCAATCAAGTCACAAATTCACATAGTGGCAAAAAGCTATAAAAATATGACTTCAAACGAAAAAAACAAAACCCACAAACAAAATCCAGCTTTCTCCATTTGTTTGTAAAATGTTACAGAAATTCTATTGCATTTAACAATGAAAATTCCTTTGACAGACTTTAGAAATACTGGTAGTGTTATTTTGAACACTGGTAATGGTAGAATTTGAATAACTGGATCTGAAATAAAACACGTTTCTATTTTAGCATTGCAATGTGTCTTTTTGTTTATTTAGGAAAAAAACCCAAACATTTTAATATTTTTCACTACTGAGTAGTCTCATTAAGTTTTTTAATTGACCAGATAAGGAGAGTCTGGTAGCCTTTAAAAAGGTTTCACAGGCACTCTACTGGAATTACTATTTTAGGCATTTCCCTCTCCTCTCCAAAAAGCTAAAAATCAATTGGAGAAATAGTCAGGGAAGGGCAATGGAATGTCAATGATTTCAAACCACTTTGATTATAAATTATAGTTCTGATGTGCTCATCTGAACTAGATTAACATTCAGCGATATGAGTTTGGAATAGAAGCATAAAAAGGAAATAATACGCAGGACTACAAAAACAGTAACATGAATATGATCTGCCAGCTCCACTAATGTCAGTAGAATGACAGAACTCACCATAGTCAATCTTTTCAACGATTCCCTACACTGAGATAGTTACTTGCATAGTTTAGACAACAACCTTAAATGGCCTGGCTTTCAAGAAACACTAAATATCCACCCTTATGAACTTCAGGCTTCTAATTTTCTGCATAAATATGAAGTTTGGAGGATAACTTTATAAATTCAAGCTTGTAAGTTCATAAAGTTGCCTCATAAATTAATTCACAAATACTCCAGCACTGAAGTTCCATCACAAAGTATTTTCCAATGAAAGAAGATAACCCATAGCTGAAGAGAATGATTAATGGCATGCAGCTGACAGAATATTAGATGAATTTTTCAGTTTGTCAATTATCTAATATTACAGAACTATACAATGAATTTACAACAAATTTACAACTATGCACTTATAAATGATATGTGATGCCTCTTGCCACATAAGTATACCTGTAAGGGGTTTTAAGAGAATCAGAAAAAGTATTTTACACAGTAAAAGATGACTGCAAACATTTTCTTTGCATTATTCATCCAGATGCAGCTAGTAAGGAGTTGTCACTCTCCATGTAATCTGACAGTTCAGTTCAATCACAGTTAAAACACAGGACCCAAGAGGTATATAAGAGATCACTGCCACTGTTATGTTTACACATTTCTGAGAAATGTTTCATAATTAATTTCATGGATGTTTCTGTCTATGTCCTACTACTGGCAAATAAAATGTAGTCTTTGGAGAACATCTTTTTATCTATCTTACAATGAATATCTCCTCATTATTACAAGTGAAAGGCATAGCATACCTTTATGGAGCTCAGACTGTGAATTAATCCTCTCTTTGGAAACATTTTCATAACTGACTTCTCTCTGGAAGACTAAAACTAACCCATCCTTCTGACTTTTCCTTTTCCTTGGCCTCTCAGTATATGGATTTAGAGAAAGAGATCTCAGGAAAGCAATCAGAGATAAATACCACTGCATCTTATAAACCTATGCTAAATTAAGGAAATAGAATCACATCACAAAACAAAACCAAAATTAGCATGAACACACCTCCAAGTACAGGGACATTAGAACTTTTCTACTCTGTTAACAATTTATACAAACTAAGGCCCTAAAGTCACAGGTATCTGAACGATTTCACTGCAGATTTGCATGTACTCAGAGAAATCAGCTGTACCCTGGAAATAAGACTATCCCCTACTAGAAGGCATCACTGGTTTTCTAGAAGCCTCCCACAAGATTTAAGATGTTTCTAGCTAGTATTATTCTTTGTATTCCACTCTTAAAGACAGAACAAACCAAGAGATTCAGAACAAGAGATTTGACATTGCTTCTATTTAATATCTTTTATTATTTTATCTTTATTAACCACATCCTGGGTTGCATCAAAAGGAGCATGACCAACAGGTCGAAGGAGGTGATCTTCTCTCTCTATTCTGCTCTTGTGAGACCCCACATGGAGTACTGTGTGCAGTTCTGGTGTCCTCAGCATAAGGACATGAAGCTGTTGGAGCAAGTCCAGAGGAGGGCCATGAGGATGATCAGGGGCTCGAGCACCTCCCATACAAAGACATGCTGAGCAAATTTCGGCTATTCAGCAGTTGGAGAAGAGAAGGCTGCATGGAGACCTCATAGCAGCTTTCCAGTATCTGAAGGGGGCCTACAAGGATGCTGGGAAAGACTCTTTATTAGGGATTGTAATTAGGACAAGGGATAATGGGTTTAAACTTAAACAGGTGAAGGTCTGGTTAGATATAAGTTCTTTACTGGGAGGGTGGTGAGGCACTGGAATGGGTTGCCCAAGGAAGTGGCAAATGCTCCATCCCTGTCAGTGCTCAAGGCCAGGTTGGACAGAGCCTTGGGTGACATGGTTTAGTGTGAGGTGTCCCTGACCACGGCAGGGGGTTTGAAACTAAATGATCTTCAGGTCCTTTCCAACCCTAACTATGGTTCTATGATCTGAAGAATACTAATGCAGCACTTTGCTATTTATAAAATAATATCAGTACCAATAAAGGATGTCTCAAATCAGTAAAATTAAAACCAAATACCTGAAAGTTCCTAGGGCAAGATTTACTTTGCTAATCCATAAATTACCCCCAAAATTATGTCAAGAAACCAAACAGCAGTAAATGCCAGCCTTAAAGTTGCCTTTGCATAATGCATTTTTTTAAATTGCATAATCACATGCTTATTATTTTTCCACTGGGTCCCTTCCTCTTTCAGTTCACAGATTGGAAACTCCTTAATGAGTAGCTATTTGGTATTTTTAATTTTATTCTCTTTGGTTAGGCATGAGCTTATGTTTTATTTACCACATATTAATTAAAAGTGTTACTAAAACAGAACTGGTAATCTTTCTAAGATCTTTCTGTCATGGCTATCAGACATCAACTAAGAAATTTATTTTCAGAATACTCAAGATGTGACAGGTCAGTATTATTTATATTTCGCTGATGCTGAACAAAAGCAGAGCACCATTAAATCCTGAAGAATGAGACCACTAAGGCTAGTTGTCTCAAAGACAAAGCATTAATTACTACAAAATTCCCACTTTAACCCCAGAGGAGTTGTATCCATTTCACAAATGAGTAGCAGGTTCTGTGGGGAAAATGTCATGTATGCACAAATAAATAATTAAAGACTTCCATTCAGATAAGGCCCCGACATTTCATAATGTTTGAGGGCTTGGCTTTGTAATCTAAAATACTTAATTCTGACATTATATTTCTTTCCAAATTTCTAGTTTAAAACACAAGCCAAATGAAAAATAATACTTCTGAAATGTTCACTGACCATGAACACTTACTGCTCTGCCAGTGATCTCAGGGAAAAAAGCAGGACCAGATTGTAACAACCTGCTTTCCCAGCTCTAGAGGTGATGAATTTCCTTCTCTTTCCCTTCTGTGGCTTCTTATTCAGCCTTATTTTCTCCAGACATTAATCCCAGTCTGTCACATCACTGTCCCTTTCACCCAGCCCTGCCAAGTTCTCTCCAGCTGCTTGTCAAATCTTCCTTTGGGTTGATCATCACTAGACTGAATCCCTCCCTAGTTTCATTCCTAATCCTGGCCATGTAGAGACATTTCATAACTTCAAATTCCTTACTTGATCTCAGTAAACTGTCCTGGAGAAAAGAAGGGTCAAATCCTACCCTTCCTCAGCAATTAACCTCATTGCTTGGTCAGTACCAGTTCTCCCTCTTACTTTCCATCCCTCTTTTCACCCTATCCTTCCACCCCTCTTTTCACAAATCTGTTCCTTTCCCTCTGCAACGGGTTTCTGACTCTACATAGCCAAAACCTTGCCAAAAGCTGCCAATGCTCCAAAATTTCAAGCAGATCACTGGAAATACCAGAGAGACTGGGATCCTCAGATGTTTGCTTTGATTTGGAGTATCATTGTGGTTAAGTATGTTTTACTCTTAAGAATGAATTTTCTTAAGTATTCAGCAGAGATGGTGTTTGCACAGTGAACACAAGTTACAAGAATTGCAAAATGACACAGATGATCCTTCTCTGCACTATTACTATTGACGAAGCTTCGGGTTCCATCAGGATTTGCTTCCTGCTTTGTATCCTGCTATGTAACCCCAAATTTATGCATCAAAATCCCCCTCTCCTAATTCACCTACTGCTATTACAAGCAGTTCTTGCAACATCCTACTTTTTAATTTGGTTATACCATCAAAAACAAAAGCATGCATCATATGAAACATGTAATTGCACTCTGTGTGGTGTATTTCCAAAATATTTGTGCTTTCTACTATGGCAACTTCTATTCCTACATGTCCAGTAAATTTTAAATACATCAGTACTGCTTCGCTGCAAGGATATTATAGTGCATTTTAGAAGTAACATGCCAAAGGCCAGTAAACCCAGCTGACTAGACAGTCAAATTATAATCTATGATACAAGAAAAAGATTTTAGTAATTATGTTGGCCCACCCATTTTCAACTTAACTATATTTGTAATGAGCATTAATGTCTCTGTAGGCATTGTTCCTATCAAGTGCAACTCTGTCCTGCAAAAATATATGACAAATTTGAAACAATGGTCTATTGCACTAAGTTATAATATATATATATATTGTTTATTGGACTATGCAGATTAAACTCTGTTTTTGTTTTACTTACCCCTTTAATTTAAATCATCATATCACAGTCTAGGCCAACTATTAAAGACATTGACAAAGCAAGTGATGCAGTTAAGTCTTCCCATAAGTAAGTTATGCAAACATGAAATGCACCTATTCTTTACAGGGAACTTAATAGGGATATGTCAATTTTCCTATTTGTCAAAATCAGACATAAAGGAACTTGTATGACATTAAATATGACCTTTTATTGACAAGATTATCAAACTTCCTGAGAACTGAGATGGTATAATTTAAGCAGTAGTGCGCAGTAATTTTTCCATATATCCCTTTATACCAAATAAAGCAAATCTTATTAAAAAGAAATGCCCTAAAAATTCAATGCTCTGAAACCTAATGGTCTGAGAGGATCAGATTTAAGGTCCTTTAAACTGTTTTATCCTCTAGCAATTTCTTACATATAATAAATAACCAATTAAAAAATTCAATAGTGTTAAGATAAAGAAAGGACCAGGTTATAAATTTCATATCCCATGTGTTTACAGTGAAGAACAAAGTATTACATTTGATTTAAATGCCCCAGATGGTCAGCCAAAAAGCTGTCAGGCAGAAAAGAACAGTTCAAATCAATTCTGTAATGACATTAGCGAGGAAATTAATATTGGGAAATGATGACTAATGCCCATATAACGAAGTTCCTGTAAGCATAAGGCAGTATGTGGTGAAAGAAACTGTCACTAGCTACAGTACTTTTTGACTAATTGACTGCTGAGCATTGTCCAGATTTTGACCTGGGTTCTGTTACAGGATTAATTCAATAATTCAATGTAATTTGAATTTGAATCTGCCTCTTCATTCTTTTTAAAGAGCTAACTCATAAAGTGTCACAAAGTAGGCATTTTCTTTTTAAGTAACCATTAAAAAAGTCCAACCAGTGTGATGGTTTCTTCATTCAATGCATACAGACATACAATTGAAAGGGCAGAAGAAGTAGACTCTTTATATATGGGCACACCTACAAAGTTTCTGTTTATTCTCTTAATGTTTTCTATTATGAAAATTAATGAAGACCAGCAGCTACTCATTTAGCAAATATTTAGTTTAAACTATAAATATACAGAAAGAGTCAACTTTTAAAGCAGCCAAAATATTTTAAGTGAAAATGTTTGCACCAGCCAATCTTCAGTTTTTACTGAAGTTTACTCTATATATTTAATTAGATGCCTATCGTAAGAAGAAATAAAGACAAAGAAGACATAAAGTTAAAATTAAGAAACAAAATACAGATGTTAATCAGGAGACTATAGAAGACAATTTAAACTACATAAACAAATTTTATGAGCTTTTCTGCAAAGGAAAATTCAATAAAAGAAATACAAGAAATATTTCGGAAATAAATTTCTAAGTCTAGAGAAAAACAGTAAAGCAATTAAATCATACAGAATTGTCATATGGCTGACAAATGGTGTCTTCAGTCAGTCACACTAGCTAAGAATAAACACAGCTGAAGGAGATGTATACTGTTCAATTTTGGACAGTACAGTGTTTAAGCCACTCCATACAAAGAAGCTAAACTAATTGGTTTGAAATGTTTACATCTGAGTCTTAACAAAGCAGACTATTTTACCTTCTACATATTTTTATGAACTACTAAACCCATTGTTTTCCCCCCAGTATTGCAAATAGAGTACAGCCCACCCTTTCACGTTAGGATATATTCATGGATTTGTACTCCAGTCTCAGGAAGACCAGATCTGGGTCACTCACATTATGTCCAGATGCCAGGAAAGAGCTCACAACACTCAGCTACATCAAAACACATTTCTGCCTATACAACTCAGGAACAATTCTGCTACTTCAGAGTTGCAGGAATTTGCATGTAAACGAGGAGCCTTGCTGTTGCTCTGCCTGCCTCTTCTAAGACTAGTCATCTCTCACAGCAGTGAGGCAGGAGATGGCAATCAGTCCATTCCTTCTCCCTGGGGAGTTCACCGTAAACCAAGAATTAGTGAGCTTGAAGAAGGTCTGGAAGAAATTTGCCTCTCAAAAGTGAGATCTATTTAATCCTGAGAAACACATGCAGTAGCACAGAGTCTCAGATATTATAATGGCTGTAAACAAATTTATTATTTAAAATGAGCTAGTAATTTCAGCCTACTATGTGATGATCAGAAGCACACTGAAACCAAAGCCACTGCTAGCACTTGTGTTCCAGAGTTCAGCACAAAGATTAAAATCTGAAAACCCATAATGATGAGCCACTATTTTGAAGGCATATTCAGCAGTAGTCAATTTTACAGATTTTTTATGTCAGAAATTATTTTTCCCAATTTACAGAGGAGTAGCACTAATGTGTCTGCTAAAGTGGGCAGCTTTCCTACTACAGGAAATAATCTTTAAATACTGAAATTGCATTTTTCATAGATTGCCACAGCTACAGAGAAATAGAGCAAAGTCATCTATTGTAAAATCACTCTGCATTAACTGTATTAAACCACTTAATAATAGATAATATGTGCATACCTCTGTGTGTGCATGCATGCAAGTATGCCTTGTATTACACATATATGAAAATACATAAATAATAATTCAGTTAAAAAAAGTCATTGTATCATTACCAAAAGATCATGGGTAGCACAGAACATAAGCTACAGATCTGTAATTATTAATATAACATATATGATGGAGGAATTCTGATCAGGTTGTGTTCAGTCTTGCAGTTTCCACAACCAAAAGGAGGTTTTTTTACCTAAAGGAGCTTTTTGGAAGACTGACGAAGAATATTTATTCTGAAAAGGTTCTTTCCACGGTAAGAGGCTGAAGTTCCATTTATGTAATAAAATACATCAAAGTTCATTATAGCCTCTGCAATGACAACCTGGGGTACTGTCATATTTTTTCAGCCTGGATGAAAATTCCGATTACTGCAATGCACTGTGGAAAAAGAATGACAATTATAGGCCTCCAGCAACAACATGGGAGGATAATCTATTGTTTGCTATTGTCTCAAAGGCTGTAATGACTCTTATCTTTACAGCAAATTGAAGAGAGAAGCTCATTCCAATTATACAAAGCAATCTCACAAACACTGTTACTTGATTCTAATTGTGAAGTAAACCAGACAGTTCAAGGCATGTTATCTTAACTAATTATGCTTTAAACATATAGAATCACGCAACAATCCAGAGAAAGAGAAGATACTCAACAGTGATGGGTATATCTTACTAATGTAAACATTACATTTACAGTACAATGCTTACTCTGAAAATTACACCACCAGCCTTTTTCATTTTATAAAGCAGAAGCCACGGGAAGAAATGCACTTTTGTTTTAATAAACTTAAGTCCCTTTGATCCAACCTCACTGTCATGGGTTCAGCCGTGGCAGTCATGTTTCTCCTTCTTGTAGCTGGTGCAGTGCTGTGTTTTGAATTCTGGGCTGGGAACAGTTGCTTGATAACGAGCATGTTTTGGGGGTGTTTTTGTTCAAGGCTTTTTCTGAGCACGTGCTCCAGCCAGGTGGAGGAGGGGAGGCTGGGAGGAAGGAGAGACAGGACACCTGACCCAGGCTAGCCAATGAGGTATTCCATACCATAGCACGTGATGCCCAGGATGCATACTGGGAGAGAGAGAGCAGGAGGGGTGGAGCTCTGGAGAAAAATGGAGGAGGGAGCACGCGGTGCTCGGCCGGGCAGGGTGGAGTGAGTTATGGGTCTGTGGCTGGTGGGGTGTTGTATTCTTTCTACTTGTTATTGGCTGTATCATTATTATTGTGTTATGCCTTAGCTATTAAACCGTTCTTATCTCAATCCGTGGGGGCTACATTCCTTGGATTCTCCTTCCTAACTCTCCGGGAGTTGGGGGACTTGGTTTAAACCACGACACTCACCTACCAAGGAACTGATTGCAGAATGGAATCTGGATGCCCACAACAAATGTTTGTATCCTGTGCCAGTGTAGGAGGCCTGAGTACTAGATAGGAGCTACCTGGGAAGAGGTAGTGGTGTGAGAGTTTAGAGGAGCATTTAAGAGTTGCCTACAGGATTTTCAGTGTGTGGCGCTGTGGCAGGAGATGCTTGAGCAGGGTTAGCTTGGGCAGAGAGATAACTAAGGATGGTGGGTCCTTATTTCATACTTTGTTTCTGCTGTACCATGCTAATCTCACCAAGGAGAGACCTAGGTAAAAACCACTTGGTATTACTGGTGAGGATCACAGAATACTGTTTACTAAGAGAAGGGATTTCAAGGAAGAGATGAGGCATTCTACGACATTATTATTCATTGCTTTTGTGCTCTGTCAAAAGATACTGAACATGTATCTTTGTGGGTGACTGGATCTTTGCAAACCAAACCATAATTGCAGGTTGTTTTCCCCTTTCTTTGAAGCTGTGCCCACAACCCTTTAAAGACTGCCTGGCACATGGCCAAAGCCTGACTTATCATTCCTTCTGTGACAGATTACCAATATAGGCAATGTATAATGCCATTTAATTACAGTGATATATAACGCCATATAACTCAGGAAGACAAAAAGACAAAAATTAATACTGGGAGTAAAAAAGTTAATTACAAGTCTTCCAAGTAAAATTTGGCCAGAACCAAAGCCCCTCAGAAGTGCAGTGCAGAGAGTAGATCCAGTCTGAAACAGAGCAGAAGCAAATACCATAAAAGATATCTCAAAATTCAGTAGCTCAGTCGCATGTCCTAAATATATCAGCATTACAGGAAATTATAGTCAATATAAATGTCTATATTACAATTTACTTAGACATGTGAGCAAATGCCACTCCTCAAAACCAAAGGTAAGCCAAACTAGCCAAAATCTAGTAAAGGGAAAAAAAAAAAAAAAAGTTTTACAGATTTATGTTTTTTAATAAAAAAACATAAAATTTCAGAATTATTTAGGAAATTCTCATTTATGAGGAAAAAGCCATTTTCCATCTGAAAATGTATACAAATAAAATGTCAAATAGTTTCAGAATTGTTGCCAAGAAATTATTACACTGTGAGGAGAATTTTTTTGAGATAGGTACATCAAATGTAGTAGATGTAATATTGTAATTCTAGGCTAATACGTTCCTGAGCTTTAAAGATGGCTATCAGTTCTCTTAGGTTCATGCAGAAAAATACAGCTTACACTCTAAAGTTTTCAATTTAAGCCCCAAAACTCAATTATGACCCAAATTCTTGAGCATGAAAGGTCAAGATTTAAATATCTCTATAAGAAATTCTTATTTCCTCTGACCAATTTTATGACAAAATATATTCTGCAGCTGTTAAACACTCATCAGAGGTGTTCTTTTACTTAATCATCTATAGAGTCAGAAATCTCTTACCATAACTACACTGTAGTCAGTACAATTATTTTAATTTTATGCTGCTTTAGACTATAATACCACTAATGAATTGAGTATTCTTGCAACAGTAATTCATGAATCTTCCATAGATTATTTTGTAAGCAGCTTTCAAAATTGGCTTTTATGATTATGTCATGCAAAATCTGCTTTCTCTCACAGAAGATAACTGAATAATGGTGGTATTTTTGACTTTTTGAAGACGCAAGTCAGCTTGGGCTGTCAAACCAACTCTATAATACACATCAAATCATGCTTTTAAATAAACATTATTATTTTTCTTCCAGCTATACTTACTGCAATGCGTCCAACTTTACTCACACTTTATTTGGCTCTGGAATCAAGAGGATCAGCTTTGTTAGTGGGATTACATCAGGGAATTCAGTCAGGTTATCCCAGGCATGAATCTGACCTACTGAAAAACAATAGCTGTTTTCTATTTACTTTTCTCAAAGTCTCTTCAGGAACCTTTGAAAACTCATGGTGTGTAGGTGAAGAAGCTTGATGCTAGAGAAACTAGAGCGCCTATCCTTCCTAACCAGTACCAAAGAACATTTCTCTGTATTCCAGACAGATTGATCTCAAGGACTGAGAACAACAAAAATTGCTGTCCTTTTGAACAACATTTTAGCATCTTCACTCTAGTTGGTGTGGACTATGGGGAAAAGCATCTTACCATCACTGTTGACGCAGATGACAACAGGAACCTGCGTACCAGGGCCACATGGCTTCTCATTGTCAGGAATGCACTCCTCCAGCCCCACGATTCTCCAGTCGTAGCAGGAGGGCTCTTCACACGGGATGGCTTCCAGTAGGTGAGGACAGTTTCCTGTTCCTCCGGTAGGCTCATTGGTGATGCGCCGTTTCCTTAGCTTAAAGCCTGTAATATTCAAGAAAATACAAAGGTGGAATAACTAAATTCTAAATCCAAAGTGAAGAGATTTTTATCTATCTACACCTGAGTGAACAGTTCTGTTTCTCTTCTGTGTAAAAGATATCACAGTCAGCACAACACTGTATTTTAAATAACTGGGCAGAAAAACTCACTAAAGTGAGAGTCAGAGAAGTAAAACTTAACACGGGAATCAAAACTTTAGAGCTCATTCAGTAAGCTTTGCCTTAAATCCCTGTTTATCCTAAGACTCATGTACTCCAGGATGCAGACAAGTCTGTTGTCCTGTGCATTACTCTTGAGGATCCAACTCACCTGCCTCGACTAGACTGCTGGGTTGCCATTTCTTAAGTATGTTGTTTGTTTTCTTCTCAGGTATCTTCCAGTGTGGATTGATTATCAAGTGAAAACAGATTATGAACACTCCCCCCACCACAAAAAACAGAAACAAAAAACAAACAAAAAATATTGCCAGGAAAGGCAAGGGAAAACATCCTGCTAAAACTGGGAGTGCCTGTACAACTTTTACATCATTCTCTCAGAAGAACGGTCAATGTAATTATAAAATAAAATACAAAAATCCCAAATAAGAGGAAAACACTGGCAGTGGGGAGAAGATCTCTGCTCATGTGTTCAGGAATGAAGACTTGCATGAAGTACATCCTAATATGTTTCCACTAGGCAGGTGTCCAGTCTCATAAAACTAAATACTGCCCCTGAAAATGTAGTAAAACTTTTAGTGATGTAACAGCAACAGACATAACAGACTACTTGACAGCTGTACTCAGAGAAAACTTAATCCAATAGGCTTACACATTGAATTGCTTTTCCTACTTGAATTGTTCAAGGTTAGGTCTCACTACTATGAAACAGCATTTTAAAACTTGTGTTATTGCTGCCCAGACTGGTGTAGGTAGCAGTATACAAGGAACAAAAAGTTAAAGTGATAATTACAGTTGCTCCTTCAAGTGGATGTATGTGGCTGCCCTTTCTTCTGAGTATTTTTAATCAAGGAGCCAAGTCTGTATGCCCAGCTTTTGTCAGATAATCACATCACACCAATGACTAGGTCGTTTTTTCTCATTTACAGCCAGAAACATACAGACTTCCTACATTAAGTCCTTGCCACTGTATTCTTGATTTCCTATTTTGATGTCAGGTTAGTACAATCTGTTCTGCATAGGAGTAAACTGTAAAACATGTGAAAATTGAAACCAGCACGTCATCAGTAAAACAGTGTCACCTATCAACAGCAAATGGTCCGAACTTTTTGCCAGATCATGCATTACAGTCCACTGATGAATTCTTAAGCTGTTACTGAACATTAATTCTTTGAGTGACTTGGACAATGTACCTTAAAGGCTGCTTCTGTCCTCCTTTTCAAACGATGCCAGAATTGTGATTTCAACAATTGTGATTTTGTATCCTGTTCAGCTTGAGAGGAAGGTCTAAAACTGGAATTGACATGTAATAACCATATTGACCTTGAGAACCTAATAACAAGCCTATATTTTTGCCAGGTTTGGTGGAGCAGTAACACTAAATATAGTTCTAATTGAATGACATTTTTGATGCTCAAAGGCATTAGATATACCCTTCTTGGCACAAAATTTAGTATGCTTTCATGGCCAGAGGTGCCTAGTGACTTAGGAACATGAAATAATCACCATTAAAAGGCTTCACTGAATTTTTACATACCCTTTTTGGCCTGAGGGTCATCACAGCTTTCATAGGTGCATGGTCCCCAAGCTGACCACACTGAGGTCTCACATTCTGTAGGACAGGGGATATGGCACAACTGAGAAGTGCTGGGAAGAGGTCCTGTACACAGACTACGGTCTACTGGCCTCGAGGCTGTCAAAACAAAGTCAACACATTTCTCACGTGTCATGATCTTCAGCATTAAGTGGACAAAATCATCCTTCATTCAGAAAGGCTGATACATCATCATTTTAACCTGATGAAGTGATGGAAAAATGCCTGTCTTGAAAACAAAGAAATTGAAGTCAGTTTACCCTCTGCATGAACAGAGCAAAATCCGATTACATGGAGTCAGGAAGACTAGGTATTGCAGCACCCTCTCAGACCTAGTCCTTTGATTTAATGGATAGATTATGTTACTACAACAGTTGTTCATATTGCGCTTTCTGTAAATCGATGTCCTGCTGTCTTATTATGTTTTCACTTAAGAAACTTAACAAAAAGCTATATAAATCCCTTTGCTCCTATATGATACTATAACTTCAAAAGGCTGGTTAACTAACATTTAGAAGATTATATTTAAGCTATAAGCTGAAACAAGGTTAAAATTATGACAAAATTTTAGTGGGTTTTTCATTCTAAAGACCTTCAAGTGCATACTCAGCAGTAAGATTTGTGCAGTAACAGCATTAGTTCAAGAAAGTTTTAGACACATATATGTTTTGCATATAATATAAATATATATATACATAATATATTTAAAATAATTAAAACAAGACAAATGAAAGTATTATCAAACTGAAAAAAACAACAACAAAAAAAACCACATGAAGGCAGATTATTCTATTATTTAAGGATCAATAAGCCCTTGAACAGACCAAAATCACCCTTCTTCCATACTTCACTCTTGAATTCCCAGCTTACACAGAAAATAGGTGCCAGAGTAAGACACAAAACTCTAAACCAAAATGTACCATTTCATTATAAGCAAGATTTTAATTCTTTTACATAATATAGACTTGACAAATTATTACATTGAGCAGAGAATAACTGCTAGAAGACAAACTTAAGTCTGCCATATTAATTCACTTTGGTGGACTGAAGAGATGTGATTCTTTAACTTAAAACACTCTCATCCTATTCCCTCAGAATTTTTTTTCACAGGAAATATACTTATTAATTTACTGCCACCACTACAGATAATCTCTTTTGATTGAAAGAGCTCTCTGATGAAACATATTCTGAAATAAGTTCAGAATACGGCAAAATATCCACCTGAAAGATGAGATTAATAACCACAGATAAAACATTAAACATTAGGCTGTAAAAGTATGGTCACATTTGTAGATAGATATCTGTCTTTACATTCAGACTTTAAAGTAGATGGTCTATCCAGTTACAGAAGAATCAGTAAATTCTCACTTTCTAAGGGGGAAAGGAAATGGAAAAAATCATCACCCTATTCTGGTTTCCCATGCTGCCTCGTTTGGCATGGTTTTACACTCTGTTACTCCACATAATGAAAGCATGAAGATGGCAGAAAGTCATTCAACATTACTGCCTCCAGATCATCAATCTCTTAACACAAAATAATACAAGGATAAACATGCCAAAATTTGCATAATGCTATGCTCGCATTAAATTTTATGACAGAACATTGAATTTTACAGTATGTTTGACATGAGCACCTAATGTGCATGATAATCATCATAATATGCATATCTTGTGTAGAGCATGGATATAAACAAACATAATTTGCCTGTAACTGAATTTGTATTGAATAGTTTCTAATTAAAAAAAAAAAAGAAAAAACAAATGAAAAAAAAAGCCCAGTAAGTAATTGCTAAACATACTTTTTTAACCTTGATTTAATCAGGGAATTGCTAAAGTGAGACAGTTGAAATTAAGGGTCAATTACATCCCTGAGACACAGCCTTTCTTCAGGGAACAAAGTGTTCTGTGAATTCCTGTGAAGGAATGCTGTGCTTCATTTCCAGCCTGCATCAGAATAAAGCATTTACCATCACACTAGTTCATGGGATGTTCCTCAGAAAAATAACAAAGACCTTTCATCAAGAAGCTTTAAGGAGCAGATTTTCATATCACGCACAGGACACTCCATGTCTCAACCAGATTTTTTTGAAGAGTCTGCAATAGAAGGTACTACTGTAGTGCTGTTGGAATCCATTTGGCTTCAATCTAAATGTGTGATGGTCCTGAAATTAATTTTGAAATATGAGGAACTGTGATTGTGCGTGGCTTTAAAGAGGGTGACTTAAGTAACAGGAACACTCTCTCAGTTTTTTGGAGGTATCTGTCCAGTAAGAATTCCAGGTCTTGTCAGCAAAAATTTTTAAATAAACTTACCATAAAACTACTGAAAACATCTGCCTTTTCCACCACTCATTAGAGTGCAGGAGAAAAAATTAAGTACTTTAGGAACAGGTAAATGGTACCAATAAACCTCTCAATATATCAAAATGTTTCTGAAATGCTGCTCTTAGAAGATAAGTGATGTACAACTGTCTGCTACCGTATCTGTTACATACTGCTTTTAAAACAAAACAATTCAGCAGTAGGACAGACGAGTTATATTCCACATCATTAAAAGATATTTATATCATTGAACACTCAGAGCACATTTCACCCAGAATTACTCAGAATTCTTTCTTTGAGATGACAGCAAAATAAGAAAACTTGCCTGGGTATCTTATGAATATCTCGCTCCCATACATTTAAATGTATTTCTTTCATAATCAAAAAAGTATAAATGACCTCAGCTTTTACTGCTTATTGTTTAGCAAAGATACTTTGAGAGAAGAGGATGCTGGATGCAGAAATTTACAGTTTAAAACCTTGTCTTATCTCTGTGCTTTCATACTTTCTTGTGGCAGCAGTAAAGATTGTTCTTTATTCCTTGGCAGTGATACTGAATGCTGATAAGAGTGCATGCAGTATTACAAGCTGTGTCGAATTTGACCAACTCAGAGGCCAAAAGTTGAAAGAAAAGTGAATGCATTTTGATAATCTCTCTTTCTCCTTCAGTCTAACTAAAACATTACTGAGTTTTGAATGAATTTCAGGTTTGAGGTAGTGACCTAAAAACTAAAATGAAATTCAATCACCCTGTCCACAATTCATCTACTATATTTAGAAATTTTATCTGAATATATTTTATACACAAATGACTGCATTTGAAAAAGAATCAAAAACCCCACCCACAGTTCAGATACATTTGCTACATTTATTGAGGTTTTAACCCATTCTTCTCCAGGAACTCTCAAAAGACTAGTGCCCAGTAATGACCAGACTAGCAAAGAGACTGAATTTGTACATGGCTGCACCAGAATAAGAAGACACAATTTCATAGTCCTAGTCATTTGCCACACAGGTTTCACAGCAAACAGAAGGAAATTTCTTAAACTGAAATGCTCTCACTCAAAAAAAATAAGAAAAACCCAAGCCCAAAACACATTATGACCAACAGCGAAGGAACACACACTGTTCCCTCATTTTCTGTAATGATGAATCACCCAAAACCAGCACATAATTCAGGACCTGATCCTATAAGCAACTGTACAACTCCATGCATGTAAGCAGTCCCTCTGTGTTTAACAGGGCATTGAATATACGTTCGCAGACATAGAATAAAATTTCACTAATAAAGGAACTTTCACCCTATTATTGTTCTACATCAAGGGCTTTAAAGGTACTTGGAAAGAGATGATACAACCTACCTCATAGATTTACTTTCTTCTGAAGTACTTACTTTCTTCTAATTTCATGACTAAACCAATTAAATAGGTGAAGATGAAACAATTTAAGTCAGTGGCAAGTAAATGGCAAAATGACAGTGGCCTCCAGGAATCTGGATTGTTAGCTGCCTAATTACTACACCTAATGCTCCCTCTTCTTCCTCAAGTCTAATTTTATGAATTCTGACAGGAGATAATATAGACCCGGATGGTTCAGCTAAGTATTAAAAGTTAAAATTCTTACTTGAGCCCTAACTCAGTGTTTTAAATCTGCAAAAAAGAGCAGCTGTGATGAATGCAATGAAGCAATTCCCAGTGTTCAGAGTGGAGAGGAAAATCAGTCACTTGTTAAAATGTCTCAGTAGCAAGAGCAGGGAACTGGCCTAGCTGTCTCATGAGTTTCATTAGTTTGAGTTTAGACCTGCCACTTTCAAACTGATCTGAAATTTCCTGAGAATGTACAAATCCATCAAACTATCTCATAGCTACATAACCACATTATGCACATACAGCCAACATAGTTCCTCTGAAAGGGATGGTGCCTCCTTTGCATGCTTCTGATTGAAAGGCCAGGTCAGAGGCCTTAATTTACCTACCTGTTATTTCAAAAGTGATCGATAGCAGAGGTGCAGCACTAGCCTTCGACTTGCTCTGTGACTGACTTTCTGAAATAACAGGGAAACGCCACTGTGAGTATATGAGAATGGAGGTCTTCGAAGCAGCCTTATCAAGACAGCATTCACTACAACCAACAGCAAACTACACTGAAATAAAGGCGTTTCCCCACAGCTAAAACTGGTAGGTGTCTCCCCTGGCTTTCTCCCATCCTCAAATTACTCATAGTTTCCAAATTATACTTGCTTTAGAGGCACTGATTTGTTCGTTCCTAGAAGGCCCCTGAGAGCAGCTCTTACCCATACTAAATCCAGGATGGGAGAGGAAAGAGGGAGGATGTAGGGAGAGACAGCTTTTCTGAAGATCTGTCCCCTAATATGGAAACATCCCAGAGCTCCTTTTTAAACTACAACCCACTTCACCCCTACTTTGAGCTCCTGAAATTGTTCTCATGTTTATGCATTCAAAGACTAGTTACATTTTAATCAGCTTTCCAGGGCCTGCAGAGATTACCTCCTGATGGGTTCCGTGTATTCCTGTCACAGTCTGATAAGAGCAGATTTCACACCCGCCTAAGCTGGCGAGACATCACAGCCTACCAAAATCCTAATCATCATTCTGAACAGTAAGCTGCCACTGATTTTATTGTTACATCTCCTTAGCTGGAAGGCTTTACTCCTTTACTTCTTCACTGGGTTATCTAAACTTTGTTCCACAGAGGAGGTTTACTAAAAGCCCCTGGGCAGCTGATTTGCATTATATGAAGAGGCTTGGAAGCTGCTTCTTTAATAAATACAGATGCGGGCCCATGAGTACACAAGTCACACCTTATTGATCCAAAGTCACACTGAAATGGATGTTGGCATTAGTATTTCTCACAGACTCTATCTCTATGACAAGTTTGAGAGTATCCTTAACCTATAGCAGAAACCTCAGTAGCCTGCAGTCTGATCAGCTATGCTCTAAATGTTGTATCACGTAACTTGCATAATGATAATACTTTTCCTGAAGTATGCGGCTGTATATTAATAATAATGTGTGCTTGTATGAAACAGCTACTGAAGATAAAATTTAATAATGCAAGCTAAATGCATTTACTAATTTCTAGATCTCCAGTGCTGCACTAATATGCAGAAGTAAACATTACATAAAATACTCAAGTGTTATTCTTAAGTACATACGTTACCAAAAGTATTAAAGATTTCATCTTCTAAGCTATCCTCTCTTTGCTTAAGTTGCTGTACATGCTGTAAGAGTGACAGGGAATAATCTCTCTTTCAGTTAGGGAAACAAACCCATGAAATTATATTGGCTTGAAGTCCTGAAAGCAGCTTATAAACTTGACTGAATCAAAAAAGAGAATAAGAAAATAAATAATAATTAATAATAATAATCCCCAAGAGTTAAATCTGATCATATTTTTGCATATTTCTATATCAGGCTTACATGACAGAATTGACATATTCCATCTGCACATCAAACCACACAAGTTCACCACCCAGCTTAAGGACACACAGGAAATTTATAGTAGAGGAAGAAACAGAATCAAGGATTTCCAACCCACCTTCTCAAGCTCATTCTTATTGAGATATATCCTTCACATAAGACAATATTTTTCAATAGATATTAAGAAGTAGTAATTTTTAGCTAAGAATCAATATTTGTAGCATAGAGAATACAATTTCTGCCACTACAATTAAGTATTTTCATCTGAACAAGAAAATAACAGAAACCTGCAGAGTAAAAAGGCACTGATGATAGAAGACAATGGCTGTTGAGCTCTGGAATGCTGAAGTGCTCTGATTTCACACTAATGTAAATGGAAGTGAATCAAATTTACCTTCTTTTTCCTTGAGGGTATTTAAATAGGAGAGAAGATTTTCATTAGCTTGCACACAGTACACTTCCCGCGTTTGAACACCACCTCCGCACAGTGCCGTCTGATTTCCTCGCCTCTTGTCCTGCTGGCTAAGGAGAGGATCAACACGGCATTCTGTCCACTCCGTGGTGCGCCAACCATACCTGGATCAAAATCAGTTAACTTGGTCTTCAGAAATCATGAAGCCATTTTATACAGCATTAAGTTACAAAAGCTGAAACACCTTAACAGCTTCATTAATTTCCTAAAAAACCTGAGCCCCAAAATTTCCTGTACACAGGGATGCATTAAGTCTTATATTTTATGTGGGTTGAAACTTTTTCTCTGTTATTTCACTTTTGAAATCATTACTTTTTAGAAAGATCTTTTAAATTCCTGAAACATACTGCACACATAAATATTTTACTGAAAGGAAGAAAAGCTTGATATACAGAGACATATAGTCCATGTTCAGACAAGCTAGCTTTCAATATTGTGACTCTCGGCATTTGTTTAGAGCTAGACAGATCATATGAACCAAAGCCAAAATATCAAAAGAAGTGTGCATGCTGAGAAACACAAGACACAGAAAAGGGGAAAAAAACCCACAAACACCCTCCCAAACAACCCCAAAGCTTCTTCATCTTTGATAAGGTACAAAGAAGTTTCTCCAGAAAATCAAGGGAAAACTATAATTGTATTTTTTTATTATTATTTCAGAAAAACCTTTCAGTAAGTTCCTTTTTCACTATTAAGAGAAAGATGGCTATGCAATACTGAGGCATCCCTGCTGTGTACTGATGAATGAGAAGCTGTGAGCTTTGTAATCAGTGAACACACAGGGAAGATCTGTGACTCCTAGTTAAAACCCAGTCAGGATTACAAACTGCAAGAAATGCCACAGAATTCTCTACCCAACAAGTCCTTTAAGGCTAAATCAAGCAAACTGCTTTCTAATGTGGCTGGAGATGGGGAAATATGACATTTCAACTCTTAAATGAAAAATATGTACTACAGCCTAAGATGCTTAACATCAAATTCCCCAGACTCTCTTCTCAGTCTGATAAAGAAAAAGCACAGTTGTGACTTAACTTTTAATCTCGATTAGTTGAAAAGGATTACAGCAATCTCTTGAATCAAAAAGTGCTTGCTGTCATTTCTCCTAACTTTAAACATAGTTAATTTATTTACTGTTACTGTTAGCCTCTCCCACTTGCCATTTGGGGCCCAGTTTTGCCTTTGTTAAGCTGAATACAAGTTTCACTAAAAAAGTCTGTTTGTGAAATAGATGTTTATCACTTCTTTCCTATGTTCAGCATTTTGTCTGCAAATATACAAGTGCTCCAGAAAGTAATGATCCTGGTAGAAATGTTATGCAGGGAAACGATGACTAACAAATTAATACAATTAATTTATTATGGTCTTGACTGAGCCAGCATATCCACAAATGTTCTTTTTCAAAAGTTAACATTAATGAAAAAATACACATTTGTTATTTCTCCTGTATTTAGAGAAGGAAGTGATTTCATTATAATGGCAGCTATTTGTAGACCTCAGGCTTTTGAGAAGAGCACCGAATAAGCAAAGGATAAAATAAAATCAAACTTATTATTTATTTAATAATTACTTGGTTGATATTCCATCATAAGCCCTGTGCACTTAATTGAAATTCTTTGTTTTAATATAGGGAGAACTGAAAAAAGCCAACTTACGTAATGCATGGTGCCACACCATCTCCTTGAGAAACACACTCCTCTGTTTCTTCTAGTTGTGGGCATTCACTTTCACTGCCAATAGGGAGTTGTTTAATGGTCCGTGATCTTGTACGATTCCCTTTAGGGGTAGTCATGTCAAAGCAGGTTTTGGAGCAGGGTGTCCATTCTGACCACTCTGACACCTGGCACTCCTTCGTGATCACACAGGACTGGAACGTAATGGGCAACTTGTCTTGTTTGCAGAAGCTGCAATAAGAGAGCATTACAATTTTCAGCACACATATTCAGAGTCAGTCACGAACTCCTACAGAAAAGTGATGTCCACTGCAACGTGCAAAGTCAGTAAATATTTGTAAAGTTGTTAAATTCCAGTCCACATATATTTAATCTCCAAAAGTCAGGCAAAAGGGTTTTAGGTTAAAGTGATTCAAAACCATTATGTAAGATTTGTTAGAATTAGAAATGACCAGTATTGCCATATCTGTGATCAAAATTAAAACAAGTCTTCATACATATCTAGAAGTCCAAAGAGGAAATAATTTTCACCACTCACCTTTTATTTTTAGGTATATTCAATCATTTTTCTTGAAATAAAAGGAAAGTGAAGGATCAAAAACAGATATGGCTATACAGTGCTTTGAACACAACCAAGTGCTCTATGTCTTCTTCTCATTTCCAGACTACAGATTGCTTAAAAATGCAATGTCAAATATACTGAATACTTGGTCACTGATAATTTGCTTTGTTAATAGCTCTATATTGCCACAGTGATGCCTCACGGTCTAAAAGGGGAACATCTCATTCAAATAGAGCTTTCCCTGCTACATTGAATCCATGGCCTTAAATTCCTGCTTCTCATGAAGGCTGTCATTTAATTTCCATTCTCCATTCGATTGCTTCATTCACATAGTCAGCAAGATATTCTCCCTCTAAGTGCCTCTGCATTTTTAAATGGCATATTGCGACTAGAAACCAACATTTCTATTCTAAAGCTTGAGTCACAATAGGATAATGAGCAATACAGAATCTAAACTACAATTAAAGTGATCATAACTTTAACTTTTTATTATAATTACAACATAAATATATCTATTGTGTCTGTTTTGGAATAAAATTCTCATTTCTGAAGTAAACAGGCAGGATAAAGATTTACTGGCACTGCAGCTGGCACAATAAAACATTCTGTTCCATATCAGTCCTATAAAAAACACAACAAAGGCTCATTTTTTTCCTTGTAATAGAATACAAAATAATACAGAACAATGAATATTTACAACAATTTTGTTGCTATAAAAAATTTTGCCCTACTCATATATGCAACATAATGTTGAACTGCTGTTAACAATATTTTGTAATACTAGAAGCACTGATACTTGATGAGGCTAATAGGAGATTCAAGAACACATTTCTATCCACAAGAGACAGTACAACTATATAACTTGCTAACAGAAGATCCTGGATGTGGAGACAGACAGTATCAGCAGGTTCACAAAGAGGTTAGATGAATTTGTGGGCAATAGACCTGCATATTGATACTAAAATGATTAGGCAGTCATATACTAGCCACCATTCCTAATACACTGACTTTGTATACCAGAAATATAAAAAGGGAGTAGACTGCAAAAGGCAGCCAGGCTTCATATGCTTGGTCTTTAAATAGAATTTTCCTTTACCAGTGCTGGAGACAATAGACTGGAGACACTGCTGGGCTTGACAAAACATAGGAGATTACTCAGTGGGGGATTTCTTACATCCTTATTATGTGAAAGGTAAGGGGGTATGGGAGAAACCATAACACATGATAGACAACATTTATTCTGCTTAAAGACAGAAACTATGCAGTGTTTGGGGTGAAAAACACTCAAAGCTTTTCAGAACACTACTCTTTAATAATGGAGTCTTTTCACCTTCATGTAGCCCCATCTGGCACAGGACTACAGTACTGTCAAATTCAATATAGCACTTTCTGTACCTTTGACAGAACATATAGACTCATTTATCCCACAAAGACACACATTTTAATGACTGGAAAAAAAGATCTATTCCTTATGGATTCTAACATGGGCAGTATTTGCAAATCATTCTGGAGAACAGATGACATATCATCACCTCCCAAGTTCCTTTCCAAAGTGACTCCTTTGAGAGCAGAAAACACCAGGCTTTTCACTCATATTGTGACTGAAGCCAAGTTTAATTACAGGCACATATTGCCATGGAACACAGACAAAATTGCCACCACAAAGCAGCTTCAGTGCGGAGTGAAGAGATCAATTAATGTGTAATACTCTATCACCTTTTATGTGCTTCAGAACTAATCTGGGAGACATGCTACACAAGAATGACTAATATTCATTCTCAGAACTTGTTTTACTAAATAAATTAAAAAATCTTTCTTCAATGAAGCTACTTTCAACCTGCCTCTGTCCCCTAATTGTCATTAGCCCTAAAGGTGTCCCTGACTGTCACTGCCTGTGATTCCCACACAGGTCCATGTAGAAATTGTTTCCTTCCCTGGTAAGTGAAACCTCCACCACAACACAAAGGGGTGCAAGTTATTTAGGGTGAGTGATACATAAGAGAAAGGAGACCTTGAGATGCAATTGAGCTCAAATCACTGAACTTACCACTAAAAAAAAAAAAAAGGAATATTTGGAGCTAGTTAAATTGCAAAAGAATTTTTTATCACAAATTTTCTGAACAAATGGAAAAAAAATGGAAAAAAAAATCGAGCCCATGTCCTGAAGGGAAAAAAAAAAAAAGGTTTTTCTAAACCCATAATTGAAAATAAACTCTTTAATAGAAAGTTTTCAACCAACTCCATTAAAAATCAAGGCCATCCCTGCAAACTAATTATATTTCTTTATTTTCAAAGACCATTTAGCAGTCTTCCCTTTATAGACCTTATAGCAGTCTTCCAGTACCTAAAAGCGGCCTACAAGAAAGCTGGAGAGGGACTTTTTACAGGGCCTTATGATAAGGCAAGGTGATGGCTTTAAACTGACAGATGGTAGATTTAGATATTTGAAACAAATTCCTTACTGTGAGGGTGGTGAGGCACAGGCACAGGTTGCCCAGAGAAGCTGTGAATGCCCCAGCCCTAGCAAGTGTTCAAGATCAGGTTGGACAAGGCTTTGAGCAACCTGGTCTGGTGGAAGGTGCCCCTGTCCATGGCAGGGGAGGTGGAACTAGTTGGAACTAAATGATCTTTAGGGTCCCTTCCAAACCTCACCATTCTATGATTCTATGATCCCTGAAAGATTAAAATAGATCCCAGGCACTTACAAGTCAAGTAAACCAACAGGCATTACTGCAGCTTTAGGTAACAAATTTTCATTTCACAGATCCTTAAACTCCAATTGCTCCATAGGTAAAAATGCCTCTTGAAGTTTCTTGCTTTTCAGTTCCCCTGTAATCCTGAATGCCATAATGCTGAATTCTTCCTCTGGGTCATGACGTAAAATGTTTTTTAAAATTTAGACATAGATTTGTTGACAGGACTTGGATGAAGAGTTATTTGGTCAATGGCATAGATTCAGCAGGCTGCCACTTCATGCTCATTTTACTTTTTATTAAAACCTGATGTTGATATAGCTTATATAATTATAATGGTAATTTTTTCTTTTTTGTTATTAATTATTTCCATATGTGGGCATGAAGAAGACCCAATAATAACTGTACCATGTTAATAAACCCATTATTTATTTATGATCATTGACACAATTAAAGTGTTAAAGCATGTTAAAAGTATGTTAAATCATGCCTCACTTCCAATATTTACTTATAAAATTAATCATTTTAAAATTAAGTATAAACCTCTTAAGATCTTGTAACTAGAACATAAATAACACTAGGGAGATAAACAAGAGGCAAAGTGAGTTATCCATTTTTTTTTTGCTTGCTTATTAAAACCATGCACTACTTGCAGTATTACATAAATAGACAAATAACCAATACTGTTGTAACTCACCAGCAAACAATCTCTTTACTGTTATACATAGTCATATTATTTTTTGTGAGAGGGCAGAGACAGTTGCAATTAGCCGAAGAAGTGTCAGACAGGAAAATTAGCTGCTGTTTGTTCTTTTAATACACAGTTTTCTTTAAACAAGTTGAGGAAACTAATGGCAAATGGCCATTATCAAGAGTTTTCCCTCATGTTTTCCAACATAGTTGATTCTATGATTCTGTGCTGCAGGGAGCAGATGTGTTTCATTCTAGGTCAAGCAGGGACTAGGGAAGCATCACATTTAAACTCCCAGTATCACAAATATTTATAAGCAAGACCCAGTCAAAACTCTCCAGATAAGTAAATGATTATGGAAGTGCTTCAATCTCTTTGAAGGTAATAAAGTACCTTCCAGAGCAGATTACAAATCCTTTCCCTCACTACCACCTTTCCCTATCCCAAGTGCATGTACACCTGTTACCTGCAACTAAAACAATCTACACTTAATTTCATGCTGCATCTCTATGTATCCCCCTCTCCCAGAAAATTTTTGAAACAATGAATTTGATGTTTCAAAGCCCCCTCTCATGTTTCAAAGATGTTTTTTCTTCCTTTTTACTCTTGACACCTTTAAAAACTTTATCTAACCAAGAGAAAGAGATGTTTCTCACGCCTTTCAGTGAAGATTACTATATATAAAGAGATATTCATAATTAAACATACTAATACTGAATTGTATCAAAATTCAGTAATGCTGGAAATTACATATGACACTTAAAAAGTTCAGCATATGTACTACATTAGCTGAGAAGGTCTGTCACATTTCCTTCAGAAGTCTGATCCTAGAAACTCCATAGATTGATTCCAAATTGAAATCTGGGAATGTCTGTTACACAAACTAGTGTCTTCTGTGTGTTACAGATGCGATCTGAAAAAACAGTTTAATCAAAGCTTAATTTCATGTAAATCACTCCCTACTTTTTGATGGACTTATGCACCTGACTTAGTTACCCAAAGTTGGATGAATCTTCTCACAAGAGAAAAAGTAAATGGGCACAGAAGAAATCAGAAGATAAAAATAGATAGTTAATATGATACTGCACAATCCACTGGTAATTCTGCATCAAAATTTTCCATGCCCTGTGTACCTTCAGTAACATTTAAGTATACACTATATGCAAAGTTAGCCATTCAGGAAGTGCAGGGAGTACACAAATAAGTCCTCACTATCAGTCTATACAGTTCTAACCGGATGATTCCTTGGAAAGCTCAAAGAAATCTATATTACTTGTGTTAAAATGCTGTTATAAGTCAACAGAGCAGACTGGATACAAGAAGAGGTAGCACAGGGATAACATGTAAAGTCTGCAGGAATGTGCTCTCAACTATTAAGCACACTCAAATAACAGTGTCCTGAGTGTCAAGTCTTTTGGCAGGGAAGAGTGCATTATACAATATGAAGCAATGCTGTAGTTTGAGAAAGTACCATTTCAGACAATAGACAGATAATAGTGGGGACCTCAAGCTTAAGGTATAAGCACATCTAAGCACAAAAATGACATAGTGGAAAGAGAAAGCAATTCCAAGCAAAATAAAACATCACAGGAGATGAATGATCCCTGTTGCTACTAAGCCAACATCAAACCTATTCCTCAACCTCAAAAACTTAGATTAAATAAACAAAATAAAGAAAAAGGCAGTGATGGTTCAAAGGGCAAAATACAGAGCATAATTGCTGCTCAGTCTCTTGTGGACATGTGTGGGTAGGAATTTGTGTTTACACACGTTCCATAGCCCCATGTTTGCTCTTACAGCAATAAATAAAAAATAAGTATTACTTCGGATAGAAAAGTTTCCCCTGAGGATTTCAAAGCAATTTATGGGATAATTAAGGCTACAGTCACATAGAGAGTGAAGCTCGAGGTATACGCCTGGAGCAGATAGCATCATAGTACCTTTGTACAAATGAGTAAGCTGTGCAGCTGAAAGCAGTCTCTTCTTTGGAAGATGAGCTTTTTAATGTGTGATAGAATTAGACCAGTCAAGAGGTAAAACAAATTTTTCTGAAGCATCCTGAATTTCTATTTGAGAGTGAATCCTGATTTTAATTAAATAAAAAAACCCCAAAAACTGGATAACTTGATTTTATATCCTAATTTCTGTTTCAAATTAATCTTTTAAATTGCATAAAAAAGTCATGGTAAAGATCATTGAAATTTCTTCCTCAATAAGCTCAATCAGGAAAAAAGTTCTGGGTTTTTTTTTAATTATAATTTTTCCAGTAGATAAAGCCATGCATACTGCATGCATAAACCAAATGTCTGGTAATGACTGATCATGAGACTTATCTTTAAATTTATGATGAACGAATAGGAAAAATATACAGGTTTTAAAAAAGGGAACAGGATCCATTTCATTCTGTGCTATACATAACTTACTCATACAACTAAGATTTTGTACTTTTGATGGTGTTTCTCCCATGCCATATTGGACTGATGACCAGAAAGAAGAGTTAATGAGAAAACATGAACAGCAACATAAGAATGGGTGAATGGTTCCAACTAATAATCCATTCATTCTCATACCTGCCTTGGCAGTAGCAAATGACAGACAAAAGTGGAAAGATGGCATGTATTTTGTCACACTTTCCCAACATCCCTTTCAGTTTTCCAGCAAACTGTGGCTTAAAGATTTCCTAAAAATAAGTTGCGTATTTGCAGTGAAGAGTCCTTTATAGAGTTTTCCTCCATGAATTAGTATAAATGCTTTCTGAACACAGATAAGATTTCTGCATTTACATCATCTTGGAAACAATGAATTACACAACTTTTTTGCTCACCACTAGCTGTAGATAGATGGTTTTGCTTTTACATTGTTCTGTTAATTTCATTTTCTGGCTTCAGGCCTTGAATAACCATGCTCTTGATCACTTTCTCTGTAGCATTTCTGAGCTTAGAGACTTCTAAGAGCTGTCTCCTCAACTGCTTATTTGCTAGGTTCAAGAGTTTACCTTGACTTAGTCTCATTGTATTTGATCACAGTTATACCCTGCAATTACAGATCCTTTTTATTGCATGTGCAACTTTGAGATGTAAAACTGGCCTGGATTTGTGGGCTGTTCGACATTCTGAGGACACTTCCAAAGTATCTGCTCATTACCATCTGTACAATTTAGAAGTTAATGGAAATACAAGTCCATGTATCCAATGCATTAAGGAGACACAATTCTAAAACCGAATTTGATGCTTTTTCTAATACAGCTGCTCTTCATGGTCAAATGTAACACAGCTCCAATGTGAGGTTTGCAATTTAAATCTAGATTTGTACAGTGAAGAATGTCTTTTCCAAATAATTCAATCAATTCACCCAGTTCTTCTATTTAACAAGAAATACTGTTTACTAGTTTTACCTATAACGTAAAGTAATAAAGCCCAATTGACAAGGTTAATGCAAGACAAACAGTCTCTTTAATAATTTCTGCCTGCACTATTATGTTATATTTTCTCAATTTCTTCACCATTATCAACATTCAGCTTTGCTAGAGTTTTTTAACAACATTTTCACAGCTATTGTTCCTTATTTTAATTCATACTCCTTATTTTAATTCACATTCATTCTCCAGGAATTCTGATATATTTACCTTTTTCTCTAGCTGATTTCCCATTTGATTACATACAGGTATTTCCATTGTTCTGCAACTAATAACATGGCAATGGTTCAGGAGGGAGACTGATGCCAACATAAACTTTTGGTACTCACAGGAAACAAAAGCCATGGGTCAGATCTGGACTGAAAAGGACTTTAGTGGAGTTCACCTGCAAAATAAAAACTATGATCTTTTAAGCCTGTATCAGTATTTGATGTGGTAGTGCATTATGTCCACAGGCTCTTCATTCCTGTGACTCTAAAGTTCCTTGTAGCAGCACCTACAGGTCTGCCCAGGCTGCTCCAGTTCTGGCACGGCCAATCTCGTGTGAAAAGCAAACACTCCCGTATCTTACCATTCTCATGAGGGCTCAGTGTCAGAGCAGGCATAAACAAGACACGCTCAACTACATTGTCAGACACCACACAAAAAACTAGGAAGAAATGGCATTCTTACTTGTCTCTCATACTATATAGAAGGATTAGATACCACATGCTCTTCATGATCAGGAAGGGCTGTGGGATCAGAACCCACTCTCTGCTGAGGAGCTCAATCCCAGTACCCTTTGAGAAGAAAATCTATCATTCTTTTTGAAGATTACTCCATTTTCAGAAGAAAATACAAGCTCTGCTTGTATTCCAAAGCAAACTCCAACATGTTTTGAACACCCAAGATTGAATGAATGAATTAAAAACTTGAGAGGAGTGAAGAAAATATAACCAAAATCTAAAGTGACTGCCTGGAAAGAAACCCATATTGAGTGTGATATAAGGAGGTTCAGCAGTTCAGCAGGGAGAGGGAGCTGCCTCTGAAGGCTTCAGATCAAAGCACAGTCAACATGCTAAAGAAATCCAGAATCCTCCAATGGGTTTTAAAGTAGCTTTATCCAAATAATAAGAAAAGCAAAGGCTACCTGGCAGATAAAAGAAATCACAGTGGGCTCCCTCAGAGCAGAATAATTTAACCATTTCCTGGCCTTGAATGTCCTGCACACCATCAGGAATCTCCCACAACCAGCTGTATCACCAGGAACAATGAAAGTCTCTTGGAATTCTTGCTGATCTCAAGACATTACACATCATTGAACACTATTAACAAAATGGTTTTCAACCAGTCACAAGATAAAAACTATTGATATGCAAGTCCATTTGACCAAACAAATTTGTCTGCAGGAAGGCTTTGAACAGTGACAAATTGCTTAGAGAATACAAAACTGTTAGTTTAGCACTTGAAAACCAAAATTACATGCACAAACACCAGTACGTAGAAGTAATCTTGTAGAGGCTACATTTTTGACTGAGGGGAAAACGAAAGCTAGAGGAAACTTTTGGAAAAGAATCAGAAAGTAAATTTGTGATTCAAAAAAGTAACAATTAAAAACCCCACAAAAACAAACTACTAAGCTGGATAAACAGGATGTTGTTGCAAGACATCCTATGGCCATGAATGCACACTGATCCAGCTCCCAAAGAATCCTTAGAACAATAAAGAAATTAAAGCAGGATTTGAATACAAGCACATTTTACTTTTCTCAGTAGAGAGAAAATCAGTAGATTGCTTAAGGTTTGTTTAAATCTCAGTAGATTGCTAAAAGAAATGAGAGACTCTGAGGAACACTTTCCAAACACTGCATCTGCTTCTCGCAACTGTAACCTCACAGTGAAGGGGTAAGACATGTACCACACTGCTCATTAGCATCGCATCCTGGAAAAGCTCAGGCCTACACTGCTGGGCAATCAGACTGCTTGTGGACAGTCCCACAGCCTAGATCCTCATACCCTCTAAAAGAACTACCTTGCAGAAGTAACCTGATCAGGTCAAAAGGTAAAATCATGTGTGCCATTTTCCATGGCAACCTCGAATGATCATTCTACTGATAAAGAGACCTGAGTAAACCCAGTAATATTCATGCAGAATATAAATCCTTCATGTTCTTTGGGACTAAATCCAGATGTTAACATTGCATGTGTAGGATCTCCTTGCTCTGTATCTGACTACCACGGAACGTTAAAAGATGGTCCCTATGAGTACAGGTCATTTTGGAGTTAACATATGGAGGCAAGCATCAAGTACAATATCTCAGTGTACTGCAATATGGTATTTATCTTCTATACAGTGTTCTCAGACTTCATACAGCTTGCTGGATGCATTAACCTCTAAAGGAAAACAATCAAATTAACTTTATGTCATTCCTAGCTTAAAGGTACAGCTGGATTTTGAAGAAAACTACTCAATTTTCAAAAGAAAAAAAAAGAGAGAAAAAATTGTTTATTACAAATAAAACTAAATTTAAAAAATAATTCTGTTTAGGGAACAAGTACTATACAACAGAAATAGCAGGAAGGTGGTTTAAATCCAGAATTTAGATAATTCCCATGAGTTACTCTGAAGATATAAAATGTAATTTCTAAGGTCTAGTCATCTTTGAGAGTTTCAGTTTATGGTTAGTACATGCTTATTTCTTTAAAGAAGTCAGTGAAAATACACTGTCTGTATTTTTTCCTAATGGCAAATGTAGCGAATATCTATCCCTCATGACATAGTGCTGATTCATTTTCCCCACAGCTGCACTCTTTAGTGCTGGTGATATTGTACATTGTTCTGAGAAACTGTTAGTACCTCATGGTATAATGGGCTGTTATAATCACAAAAACAATGAGGTCACTTTTATTCATTTACAATTCAAGTACTGTCCACCTAAGTGCCTTTCACAAGACTACTTTCCCATGATCCTTTCACAACTTTAATTCTGCCAACAAAGAGTCACTGCCAAAACAACTTTGGAAAAAAACACAAAACCACTCAGGCTATCTACATTACGGGAAAAGAGAAAACAGAGATAACAACTACTGTATCAAGAAAAAATACATTGGCTAATACTGGCAAAGCAGCACAAAGTTCTACTACCCCCAAACAAGGGGTTACGATGGCTGCTGTGGGGCTGTTGCAGATACCGTGACTGTCTAAGAAGACAAGAAAGCAGAAGTGTTTAGGGAGAGGTACTGTCTTTCACAGTTCAATGATAGTGACATATATGCACATCTCGTGCTTCAGATAATTTTAAAACTGGCAGAGTAGGTTATTTAGCAATAGTCTACACAGATGCTTTTTTAAAGCTTTGGTGGGGGGAGAGGGGTGGAGGGGAATCTCACTTTGTCAGTGGGAATTTTAGTTACATAGCATTAATCGGCATTTACTTTGACCCTAAACAGTTAGATGCATGGAGTTACCAGCAAGGCAAAAATAAACACAATGCTGAACTTCTTGAATAAAAATATGCAATACTGAAATTAAAATAATAATTAAAAATATTACTGAAAATTATTAGTTGTGTTTCAGATACTATTTTAGATTTGTTCCCAGTATTGATGCTTAGCTTTGACAGTATCACTAGTTTCCTATCAGTCTCCAGCATTCGGAAAAAACTGGTCATTAGGTGGTAGGCTGGACATCCGACTGTCAGTGGAAGCACTGAAAGTTAGGCGCTGAAGCGTTCAACTATTCCATTTTGGGGATCTGCAAGTGGAGCTGAACTCTGTGACTTCCCATGCTGTGTAGTTCTCCACTCCCTGGGTAACAGAGGATACTCAGCTGATACGCTCTACCAAACTCTAAAAAGCTCATCAAGAAAACAGGGGCATACTCCATGTTCTACTTTTAGCAGTCACAGAAAAAAAACAAAACAATTCTAAACATGTAATACATTCCAGTTTTTCCTTATAGGAGTATTTACAACCTAGATGATACTGATACTAAGATATCAATAATTTAGAAAAATAGTGTTTGATTTGTATTTATTTAGGCATATTGAAACCAATGAAAATAAAAATTCTCTAACAAGGCAGAAAAAACGTATAAATGTACAGTGCAGGAGAATTTTCATTAAAGGTCTCAATAGCTAATTCCGTTTACCACTGTGCCTCTTACATCTTACTAAATTAAGGTTAGAAATTCAAGATAGCATTCATTCACAGAATTCATTTTTTCATTCATAGGATTTATTGCCACAAGAGGTTATCAGAACATGTAGTTCAACCCTCATTACATTACAAGCTATTATATTTTGCTAAGGAAGACCAGTAACCTATATTTGAATAAAAAATATATTCTAGAAAGGCATCCAATCTTGATGCATTCCACAGAAATATATGAATGTCATACATCTAAATGACAGAACAACTGTTCACTATATGAAAAGACTTAAAATATGGTATGAAGAAAAATGGTTCATTGCTGCTGTTTCAATTATTCAGCACAGTGTGTATGCTTCCACCTTAAATCTAGATTTTGGCATTGTATGTCAAACATACAGCAATAGTGACAAGCCACTGTCAAAACAGCAGCCTCAGTAAGATGATGGAGCAGGTGCTTAGAATAGAAAGGAACACCCAGTGAATAATAGGCATACCCACAGAAACCACTGTCTCCACCAAAATCACATTAAAAATCTACAGGATGCTTTTGACTTTCAAATTCATGTAAATTCTAAACGCACAGTTGAAAATGGTAGGAAAGGAATATGTTTGCCTTCTGATTCTCTAATATTTTACATTTTTATTATCCCAATGCATCTGACAATTACCCTGCTGTTGTTTAGTTATCAATTTTTTCTTCTGAGATTGCTTTCTTATTCCCTGTTCTCCATTTGTTAAAAGCTTGTGCATTAAGTGATTTCAAGTTAATTTACCAAGATCACTGTATGTATCTCATTATCCAAATATGTTACATTTATAGAAATTGTGTTAACTAACCACTTATGGCTTCTAAAACATTACAGTGTGGTGAGCTTAGAGGCTTCCTCTCCAAAAACAACTTCAGACCTGCCTTTCCAGTAATATAAAACATCTGTAAACAAGCATGCTTCCATCTGGTCCTCAATGAACAAGCTAAAGGTTGCTTATGCTGTTTCATCTCTACAACCTGTCCTCTCTACATTGCTATTCCTTCATCTTCTTGCAGCCTGTCTTCTTAAAGCTACTCCACTGCCACATTCATACACATCACCCTTTCTGCCTGTTGCCTCATGGAGCTGCTCAGACAAGTACAGAGAGGCTTTTTCTAAGTAAGGGACATATTATAGGGTGCAACAAACTGAGCTGCTGTATTATGTCTGAATCTTTCTTCTGTTTTGCTGTCTGACAGCATATACCTCAGGAAGACTTGTGTGCTTCTCCAAATCAATGGCACAAAGAAAGAAACAGGTTTATGCTGTATGTTTTTCAATCTTCCTCCTTCACACAGTCTAAAAATTAAAAGAATGAGAGTCCATAAAGAAGATGGAGGCATTTCTTATGTAATGTGGAAGTTAAGCACTTGGACTAGGAAGTTTCAGGACCTGGAAAGATGGAAGTCAAAATGCCATCCTAGAAGAATAGATTCTCTCTCTTTTTCTGCACGTGTATCCTGAATATCACTTGCCCATTAGCCTATATACTGTGTTGGCCATTCTCCAATTCCTCAGCCTCTGGGTATTCAGCTTAAGACTTGTGGACAGTGGTGAATACAGTGGCTGTGCTTTAAGCAGATACAGGTGTATGCGAAGTTAGCTGAAATTTCCCAGCAAAGAAATATATCTAAGATTGTATTTTTTTTAACTTGAATTCTTACTTCAAGTCATCAACAATGGTCAAATTCACAAACATGTCTCTGCCACAGAGGAATATGAACCAGTTCTGTGGATTGCAGCCAAAGTGATTTTTAGCAGTTGCAGACTGTCTCCACACCTGTGGACCAACCACTAGAGGGGAACTTGATGCACTTTGTCAGTGAATTTCAAAATCTTTGCTGATGTGCAGAAACATCCAGGCCAAGAACACTAGTTCTATTCATGTTCTTACAGTTAATAAATGTCTGTGCTCATAACCTGCTCCAGTCCTTCCAAATACCAAAATCTTTACCCATTTCAGTAGGGTTTTATCAAAGCATCTCAATAGAATGGTTGCATGAATTAAACACTGCTAAAAAAAATAGTTTTTTCTTAGACTTGTACAAAACCAGCCAAAACATTTTTGCTAAACTTGACCCCAAAGTCCACACAGAAAGACAATCGTGAGGAAATGTTTGAGACCCAGTGGTAACAATTTGGCAGAGTAAAAGAAAGCAAAACCAGAGAATATATAACAATAGAAAATCGTGAGCTTAACATGAGGCACTGTCATCACAACTTGTAATAGCACAGATTTGTAACTCAAAATAAAGTTGTACGTACATTTTATGTTTCTCTACATTGACAGTTTGCTGTCTAATACCTCTCTGTGGGACCCTGGGCAAACTCCACTTTCATCAAAAAAAAGAGGAAACATTTCAGAGAATCAGTATTGTCCTTTACACCAGCAGCAACACTGTCTAGGTTTTGTTAGCTATCCAGAGCAGTCATTTTCTAAGTCACCTTTAATAATCGAATTGTCCAACATTAATAGTCTTCTTCAACATTTCTATTTTTAAAATATTATCAGTGCACCAGAATTTCAGACTAGGGGAAATGTAAAAAAAAAAAAAACAAAAAAACAATACAGTCCATGTAACACGTATATTATTGCAGAATGAGCAATACAAAATCCAATATTTCATCCTTCACAGGAGACTATGTATTGTTCACTCGGCAATAAAGTGTATAAATTACACTTTGATTTTCTTCTTTCACTTCTCTTTACCATGCTTGGTGTGCTGAGCGTCGAGAGAATTCGCCTCTTTGAAGTTTTGCTGACAGCGTTACAGAACCATTTCCTCTGGAGCACCCCTCTGAAACTTGTTTTTTGAAACACTTTTTATTCTATATCAATTTTGCTACCTCTGCAAAAAAAAATATAACTAGCCTGAGGGGTTTTCTTCTTCTTTCAGTCATGCTGCCAGGGGGCTGATTGTTTCTGATTGCTGAAGTCAAAACTCCCTTAAAATGGACTATTCAACCTGAGGAGCATTTTATATGAGCACAGCAGGTTTTCTAGTCACCTTACTTGTCTGTACTATTTAGTAACACAGTTACTGCGCAATGGAGATTACAAAATCATTTGAGCTGGCTGCACTGACAACCTGGGCAGAAAAAATAATTCTATTGCTGAGATTCTGGAATGTAAATCATAGAATAAAGCATTTGACCACTTAGTGAAGAGTGCAGTATAAATGAAGCAAATCAATATATAGGTATCATATGTAGATAGGTCTCTAAAACCTAAGGCTTCAGTAACAGAATTTCACACATGAGTCATTTAATCAAACTATCTTGGTTTCAGTATAAAACTGGACAAAAAGATTCTACATTAAACTTGACGGGAAGACTATTAGAAACCCTTTGTGCATTTACAACATGAAATTATATCCTTTAGAGATCAGAATGTCCACTGCACCATTTGTATCATTTTCTCCACTGTGAAGAATCACTCCTGCATTGTATTATCGGCTATTTCACTGCCTCAGGCAACAGGGTTTCATCCATTTCCTTGCTACAGCCTGAAACATGAATATATGGTATAACACAGAGGTATCTGAAATTAAGACAGCATTACTGATCTGAGCAAATTCGAGGCTGAGTGTAAAAATGATGGCTAAAGTATGTCATTAACTTCCAATTATACTTTATCATAGAATCATAGAATAGTTAGGGTTGGAAAGGACCTTAAGATCATCTAGTTCCAACACCCCTGCCATGGGCAGGGACACCTCACACTAAACCATGTCACCCAAGGCTCCGTCCAACCTGGCCGTGAATACCGCCAGGGATGGAGCATTCACAGCTTCCCTGGGCAACCCATTCCAGTGCTTCACCACCCTCACAGTAAAGAACTTCCTCCTTATATCCAATTTAAACTTCCCTTGTTTAAGTTTTAACCCCTTACCCCTTGTCCTATCACTACATCCTTAATGAAGAGTCCCCTCCCAACATCCCTATAGGCCCCCTTCAGATACTGGAAGGCTGCTATGAGGTCTCCACATAGCCTTCTCTTCTCCAGGCTGAACAGCCCCAACTTTCTCAGCCTATTTTCATTCATCACAGCCTCAACACATGAATGTTTCCCTCCCCCATACACTTTTTTTAAATGTTTTTTTAAATATGGTAGTTCTGAATTATTTCTTTAATCTTCCAAAAGTTGAGGACTTTCAAATATAGTGTCTGACTGGTATCTGCTAGCAACTGATACACTTAGTAAATTATTCTCTGTATTTAAAGGATAATGATGTTCCAGACAAGGCACAGTGTGCTTCATGAGGCTGAAAAAAAAGAAGGGGTCAAGGCAACCTCTTCCTAAACCAGTACTGAGACAGTGCTGCAGCCAGCATCTGGAACTGCATGTGCAAGCTGATTTTGAGACAGGTTTTACAGTGTCCTGGGTTCAGCAGTAGCAGTCATTTTTCTCTTCAGTAGCTGGTGCAGTGCTGTGTTTTCTGACTTTAGCCTGAGAACAACACTGATAGCACACTAATGTTTTTAGTTGTTGCTAAGTAAAGATTACTCTAAACCAAGGACCTTCTCAGCCTCTCATGCTCTGACACTGTGGAGAGGCACAGGAAGCCATGAGGAAGAAGAGACAGGACACCTGACCCAAACTAGCCAAACGGGCATTCCATACCACAGCACATCATGCTCAGTATATAAACTGGGGGGAGTTACCCAGCAGGGCAGATTGCTGCTTGGGTAGGGCTGGGTGTCGATCAGCGGGTAGTGAGCAATTGTATTGTGCATCACTTGTGTTTATTGTTGGGTTTTTTTGTTTGTGGGTTGGTTTTAAGTTTGTTTTTTTTTTTTTCCTTTTTTAGTTTTATATTCTCTCCCTTATCATCATCATTATTAGTGGTAGTAGTAATCGTTTTGTATTATACTCTAGCTACTGGACTGTTCTTATCTCAACCTGTGGGATTTACCTTCTTCCAAATCTCCTCCCCATCCTGACAGGAGCCGTGAGAGTGAGCAGCTGCATGGTTATAAGTTACCAGCTTAAACCACAACATACAGACATTCATTCAAGTAATGAAACTGGAAAACACTGCAGAAAACCAGAGCTAGGAGAGACCGCAAAAAAAACATGCAGTCAACCCCTATTTCCTAGCCACCAGTTACTCGAGTTGTTACACTGTGACACATGCACTAGCTTATTCTTACAAAGCTTCAGAAATGGAGGTGCCACACATTCCCCAGGCAATCTTTTCCAGCTTTTCATTCTTCACTAGTATTGAGAAGTCTAACTGCATTCAGCACTGCTGTGATTACCCCATTAATCCCTTTCCTATACGTCCATAATATATAGAGAATAGCTTGTTCCATTCTCCCTCGTGACAGGTTTTTACATGCTCATAGGCACTTTACCTCTTCATTCCTATGTCTCTCATTCCAACTAAACAACCCAAATCTTTCAGCTCTTCTCTTATGTCAGGAACCTCTCATCACTTTCCTGTTTTACTGCTGGGTCCTCTCTTGAAAGGAAATAACCTGAAAAACTAGACTATATGGTTTCTGATAGGAAAAGTTGAAGCAATTACAAGTTCTGTGATAGAATATTTAACTGGCACTACAAATACTCCAAAGTCAAATATTCTGAATAAAGTTCATAAACATTAACATAGCAGCAATGGGTGTCAGCCTCATGTAGCAAGATATCTTAATCATTTCAAAGTTGAAGTAAAATTGATTAATCATGCATTGAACTAGAAGCAAATAGAAACACATCAAAGACAGGAAAAGGTACACTAGACTGAAAGAAGGTATTTGAGTTGGACAAAAACATTCTGGAGAATAGGAAGGAAAAAACATGAGCTAGCAAGATAACGCCAGGTAAAACAAAGAAGTGGAAGATAACGGGGTTGCAGAAATGTACCCAGCCTATGGAAAAAGTTATGAAAAGCCCTGTAACTGCCAAACCTCTTGAAAAGTAAAACAATAAATAAGTAAATAAGAAATCAGGAAAAGAAAACAACCACCCATATTAACAAAAAAGCAGACAGCATAAAGGTGCAGCGAAGAAAGAAAAAGAGGAAGTACATGTTAGAAACAAAAGTTTCACGTCTCCCTGTCAGGAATTTTGTTACAGGAATCAAGAAGAACGACAAACAGTATTTCATGCTTTTCAAAAGAATAGATACTGCCTCCTCATGCAGCATCTTCCTCTGTTTTCTGTTTTATTGTGAGACTGACCCAGCCAGGTTTCCTGTTAGTCTTTGTGCCCAGAGCCTTAAACCATGTTTGGAAGAGGCGATGTTACTGCTTGAAGATTCAGGATTTTGTATAATAATACCAGTGTGCACTTATGCTTGCTTGACTTTAATAGAAAAAAATAAAGAGGTGCAAATTAATAAGTAGTGGTTACCTCAGAGCAGCAGTTTTCCCATTTCTGTGAGTACACGTGACTTGTCTGGTTTGGTACCCAATTTGTATGTCCCAGTATTTGTTCTCCTGTCTATTCTGTCTGTTTCTATTCCTCTTCTTCTTAATTAACTCGCGAGCCTCAGGATCCCGAACTGCCTTTTCTCTGTCCTTTTCCTTATCTTTGTTCTTCCCTCTTTTCCTCGTTTGCCTTATTTGTCTTGAATGGGGCACTGAGCATGCACTCCAAGGTCCCACGTTTAGGCTATACAGGCTTTCTTCAGCAGTGCATGGGCTGGACTGACAGATCTGAAATTCGGTGAGGTTAGGACAGGCAGACCCACCAAACTGTGGTGGAGCCACAACGTGCCGAGTTCGATGCTGAAGCCCATTTCCACAGGTCTTTGAGCACTCCGACCAGGGGGCAAATTCAGCTACAATGCAGTCCTGCCTGCATGGGATGAGGCATCCCTGCTCCTGGCGGGGCTTTGGCTCAAAGTACTCACAGATGACATCCTCAGCTGGCACCCCATTGGACTTCTGGATACAGGTGATGTCCCTCGTCTGGATCCCTTCCTCCCCTCTGATGCACTCCAGGGGCTTCTCATGGCTGCGGGAAAGAACGGGCCTGCACTGGTTCCAGCTGCCAATCTGCCAGTCGTACAGCTCCTTGTGCCAGTCACAAACCCGAAAACAGCTCTGTTGGTTGTCCGGCCGCTCTGGCTGCTTGCAGTTTGTGGGCAGTGTGGTCCAGCCCTCCACGTGGGCGCACCACACCGCTCGTGTCTGGATACCACCCGGGCCGCATTCATCTCCCATACATCTCCCCCATGGACCTGGAAAACAAGAGAAGATGCTACTGTTGCACACTTCATTGTTTTTCTGCCGTGTTGCAAAACCAAGCTCATAGAACTAGCTTTGCACTTCCTCTAAGAATTTAATTCTTGGAGAAACTCAAACTTGGAAAACAAAACAAGTATGGGATTACTCTTAATCTCCTATTTTCTGTGATTATAGATACATCTCACTTTTTATCCTAGACAAATTGAATATTTAACTTCAAGAACATACACAAGAATAGTTCATGTCAGAGAACTGAGAACTGAGCAATGACAAAGTCATCACGTAGCTCTGACTAGCAAGATAGGAGCCAAAGTCCTCCCCTCCAAATCATCAATCTAATCTTCTCTCTCATCTGCATAAATACTCTTTCCTGGACTGTTTTGATTTTTGCTTCACATTTTGTACTGCACTACTCTGTACACCCTGATGCTAATTAATATGTTATCCTTTGTGTATTGTATAAAATAATGAGAACAACAACATAATACATTTTGAAGAACAAAGAACAGAGACAATTTCAGGTAGGCCACTGCTATCCTTTCTTTATTATAACTAAAATAAAAATTAAAAGCCCTCTAAGGAGTGTTTGCTCTACACGATCTGTGAAATCATTATATAGAATAAGATCTTGAAGACAGAGACATACTAGCTGGTAAATCTCCACAGAACAGAAGTTACTGAACCATAGAATACCAGGTTGGAAAGGGACTTCAAGAATCACCTGGTCCAACCATTCATGGCAAAAGCACAATCTATGCAAGATACTCCAGCACCCTGTCCAGCTGAAACTTTAAAGTGTCCATTGCTGGGGAAAGACCTCCCCTCATACACATTTCATGCACATTGACTTACTATGAAAAAGAACAAATACAGAAAAAAAAAAGCATGTAACTATTTCCCAGCAGAAAAGATGTCTGTCTGCAGACAGCTGGTCACACAGAAGACATTTTGGTTGACTGAGGAGTGGTCATGTTCCATGAAGAAACTGGAGCCAGGCCATAAAATCCTCATTTATCTTACTGACCCCTGTAACAAGATTATTTGTGAGAGTAGTTGTGGGAGATGCTGGGCTGAGCCTTTGTTATTTCTAAAGCAGGTTAACAGAGTAATTCTGGTACTGCACAAGAGTTAAATGAACTATGGCAGGTACAAATTATTCACAAAACTTTCTTACTGAATGACTGGATAATAACTGAATATGAAGCCACATCTGACTACTGATTCCCACAAGCTTCAAAATGCTCACTGACTTCAACACAATTTTCAGCTGTTCATCCAACATTACCTTCAGTAGCAGAATGGGCTGATAATACGCTATACACTTAACCTCTGCTCCTCATCGCCTCTTTTTTAAGTGGACACTGAGGCTGAACAGTTTGTTTGTAGTTCTAAAATCCTAAGCATTAATACTTGATAGCTATGCCAGCTGGCAGAGACTAATTCAGACCGCGGAAACTCCTCTGTATTTTTTGCAGATTTTTTTTCAGTGCTCCTTTAGAAGAAAGTTCCAAGCTAGCTTCCAAGGAATGAATTTCAAAATACTTGTGAATATCTCAGCAACCTCAACAGCTTACTTTAACCCAGTTGTCTTTTTTCAAATAAAGAGGAATTTACATTGTTACTTAGCTTAGCTATCAAAAATTAACATAAAATTTTAAAAATATGTATTTCTAGCAATAGCAATAACAAAAACTTGCTTTGACCAAAATTATTCTAGGAAATACCAACTTTTTTTTTTTCTTTTTTTTTTAACAATTTCTGGTAACCACATTAACCAGTATTTCTATCAGTTTTCAGATGCACACTGCTTTGAAACCTTCAGTTAAGTTATACACTTTCTCTTATAGGATCATAAGTCACAGCTGTTAAGCTCAAGCACTTGCTGAGGAATGTTGCTGCCGTATGTTCTTTATATGTACCCCACAAAGAGAGAGATAGGTTCCTCTGCAATTCCCTTCACAGGTACTCACCCCTCTCTACCATTTACAATAAGAGCCTAAAATAATTCACTTCTAACTTAAGTGGCCCCAGACACACTGCAAGCACCAAGGCCAGACATGGCTGTCATTTGAAAATAATCGCAGAAAAGCAGGAAAAGAAATTCCTCTGAACTGAGTAAAGGAGCTTTGTGACTTTGTTTAAATAACAAGAAATATATCCCAAACTAGTCCCTAATACATTGTCTTTTTTTTTCTCATAGCCACAAACTGAAGAGAAAGCACCCAGCACATGCCTACAGTATTTCTTTGCCTGCTGGTCAAGGCATCACCGAAGATACATGATGAAAAAACACAGAAGGAAGAGGCTTTGAATGATCCTCAAGTATGAGAAAACTACATAAAGATCACCTGCAACATGCTTTTTGTATTTTATCATTATCATGGGCAGTACATTTACCACAACATTTGTAAATGTAAAATTTGGGAATAAAATTAACCTCACAGAATCTGGTGTAGCTTAGGTATGCAACTTGGCAATGAAAAAGATTAGTAATGTAGAGTCTTACCCACCACCATCACTGAAAGGCTGCAGGAGGCGGCTGCTCTTTGACAAACACTCAGCTGATCTTAGGCACTAGTAACAACAGAACATCTTTAGGCAAGCTGTCGAACCTAATCAAGGCCTCATATGATGTTTTAATTTGCTCTTTATGAATATTCTTTAGGTTCTCCCTTTCCCATTGAAGAAGTCCTCATGCAGACACTGCTCTTCCTGCTGTGCACTGATCCACTGACGCTTGGGCAACATGCACTCCATTTGCATTGGGGAAAAGAAGCTGCTGCTGTGAATGCAAAGTAGTTTTTCTTAACATTTGGTTTTAAACATATTTAGATGAATGAGTCACAGCGTACCTGTAGTGAGCTATACTTGTCTCATGAAAATACCATCGTTTATCTGCTCTCTGTTTAATTAGCATATCACATATGGCAGTTACAGAAATAAATAGGAAGCTTGCTTCTTCTTTGTTGTTGGGAGTTATCACTGAAGTCTTAGTGAGTTTAAAATGTCATTTGTAATTCTTTGTCTTTTAAAGAGATTACTGTAAAATACAATATTAAGATTCCCTCTAAGCTTCTAGAGGATTAACGTTTATATTTTTAGGGACCAGGAAAGTAAGTGAATTAACCATTACTGCAAGTTTATTCTGAAATTTTAGGGAGTAAACACAATGGAGTCCAAAAATTAAGATTAATCCTCCCACTAAAGCACCCAGCACTTTGCAGCTGAGAACAAAGTAAGCTATCATAGTATTTAGTATCTTAGACATTGTTTCAGGTATTAAAATTATCACTATTTGAAGAAGAAAAAAACTTGGTTTTGAACTTTGATCCAGGGCAAATAAAGCGATATGAATATCCATTCAGCTTTCCTCCATATGCATAGTAAAAAAATAGACAAAACAAGCCCCCAGGTATCCCCCCAAAAAAACACATCTTAAAGCATCAAGCAATGCATTACTCTCATCTTTAACACATGAAGATTTTACCACTGATTCAATCTGAATTCTGCTATACTTTCAGTGAGAAGTGGTTTTGACCCATTTATATTATTGGTTTGGTGTCTGTAAGTAGCATTAACAGTTTAATGCCAGAGATTGAGACTCTGACTCCACAAGACCATGAGCAGCTTAGTTTTCAGTATTTTGAGAGGATTGTATTTAAAGAGACTACTGAGAGACTAATTAGCAGAAATCTACTATTTCTAAGTTCAGAAACAAGCTAACCTTGCCCATTATTGGAAACCTCAAATTACATTTTATTAAGAGAAGTTTGTGATGAGGGCCACAAAGGTTAACTGGGTGATACATGGCTGGGAGTCAGAAGGACAGTGGTATTACAAGATATAGTTCAAGCCTAAGCAGTAAATCTCAAGAGAGGTCAGAAAGACACAGATCAAAAAGTCTTTGAAGGACTTGGGAGATGACTGAATTGAATCTACAGTTTCTGATAGCGGAGCCGGTCAAGGAGCAGGATGAACAGCAGACCACTGAGAATGTAACAGCTTCAGAGCTGCCACCAAAATCACTTGCAGATCCTCTCAGCTAAATTAAAATACAACGATCATGTCTATAACTTGGTACAGTGTACTGATATTATCTATATTTGCTTTACACAATTATGGTAGTAATTGAGAAACCAACACTGCCATCACGAAGTATTTTTATGACAGGCAGTAGATAGTTGGGGAAGTCTAAATAGGAAAGAGTTTCACAGACACTAGAATGAAGCAATACAGCAAAGTGCTATAATTCCAGGCAAATTACTGATAGCTTTGGGGTTTTTTTTTGGTATAGAATCTGAGATGTGCCAACACACAAGCTGGCTGCATATAGAGAGACAGATTCTGTAATTTACACTATTGGGAGTGTCAAGACATTAGAAAATTATTCACAAACAAAACCTTTATTTTTGTATCCTCACCACCCGTGGTGGGGCTCCCTGGGTGCTGTATGACTTGCCACTTGCTCTCTTTGCCAGCAAACTCTCCCCTCCAGGAGTGCTATGGATCACATTGACTGTCATTTCTATTTAATGCCTTTGTCTTTCTCAGCTCCTCTTTCAGAGGTTGAAAAGAACATGCAAGGCAGTGTTTGCATCAAAGAAAATGGATTCAGGATACAGAAGAGAGAGAAAAAAACTAGAGGATTCTCCAGATAATAAAACATAACATCTGTGTGTCAGAGGAAGACACTGGAGAATCAAATATGCCTACAAATGATTTGACTCCTAGGTCAGATTTTTTATTTCCTGATAGTATAAGGGAGAGTGTAAACTGTACTACAGTTCAAACGATTTCAGAATTTCAAGAATTCTGAAATTTCTCAAATTAACAAGGAAATATAAAAACTAACATTAAAAAACACATTTTCCCCAACTTTCCAAGGCACACTTTCAAATAATAGGATAAAGATAAAGGCAAACTTGAAACTATATAAATAGCAGCCACTTAGATATCTTTCTAGGTGTCCACACAATTATTAAGACACTTTATATAACTGAGCCCTTTTATTTTTTCCCCTATTAATATCCATTGGGAAAATACATTCACACATTTTCCTGATACTATTAATGGATAATTAACATTTTTTCTTGAAATAATATAAAACACATGAAATGAACTTAAGAGCAACCATACCAGTTTAAATTCTGACATCACAAAAAGCATAACGCTTACTCAGTGTTTCCCTAACTAAGAATTTTCATACTAGAACCTCACAAATTACTGGAACCAAATTTTACTTATTTTCCTCCAGCAAGTATTCCTTTTTTATATCAGAAAACTGCTGTGTCCAAAACAAAGTTATGCACTTTATAAGAAAAAAATTTGGATTTAACATGCTTTCCCAGTGTTGATACAGTGGGCTTCTGTGCTACAATTCATTGTAGTTTTAACACTGTATTTCACTTGGTAGAGGGTTTTTTGTCTCCTTTGTGGTTTTTCTGCCTTAATTTTGTGACAATTACAAGAGATACTGATTTTCTTTTTTGTCTGTAATAAACGTGGAGAGGGTAAAAAGTATCTATTCCAATAGCAAAAAAAAAAACCAACACATAAAAAACCAAATTAGTCTCAAAAATTTTCTTTTATTTAATGTAATGCCAGTTCTTCATCAGCCAGGTCTGAAAACCTAATTCAACAGTTAAAAAGAAAAGGGAAGAAACCTCAAACATATTTTGCTCTGGCTGTGAGGTTTCAAATTTTTAAGTAAACTGCATCAGGGCTTACACTTTTTATACCACATTTCTTCCAAAAGTAATTTGACTACAGCAGTGTCACACCCTGAAAATCACAACCTACACTGAAAGTCTCCAGCTCACTGTAATGGTGCAAAATATTTATCTGAAGTATATGCTAGCAAACATACAAACATTAAAGGCTGACAGCTCACAGTGTAGAACTATGTGGCTTTGTGTTGTTATAACCTGTAATGAAAGCACGTTTATTTTATAATTTGAATAAGCTTTAGGCTTATTATAAACTTAAGCTAATTCTCAAAACATTATAAAATGGTTCTTACTCCAAACATTTATTTAGGTTTTTTTTAGCATAAGTTCCTGTAACTATTCATTTTTCCTTTACCTAATGCAGCAGTAGCAGCCCAAATGAATACAGGATGAACACACAAAAGGAATAGTTAATTGAAGCAGCATGCTTTAAACAGAAATACAGCTTGCATGTTCTACAAAGCAATTACATTGCTTTGAGCTTCTAGTCATGTTGTAATAAATATTTCTGATATTGTAAGATACTGAATACAGTTTCTTCTAGCCCACAGTCTGTTTACATATAAAGCTGGTTCATGAACATTTCATAGTTTCATTAGTGGTGGTGTTAAGCGATACTAATGTATTCCTCACACTCCTCTGCTTACGTTCTCTCTCTACTCACACTGCTGGCTGAAAAGCCAGATAACACTTTTCTGACAAATGATGATTCCTATATATAGCAAACACTCTTGCAGGCTTTGTAAGCTGGATGAAAGGCCTTATTAACCTTTGCTTGTATCTTTCCCACATGTCTGTTTTGTTTATTTGTAAATATTAACAGCTGAAAGCTGCTCTGAATCTCCTGAGACAGTTTTACCAAATCAGACTGAAGAACTACCTATCCCAGTACCAGGCTCCTACAGCAACAAACACAAGCTTGATGACAGCATAGAAATATGGTGAGCATAACCGATGTCTTCCCTCATACCATCCCAGCTTTCCACCATTTCCAGCTCACACACCACAGTAGACACATTGTTAAAATCCTTCTAATACAATTAATAATTATATATGCACAGCAGATAAAGAACGTCCATGTGTTCTTCAACTGCTTTCTACAGAAGATCAGTTTTAGAAATCAGATTAGAAACTCCTAAATTGTTGTTCTTTTTTTTCTGTGCAAAGTCACCAGAAATGTCATGACAGAAAACACAAGGCATGGAACCTATTTTTTTCTTAAGCACTGGGCAAGGAAAAACAAAATAAAAAACGCTCTCATGAACAGCAAAAACAATTATGAGCAAATCTGTGAAAACAACAGTTAATTCCAATTATTACACAGAATGTAATCATGAGTAAATAATAACATTTTGCAATGAAAGCTCTCTAATGATATGAGCAGCAATAACACTACAAATTATTCTTATCTGTGCACCTGTAAATTTTAACAGCTCTGCCTGCATCAGAATCTGATTTTAAAGGATAGATTACTGAGAAACTATTTCAAGATCCACTGCCTATTAAGGAGGAGGGTTTGATTTGTATAGATTAAGATAAGGTTTTTCCACTGGTTTTGGACCAAGATTTGCTGCTTTCTCCCTGTTGGTATTTCACATTCAATTTACTCACAAATCTCAAAGCAATTTTTTTTACTGCAATATTGCTAAGAGAATATGTCAGTTAACCTGAAAATCTCATTGTATTATTCTTAATGACTACACATGTAAATGCAGATTTTTGCACTTATTCAACTAACTGAGGCTTGTCCTTCACCTTTTACCAGAGTAAACCCCAATCAGATCCATCGAAAAAGTACCACTAGCACTTGTCAGGACACCTGGACATCAGCATGTGTTGTAGCATCAATTTCTTGGTACTATTAGAAGAGTTTATTTCTGTGCAAAGTCTCCTGCAATTACATGGTAATCAGCCATATTGAACAGGTTACAGGGACTTTGAATCAGACCATTTTTACCTCTATGATGAATAATTTTGCAATTCACCTTCTTAACCATGATTTTCTTCTGTACACAGGTTGATATATTGAGAGAAGACAAAATACCTCTGTTTCAATTAGCATGAAGAACAAATGAATGCTTTTATTTTCTGCCTCTGTGTCATTTTCTGTCCTTTTATTTCTTTCCCTTGTTCATCATAACCTCCTGCTGTGGTGCTGATGGACAGAAGTGCTAGCTGTGAGGCTGCTGCAACCACAGGGTATATCCGTCAACACAGGCCATCACACTTGTGCCAGCCCAGCGGCTTGTAATCCCAGTCTCTGCTTACATTAGCCAAGGGGAAACAAGTCAAAAACCTGCTTCACAGAGACATGAAGAAATTTACGGCTACAGCTTTTCGGAGACTAGCTACAGCTTTTCAACTAGACTACTAGAACCAGACATCAGAAATGAAATGTACTATCTTCGTACACTGACTTTTTTAAAGGATAAGATGTCCTGTAAGATAGTTTGTCAGATAAGGTACCACGTAGCTGGCTATAACAGAACACTACAATTTAGTTGAATGAAGTCAGAAATAGAGTTAGGTTGTACTCTGAGCCCCATAGCTAGCCTGCAGGATGATCTACGTACACCATTTCAGTCACATTGCAATTCAGCTTCTTCTGTGTAAGGCAAGGACAACAATATGAATTTTTAAAGCCCATTTAGAGGTATTGATAAAAAACAGTGTGCAAGAAGAAAACAGCAGTAGGAATACACGTTCTATCATTTTGTCTCTGGAAGCATACAGTTTATTCAGTATCCTTCCCTTGAGTTTTGCCCTAAATCCCAGTTGCATTGAAAGGTGTGTTCTAATAAAAAAGCAAGGAGCCCAGACAATAAGCTGCTGCTTTTTCTTACTCTTGACAGAAATCTTATTCATAGAGCACAGCATGCATACTTCTCATCTGTGCCTTCCCTCTGTCTCTTTGACCACAAGAGAGATAATAAAGATATTCAAGATCAAATAGGAAGGTTTCTCATATATCTGGATTCTTTATAGTTGTTTTGTTCACCACTATCAGAATAACATTAAGAGGCCTGAACCTAATGAATATCCCTTAGTTAATGTTCTGGACCTGTCATCCTTTTGGTTTTCTTCAAATTTATTGGAGCAAAGAAATTTTCATAAAATTGCACCTTGTAAGTACAGAACATTATATAAAGGGTCAATTCTATACATTTTTTTAATTCACTTTTAAATATTTCATTATTTAAATTGCCTATGTGTTGGACTGAAATAATAATTCAGTCATAAATCTTTTGAAGTGCACTGAGACTTTATGTCTTGCTGAGATACATTCTCCAAGAATATCCTCTGCTCATTTATTATTCATTATCCACAGTTTGCCAAATTCCTCTGGAACCCATTTTCAATTTTCAAATGGCAACTTTCCCCTAGACTTGTGGTGCTTTCATTACATAGACATAGTACTCAAAACTACAGGAAGGAAAGCCAACTAAGCCATGTGGACATATTGAAAATACAAGTGCTGCTGTGTATCAGACAACGATAGATCTATATTATTTTTGAAGAAGTCTTGTCAGGACTATATGAAACCTGTCACTGCAATGTATGCAAAATAAGTAATGTCTTTATCTGAGCTCTCTGTAATAAATAATTTTCATTTCAGACACAACTGAGATAAATAATTCAAAAAAGTGATCACTACTTACTTCCATCTGGCGAATGTGTTGCACAGTTGTATTAAAATAAGTGGTTTTGTCTATTTTTGCGAGACTGGCAATATATCTAACAAACTGTTCCATATAAATAATTTTTCTAGTTTTTGTTTTAGAAGTAATAACTTTATTGAAATGTTAATGTAGGTAGTCATTTCAGTATCTCAGACCATGTTGGAACTTTGGCTTTTAAACACAGCTCCCCCCCCAAACAAAGCAGGGACTTCTGTTTAAAAATACATGCACATGATCTGGTATTATCACTAACCTATCACAAGAACCAGATATTGTATTAAAAATGCAATGAATCACTACTGAAAAAATTTTTAAGTACACCAGTATTTTAAAAAGGGCATCACAAGTTTACTCGTAGATCAGCAGTCTCCAGAAGATTTCTTCAATTCCTTTCACCCATCTAAGAAAAAGGGACAGGAGCTCAGCAACTGACCTCTGCCCTAGTCTTCCATTCTAGCACAGAAACCACTTACTTTTCCATTGCTAGTAATAGCTTTGATTTCTAAAGTTACTTCACAGAGGTCATTTCATAATAAGTAAAACCAGAATCTTTTAGTAGATGCCCTGCCTTCTTGGGGATAGCTGAACATCTGCCTGCCAACAGGAAATGGTGAATGAATTCCTTGTTTTGTTTTGCTTGTGTGAATGGCTTTTGCTTTACCCATTAAACTATCTATCTTTATTTCAGCCCATGAGTTTTCCCACTTTTACCCTTCCAATTCTCACCCTCATTCAAGCAGGGGTTAGTGAGCAAGCAGCTGCCTAGGGCTTAGTTGCCAGCTGTGGTTAAACCACAACAATCAGGAAATACTTTTTTACTGTGAGAGTGACTGAGCACTGGCACATGTTGCCCAGAGATGACATGGAGTCTGCCTCCTTGGAGATACTGAAAAGCCATCTGAACACAGTCCTGGGCAGCTGGCTCAGGGGAGGTATGTATGATGCACATGAAACATAAAAGCTGTAGGTGGCTCTGCCTGCGCAGGTAGGGTAGACAAGGTGACATCCTGTGGTCCCTTACAACCTCACCCATTTTGTGATTCACTGAAATACACACACTATCAAATACAAAAGTCACAAAGGAAGTATTTGCTTATGTATTTTCCAGACTCTGCTTCCTGAACTTCACTAAGCCAAAGTTTAAAACACTATATAAATACTAAAAGACATTATGTATTCATTAATAGATATATCCAGAAAGAAAAGAGTAAGAAAACACTTTTTGTTAAGGTTTGTTATACAATTTAGTATAAAGTCTGTACCTTTTCAGAAACAGCTATTTAATTCCATGCCAGAGATTCTGTATCAGAAAACTGACAGGAAGAACAATTTATTATTAAAAACATCTACAGAATTTAACTGACAGATAATGCCCATAAATTCAAATATGTAACATGTATTTGCACTTCAGTAAATATTAACTACACTAGAAATTAATCCCTAAATATTTTTTGTTATTAACTCCAGATGAGTATGAAAAGAAATGACAGATATAAAATGGCAGAAAAGTCTCAAAATTATGCACGGAGAAGACTTTGCAATGCGCTCTTTATGGATTACCACAAGCATTAAACCTCCTTGTTCAAGCTCCATTGAACAATATGTACTTCAATACATGTATTCATTCTTAAAATTCTTCCTCCCACTACTTCAAAATATTAGATAAACATGAAGCTCATTTTCTGCATGGTGAAAGAACAGCCCATGTGCAAATTTTATTTAAAGGAGAAAATAAGTAGGGAGATCTATATATCTGAACAGGACATGGTAATTTAGCTAGTCACACTAGCAGAAATTCTAGGACACTCACTGAGTACTTATCAAGAAGCCACCACAGCTGGAATTAGGAAAAAAAACCATATTTGAAAAAAGTGCCTGCAGAGCCCAGTTCATCAAAACTGCTGAAATAATGCTGTGATATAAGGGCAATCAAATGTTCATTTTACTTAGCTAGTAAACAGTTTACTTAATTTTACAGTCTTCAATTTTGCTAATGAGTGATTAGACCTTAATTTTTGGGTGTAACTTTACATCAGAACCTCAAGAAAGAGAGACAAATCCAGGAGCATTTTTGTGATATAATAATACTCATTTAAAAGCCAGTCCAGAAAGCAACTGCACCTGAGTGAAGATCTGTTGTTTCAAAGCCCAAGCAGGCTCATCAAGGTAAATAATAGATCTTATCCTTTTAAAAGCCTGAGCTAGCATTATACCATTTTAGCACAGCTCCTTCAGCTACATCACTTAGGAAATTAGAAATGTCATTCTCTATTTTAATTCACCTTCAGGTGAAAGGTTAACTCATTGGAAAGGATATTTTAACAGGCCAGATCTTTCAAAATCAGTAAAGAATTGGGTTGGAGATATCTTTCAGAAGGGATGACTCCAATTAAAACAGCCCTCACTAGAGATAATGAGTAGAGAAGGAAGGTTAGTGTTGGACAAAGAAACACTTGCCCTCTTGCCAAATAGGGGATGCAGAGATCCTTATCAGCCTGAATTATGCTGAAAAATCTTCAAAAGGCTCTGAAAAACAGAAAGGTCATTTTGTTTCAAGGAGACTCCTTAAAAAGGGGTGGAAGTGACAGAAAAGTTTTTCCTAATAATTTTTAAAACTCATCAACATGAAAACGTTTGCTGGGCTAAGAAGGAAGGACAGAAGGAGAGAAAGGGAGAGGAAGAAGGAGGAAGGGATGGAAAGAGGAAGGAAGGGAGAGAGACAGAGAGAAAGAAAACTGTTATGGGAACCTGAAAGTCTCAAAGGACATTTGCAGTAATCTTATGGTCACTGTTTATTTTTCTGCTAGATGTGTAATTACCCATTCAGGCTACATTAGCAGCCCTAAAAGCTCTCTCACCCTTTTCAGATGCACTACTGAAGAACAAATTTGGTGCAAGCAGGAACACACACATTTGGCCTAAGCCTCCATCCTAATGCAAAATTTGATTCAATTCCAGTTTTACTGGAGAATGGGAGAAGCTCTTGCTCCTCTTAAAATATAAAGTTCATGCCTGGATAACAGTAATTTGTCTCTTACAGAAGTATAACAAACTAATTATAAATCAAATGCATGAACCTGAATTTCTTTTCTATACTCTGATCTCTACTGAATCCTCAATACCATTGTCTTTCTTTATCTCCCTCCCCTTCTCTCCCCCCTGCTCCTTTATTTTAATACTATTTAGAATATTTTTTTTTCCTTGGAGTGAAAAATCGTCAGAGTGATCTAAAGAATGGGCATACTTTAAGAAGAGCATAGTTATTTGTTCAACAGCAGGTTAATGTCAGCAAAGGAAAGCTCAGCCCAGTATGGCACTGCTTAAAGAAACAAAAGTCAGCTGGGTAGCAATGAGAATACAATATACTCCCAACCACATGCATCTCATTATATGGAAATCACTGCACTCTGCTTAATTAGTAAGCTCTGCATTTTTCCTTCCAGTTCTCATTTTTAAAGGCAATAAAGCCACTCCAGAGTAGGAGGTTATAGCAGTAAGAAATCTGACTTCATGCCAGTTGATGAGAATTTCCCTTTTTACACAGGACCATATAAATCTTATGAGACAAAGGAATTCAAAACAGAAATAAGACTTCTTTCTTTCAACCACTCAAACAAATCACCTAAGAGATAGAATTCTCTCCCTTCAGACTGAGACACTATTCTGGAAGATACACTCTATTACTCATATTCATTTTACTGATCTAAGGACAAGCCACATCTGACCTTATTTTGTTAGACATTGTGCAGTTTCAGAGAAGTATGGGTCCAGGTGCTATGCCACAGGTCTAGCTCACAAACTAGATCAGGCTCAGGGGAGGTATGTATGATGCACATGAAGCATAACATTTTATGTGTTTACTTCAAGCATGTTAGCTGGATTAATTTTTTTGATTGCCTGCTTTGCTGGGCTTTCCTGTGAAGGCTAATGTGAAATAGGAAGAAAAAGGGAGAACTGCAGAGAAGAGTGAGTGCAGCTGAGGTACAGTGATTGTGAAGAAGGCAGAAAGAAATGTTTCAGTCAATCTGAAAGGGACAGGAGTTCAAAACAGTGGATTTCACATACAGAAAACCCCTACTTTAGCTGTGTCTCCAACTGCCAGTGCAGGTGGGAGGCTTCAGCTGTCTCAAAACCTTAAATTATCTTGCCTCAGTTGAGCAAGAATCTTAGATTATTTTCAAAACAGACAGTAATTGCTCAATCCACACAACATCATGTGCTCTGCAACAAAATATGAACTAAAGATGTTCACAGAAGTAACTGTTTTCTTACAGCTGACACACTGCTTCGAGTCCCTGTTTTGACCAGTTTTCTTACTGCTGACACCCTACCTCCTGCCCGACATGGGCAGCATAAGCGAGATGCTACCCGCATCATTGACGTAAGGTAGGATTTTCTCCAACCACATTGCCACTGCTGGAGCCAAGGGGCAGCTATGCCCCTGACTCCTACCCGCATGCAAAAGGCATTTGCACAATTGGCTGTGGATGCCAGATGACCCAAACACCAAGTGTTCCTGGCAGGTCGCCATCGCTTATCACCCTGTGCTTGCTGTTGGGGATTAGGCCATGCTGCTGCTCATCTTTCCTACTGCCTCAATAAAACTTTGGGTTTCAGTGTGTTGTCAGACCCCATTACTGTTCACACCTCAGCACCTGACCATATGTTAAAATTAGACCAGCTGAAAAACAGAGCTAAGTTTAAGCTAGATGTTAATTCAAAGTAAAAGTCAAAATACCATTAATGGATCAGGAAGCATTGTTTCCAGCATGATTTCATTTGGAGCACTCCATTACTATTACCCAATCAATCTGCTGTGATGTATCTTAACAGAGTAAAATATGACACCAAAAAAAAGAAAGATTGAAAGATGCTTTTGGGAATGTTTTCTTGCCTTCTAAGAGATGATAAAATACATGTGCTGTCTACAAACCACTATTCATTTAAAGCTGCAGAGAGCACTGTGTTAATGAAGTAACTGAATATATTTGTACCCATTAATACTTTTGAATTAAATGTGTTTGAAGCAATAGCTTCTACTGCAAGTATGTTTCAGTTTTTAAATAAAGGAATGCACATATTACAATGAGAGATTTAAAATAAACCCAGTTATTTTAGTGCTTTCCTTTTTCAACATTTCAAACACTAACAGTTAAAATACAACAACAGAAGCTCTGACAATGATTCTACTACTCCCGTGGTAGCCTTTAAGACCTTGGTTTTGGTCACTAATCCAGATGCTAACAGACCTTCCTCTACTACCAGGAATCATATCAGAAGCTTTCATAATTTCTTGGTAAGAAATGGAACACTTATCTAAGCAAATTCAATACTAATTGCATGTTTCACTTCAAACACTCTTGACAGCCAACAGGCTGCTCACTATCAGCAACTAAATACATCAAAACGTATTACACAACTTAGCATAAATTTAAAAAAGTCTGAATGGAAATGCAAGAGATTTTCTATAACATTTTCTATAAAAGAATCCAATATTTTCTTTAGATGATACAAATTATCAGACATGCTTTGCAATAGAGTGTTGCATTCTAAATATTTTTCAGCTTCTTTTTCTTTCTCTGAAACCTTGCAAACATAAAGGCTTGAAAACAATAAAACAGAGAAAGCAATTTCTCTAACAGAGAATGGCCATTATTTAAGTTGTCCTGGTTTTACTTGGCAAGAAACACCTGGGTACCATAAAAGGACTGATCCATTATAATCTCATAAACCCTAGAAATTTCAAGATCAAAAATAAGGATTTTTCTTTTTTTTTTTCATTCCTCAATCAAAGAGAATGCCATTAATATGTTTCAGAAGAAGAGACCACTGCTGCAAACCACTGGTTGCAACCACCAAAGCCTCATGGGAGCATGCATATGTTGCTGCTAGCAAGTCTTCTCACTCCCATTCGTCTCTGCTAGAAAGATTTATAAAGGAAACAGGATAAGGCCTCTCACCCCTGCCCCAGTAAGGTTTCTATTACCAATAACAATTTTACAGTCCAGTTTTGTTTTGTCTGTATTTTTTGAAAGGTCTGAGGTGCTGGATGATTAATATTCAGACAGAGAACATTTTCTTGACCTGAAATTACATTCTTACACAGTGCTAGGCACCAACTAACAAAATGGATTTTATTTCCCAGCAGTTTACAGAAAAGGTAGACAAAATGGATAGGTCAATCCTGTTCTCATAGGTCAACCCCAAGCCAATAAGTGTACCTCTACCTTAAATACCCCAACTGCATTCACACTGGGTATAACAGCATCTCCTGAGACAGTCCAAAATGAAAAATGACAATCCAACAAGCCTTTGTATCCCCTGTACACATTTCTGCACCACCTAACCCTACCAAAAGACCAGCTTCAGTGTACACATTAATTTTCCTACCAAGGCATATAATGACAGGATAATATTCTTAAAATGCATGATGAGAATGGAACTGGAGGTTTTGCTCAGAGTCTGCAGAGAGGCATGATGGCATCTTTAGAGGCATACCTTATGTTAGAGGCAGCAAACACAAGACAGTGGGAGCTACTCTCCAGTGACTGAAAGTCTCATACCCATATAAGCTCCAGGCCCTTGAGTTACAACAGGCTGTCAAAGGCACTGAGCTGCAACTCAAAAACACACAGCCTCCCTTAAGCAAGCCGCTACCCTGATAACGTGCTTCAAAACAAAACATCTCAGAGAAGACTTAGGCCATGTTGTTATGTATATGGAACCATTATAGGGTGTTTTATTTCCTTCATCCTTTAACATCCCTGATAAACTCCTTTTCAACAACCAACCTTTTAACAATGTTCATGGACTGAATGAAAAATCCCTTCAGCCCCTGGTAAAAAGCAAAGCAGCAGTTGGGCTGGATATACTCTTCCTAGTCTTTGCCTTTACTCTTCAAATCCTTTAGGGTCAACCTTCACATCACAGGTTAAAATTTTGACTCAAAACAGGCAGATCTCCATCCTCCACCGTCTAGAAGCGTTAGCAGTTGCAAAGCTCATCACCCAAACTTGCCATATCAGTGCTGACAAAAGCTTTTGGAGTTGTGGTGGGTTGACTCTGGTTGGATGCCAGGTGCCTATCACAACCCTCCTTAGCTGGACAGAGAGAAATAACAACAAAAAGCTCACAGGTGGAGATAAGGGAGAGATTATTCACCAATTACTGTGACAGGCAAACCAGACTCAACTCGGGGATATTAGTTTAATTTATTATCTATCAAATCAGAGTAGGATCACAAGAAATAAAATTAAATCTTAAAACACCTTTCCCCACCCCTCTCTCTCATCTTCCTAAACTCAACTTCACCATCAGTTTCTCCACCCATCCCCCCCGCCCCAGCAGCACAGAGGGATGGGGAATGGGGATTGCAGACAGCTCATCACATGTTGTCTCTGCTGCTCCTTCCTCCTCAGGGAAGGACTCCTCACACTCTTCTGCTCCAGTGTGGTGTTCCTCCCACAGGAAACAGTCCTCCATGAACTGCTCCAATGTGCATCCCTTTCCTTCAGGAACAGACTGCTCCAGCATGGGTCCCCCACAGGCTAACAAGTCCTGCCAGCAAACCTGCTGCAGCGTGGGCTCCCTACGTGGTCAACAGCCTCCTTTGGGCATCCCACTGCTCCAGTGTGGGGTCCTCCTTAGGATTTCCATGGGCTGCAGGAGAATCTCTGCTCCAGCACATGTAGTATCTACTCCCTTCCTTCTTCACTGACCTTGCTGTCTGTAGACCTGTTTTATTCACATATTCTCACTCCTCTTTATGACTGCAATTGCTCCTGCATAGTAACTTTTCCCCTTTCTTAAATATATTATCCCAGAGGTGCTATCACCACTGCTGATGGACTTGGCCTTAGCTACCAATGGGTCTGTCCTGGAGCTGGCTGGCTCCATCAGACACAGGAAGTTTCTAGTAACTTCTCAGAAGAGCCATGCAAACTCAATACAGAAACACTTGCACAAAATTTCCCAGATTAAGTCGAAGCTTGTGATCCAGACAAGCTGATCCCCTAAAAGCAGCAGGACCGGGCTGGACAGTTACAAACCATGGCTAAGCAGCACTTCTGGTAGAGGCTTCCCTGCGTGACAAGAAACCATCTACATGCTTAAGCTGTTGCTGTGAGGGTGACAGTTCCTGTGGCCTATTCCCTATGAAAAGCTGGATTCCTAGCTGGGTTACCACCATATATGTTATAACTTTTGGCCAGCCCTTAACTAGTCAGGCAGTTGGCCTAGATGGCTGTAGGCCCTTGCAACTGAATTATTTTATTCTATTCTGTTTGACCATGCTCTTAACTGTGGCTTGGTTCCTTAGCTGTAAAAATACCTACTTCTATGAAATCTGCTAAGATCTTGACCTCAACAACTTTATCATTCCCTAGCATCTGCTATTCCAAACCAGGTAATACTACCCAAAGCAGGGTACTTTAAAAACAGGTTTTTATTTTACAGGTCTCATAATTGAGACCTTTTCCTGTAAGAAACTGCATACATCCAAGTTGCTGGATAACTACACTGGGGATCATACTTAGCATTTACACATATGCATACAAATAAGCTGATGGGGATCCGTGATGTTAAATTCAGACAAACCTTATCTTTTGTGAACTTATTAATAAACAGTGACTATTTCCCACATTTTCTAAAAAAATGAGCGGCTTCAAACAAAAGTAGAACTAAATTTCAATTAAAATCAAAATAAAACAGGAGGTTCGTCACATAATATGTAAAAACAGCTTGGGAACTTCCTGTTGTAGGTGATAATGCTCAAAAAAAAGCAGGTCATGGTTACAGAGAAAAAATTAACAATAGTTATTACACAAAAAAGGATTGCCATTGGCTTAGAAAGACAGTCTGCTGAAGGCAAGGATAACATTTAGAGGTGGTATCACTACATGACTGCCCTCGTTTCACACCTTTTCCCCAGGCATCCAGAGACAGGGTCACAGAAAGGGTATTGTGTTAGATCAACCTTGATATGACTGCTCTCTTTTTTAATCAACATGCATAAAAAACATGCTGATAAAACTCTTCCTTCTATCCCCAAATTATCATGTATGATTTCATTAGATCAAGCAAAATCCATGCTGTCCATAGTGTACCAAAAGCCACCACACTTAACATAGGGAATTCTGTAAAAAGATGGATTCTTAGAGAACTGTGAGAGAGAAAAACATGAAAGGAAACATCTTATCAAGAAGGTGTTGCTTTAGAGGGAAAGGGGTTGCTTACTGACAGTCCAAAGAAAGCCTAAAAAAGGAAAACTTCAAAGGTGTTATCTGTACAAAGCTAAAACAGCACATGAACCACAGCTACTGTAGGTTTCCTTCTCCTTCAGTTCTGGATATTTCAGTAAATAATAAGCAAGATAAATACTTATAAGAGGGGTGTTTCCTTCATTGTTATGTAGAATTAAACATCTTTCTATGATGTAGAAACAGATGACATTTCCAGTGTTCCTTTTATTTTTTTTTTTAATTTACATTTACATGTGTGTGTGCATCTATTAAAAAAAAATCAGGAATTGCATGATGGGCTGGTGGAACTTAGGTATGCTATCAAGTTTTTATATCATAAAAATTGTTTTAATTTTAATATTACATGCAAAAAACACTAAGTGGACTTAGATTACAGAATCATAGATGGTTTGGGTTGAAAGGGACTTTAAAGATAATCTATATTCAACCCCTCTGCCTGTGGTAGGAAGACCTTTCACAACACCAGGTTGCTCAAAGCCCCGTCCACCCTGGCCTTGAACACTTCCAGTGATAAGACATCCACAACTGCTCTGAATTAATACCCTTTATTAAATGAAAGGGGACAGAAGGAGGATAAAGTAACAAAAATGCTGCAGGAGGAACGCAAAATTCCCTCGGATCTAAATACTGGTGTAGTTTTCAATTCTTAACCATTCTAATCATAGAATCATAGAACAGTCAGGGTTGGAAAGGACCTTAAGATCATCTAGTTCCAACCCCCCTGCCATGGGCAGGGACACCTCACACTAAACCATATCACCCAAGGCTTCATCCAACCTGGCCTTGAACACTGCCAGGGATGGAGCATTCACAACTTCCCTGGGCAAGCCATTCCAGTGCCTCACCACCCTCACAGTAAAGAACTTCCTCCTTATATCCAATCTAAACTTCCCCTGTTTAAGTTTTAACTGCTTACCCCTTGTCCTGTCACTACAGTCCCTAATGAAGAGTCTCTCACCAGCATCCCTGTAGGCCCCCTTCAGATACTGGAAGGCTGCTATGACGTATCCATGCAGCCTTCTCTTCTCCAGGTTGAACAGCCCCAACCTTCTCAGCCTGTCTTCCTACAGAGGTGCTCCAGTCCCCTGATCATCCTCGTGGCCCTCCTCTGGACTTGTTCCAACAGTTCCATGTCCTTCTTGTGTTGAGGCCACCAGAACTGCACACAATACTCCAAGTGAGGTCTCACAATAGCAGAGTAGAGGGGCAGGATCACCTCCTTCAACCTGCTGGTCACGCTCCTTTTGATGCAGCCCAGGATACAGTTGGCTTTCTGGGCTGCAAGCACACACTGAAGCCGGCTCATGTTCAGTTTCTCATTGACCAACACTGATCCCCAAGTCCTTCTCTGCAGGGCTGCTCTGAATCACTTCTCTGCCCAACCTGTAGCTGTGCCTGGGATTGCTCCGACCCAGGTGTAGGACCTTTCACTTGGCATGGTTAAACTTCATGAGGTTGGCATCAGCCCACCTCACAAGCATGTCAAGGTCCCTCTGGATGGTATTCCTTCCCTCCAGTGTATCAACCGAACCACACAGCTTGATGTCATTGGCAAACTTGCTGAGGGTGCACTCAATCCCACTGTCCATGTCACCAATAAAGATGTCGAAGAAGACTTATCCCAACACTGGTCCCTGAGGGACACCACTCATTACTGGTCTCCAGGTGTACATTGAACCGTTGACCACAACTCTGTGTGCGGCCATCTTGCCAGTTCTTTATCCACTGAGTGGTCCACTGATCAAATTGATGTCTCTCCAATTTAGAGACAAGGATGTTGTATAGGACAGTGTCGAATGCTTTGTACAAGTCCAGGTAGATGACATCAACTGCCCCACCCCTGTCCATCAGTTCCGTAGCCCCATCACAGAAGGCCATCAAATTGATCAGCAGGATTTCCCCTTAGTGAAGCCATGCTGGCTGTCACCCAGCACCTTGTTGTTTTTCATGTGCCCTAGCATGCCTTCCAGGAGAATCTGCTCCCAGATTTTGCCAGGCACAGAGGTGAGACTGACTGGGCTGTAGATCCCTGGGTCATCCATTTTCCCCTTCTTGAAAATGGGGGTTATATTTCCCTTTTTCCAGTCATCAGGAACTTCACCTGTCTGCCATGATTTTTCAAATATGATGCCCAGTGGCTTTGCAACTTCATTCGCCAGCTCCTGCAGGACCCGCGGATGGGTTTTATCAAGCCCCATGGACTTGTGTAGATTCAGGTTTTTTGGATAGTCTCAAACCATATTGTCTCCTACAATAGGCCCAAGGTCTAGATTTTCACAGTCCCTGCATCCGCCTTCCAAGAATTGGGTGGTGTGGTCAGAGCCTTTGCCAGTGAAGACCGAGGCAAAGAAGTCATTCAGAACCTCAATTCTCCAAATCCTGTGTAGCCAGTTCTCCTGATAGCTTCTGGAAAGGGCCTACGTTGTCCCTAGGCTCTCTTTTATTTGCAATGTACCTACAGAATCCTTTGCTGTTATCTTTCACATCCCTAGCCAAGTTTAATTCTAACTGGGCCTTAGCTTTCCTATCCTGGTCCCTAGTTTCCCTGACAACATCCCTGTATTCTTCCCAAGCTGCCTGTCCTTGCTTCCACCTTTTATAAGCCTCTTTTTTACTTTCATAGTTTCCTCAGCAGCTCCTTCTCCATCCAAGGAGGTCTCCTGACCCTCCTGCTGCCCTTCCTTCTAGTTGGGATGCAGTGCTCCTGATCTTGTAGCAGGTGATCCTTGAATATCAATCAACAGTCTTGGGCCCTCCTCCCTCTAGGGCTATATCCCATGGAACCTTACTAAACAGGTTCTTGAAGAGCCCAAAGTCTGCTCTCTTACAGTCCAGGGCAGTGAGCTTGCTGCATGCTCTTCTCACTGTCCTGAGGATCTTGAATTCAACCATCTCATGATCGCTGCATCCAAGACTTCCCTGGAGGGTCACATTTCCAACCAGCCCTTCCGTGTTGGTGAGCACGAGGTCAAGCAGAGCACCTCTCCTTGTTGGCTCCTCTATTACTTGCAGAGGGAAGTTGTCTTCCACACAATTGAGGAACCTCCTGGATTGCTTGTGCCATGCCATAATGTCGCTCCAACAGATGTCAGTGTGTTTGAAGTTCCCCGTGAGAACAAGGGCCTGTGAGTGTGAGGCTTTTTCTATTTGTCTGTAGACTTCATCCACAGGTTCCTCTTGATCAGGCGGTCTGTAACATATCTCCACAGTAATGTGTCCCATCACCCATTTCCCCTTAACCCTTACCCACAAACTTTCTGTTAACTGATCATTTGTCCCCAGAGAGAGTTCCATACTCTCGAGCCTATCCCTAATGTAAATAGCAACTCCCCCTCCCTGCCTGCCAGGCCTGTCTTTTCTAAAGAGCCTGTAACCTTCCATTCCAACACTCCAGTCATAGGAGCCATCCCACTATGTTTCTGTGATGCCTGTTATATCATAACCCTGAAGACATGCACACAATTCTAATGTCTCTTGTTTGTTCCCCATGCTATGGGTGTTTGTATTGAAGCTGGCTCGTTGGCTGGAGTGGCTTGAATATCTCCACATTGCTCCGAGCATTTATTATAGGTGCTGGCAACTGACTGGGAGTGTTGTGATAGAATGATGTCCCACTCCCCCAACACATCTAGTTTAAAGTATCATTGACAAGTCTGGCAAGCCTCCTACCAAAACTGCTCTTCCCCTTCTTTATCAGACCATCTCCACCAGCCCCCAATAGACCTGGCCTACAAACTTGGGTCCCGTATTCAAGACACCCAAGCCCCTAACTATGGCACCACCCTTCTAGCCATTTATTAACCTGGCCAATACCCCTAACCTTTTTAAGGTCCTCCCCTTTATCCCGGAGAATTGACGAAAAGATAATCTGAGCTCCAGATCCCCTAACCAAATCTCCCAGGGCTCTGTAGTACTTCTTCATGTTCTCTGGGCTACTGCTATCTATATCACTAACACCCACATAGAGCACTCAATATGAGTAATAGTCAGTGGGACTTACTAGAGCAGGCAGCCTCTCTGCAACATCCCCGATCTGTGCCCCTGGTAGGCAACACACCTCCCTTGCAACCGGGTCAGGCCAACAGATGGGTGCCTCTGTTCCTTTCAAAGTAGAGTCCCCTACTACTATGACCTGCTGCTTTTTCCAGGCCAGTAGAGATCTTCTTTAGCAGTGCATCAGCCAGTTGTTTCTGGTGCTTCCTAATCAGTAAATATTAAAACAAAACAAATGCATCTCTACTTTGAATCAGTATCTTAGCGCTTCATAGTATGACAGGTATTTTCCTTAATTGTTCCCCAATTAGGAAATATAAAGTAGTTCTCAAGAACCAAACCTTTAAGGAGCCTGAGTATTTTTTAGTTTGAGGGAAATAAACCTCTCACCCCCGACAGCAAGACCCCATTAAGAAATGTGCTAATTGGCTTCACCCTTTGGGAGCTCAGTGTACTTCAACTTTTATTTCAGGGCTGGCAATGTACCTTAGCATGAGGTTATCATATTAGTCAGTTCCTGATGTGAAATACCATGTGCGAAACTATAGTGTGGGTGCAAAATGACCGAGATTCACTTTGCTGTAGTGTCAGCACAAAGTTCCTGTCACATGCTACGGAGAGAATGTGATGCATTAAAGTGTCTTCAGTTACCTTACTTTAAAAAAGTATGATTAAAACTTTTCAGTGTGTATAGTACTGTTATTATATGAATGCCTGTTGCTGCTGCTTTTGTGTTAAAAGGCTATTACCTACTAATAGAAAACAACTCAGGTTATCATCTGTTAATTACAATATTCTCTATTAGCTTAAGGAAGGCAAAAGACTTTGCTACAGATCATAATTTTTATATATGCTTATCCCTGCATATTTAAGTACAGCGAATAACATGGAAATATGTTTGCATTTGAAAGGTATTCATGTCCTAACAGAGGCTGCACTAGCGGTCATTGTGAAAGTTGCAAAGTAAGCTGGTTGAAGAAAATTGGGAGGAATGCAACTGTGATGTCCATCTACTAGCTACTGCAGAATGGCTAGTGAAAGATAATAAAGCTGGAGATTATTCACTGTAACAGTTTAATCAGAAATAACTAGATTACAAACACACAACCCAAAACCCCTAAAAGAACTAAAGCCCACAGTCCCTACCCCCTCAGCATACAAACTACCAACTAGCTTCACGTTGTGAAACCAGAAAATAAGTTAAACAGCATCAGTTCTACATGTACTGAACCATCCAGCTGATGCGTTAGAAAGAGATGGAGCTATAGAAGTATTTCAGATTTTATTTTTCACGCTACCTTTTCATTCTGTAAGGAGGGATTTCTAAAGCTTCAGATACTTTATGGTATTTAGACAGGGGAAGCAATATAAACAAATATACATGTATCAGCTAGTCTCAGAAACAAGAGGAGAATGAGGCAGCTGAACAAACCCTCAGGTCAGTGGATATCTGGCACCATTGTCCCTTAGAACTTGGTTCAGCCAGTAACAATTCAGAGCAGCTACCTCCCAAACCATAATGGCATTCATGATACTGTTTTTAAAATGATCCTTCTGAATTCCAGGTAGCTCACTGTTCTCTATGAAAAAGAAGGTTTCTATTTAATTTTTTTCAGAAAAAAGCCTGCATTCAAAATCCCACTTGAGAGTGCAATATGTGCTTACATTTCTGCAAAATGCCTTAATGGCTTAACACAATGTGTAGCTTTTATTGTGTTACTTACATTTTACAACCTTTTTTTTTCCAAAAATTGTTTAAGAATCAATACTGAATTACTCCCATGGCTTTAAGGTATTTTATCTACTCTGATTTTGTATTATAAGCATTTCACCTAATACCTCTTTCTAATTTTTTTTATCCTTCTACAAATTCAAAAGTTATTTTCAGGATTAGAGTTATTTTGGAGATTATTTTAAGGGATTATATTGATGCACGTTCCTCTTCTCAGAATAATGATTATTTGCCAGACTTGCCTGTAACAGCATTTGATCTTTTATGATCTCATCAAATTTATACTTATTTTTGCATATAGTTTCTATTTAAAAGCATGTATAAAGACATCTGTAAATCCTAGATCAGCTTTTTATTTCTATGCCATTTTATTTTTGTATGCAAGAAGGCTATTCCACTTGCTGAATGTTTCTTTTTTTTCCTGAATGAATGAACTTGGAAACATAAAAGTTTAAAACAGTGTCGTGGTTTAAAACAAAACTGCGCAGCTCGTTACTCACTCACCCCCCTTGCTCCCCTGACTCCCGGAGAGTTAGGAAAGAGAATCCAAAGAATGTAGCCCCCACATATCGAGATAAGAACAGTTTAATGGCTAAAGTATAACATAAATCACTACTGCTACTACTACTACAAACAATAATGATAAAGCCAATAACAAGTGAAGAGAATACAACATCTCACCAGCCACCGACCCATAACTCACCCCACCCTGCCCAACCAAGCACCAACCGATACCTCCACCAACCCCAGAGTCCCAGCCCTTCCGGGTCTCTCCCGGTTACATCCTGGGTATGACGTGCTATGGTATGGAATACCTCTTTGGCTAGCCTGGGTCAGGTGTCCTGTCTCTCCTTCCTCCCAGCTTCCCCTCCTCCCTGGCAGAGCATGAGGCTCAGAAAAGGCCTTGGACAAACCAAGCATTTGAGCAGTAACTCAAAACATACTTGCTATCAGCAACCGTTCTCAGCCTGAAAGTCAAAACACAGCACTGCACCAGCTACCAAGAAGGAGAAAAATAACTGCTACTGCTCAAACCAGGACAAACAGTGAGACAAAAACAGATATTTAATTGATCTATAAATAAATTAGCAGATTATTACACCTGAAGAAGGGTTTTTTCTTTGGAGCAAACCAGCTCCTTTGCCTTTAAGTTTTTTTTTTTTCAGGTATTATTTTGACATGTCAAAGAATTACAGTACTATTCCTCTGTGCTTCACTTAAGTATATGTGGGAAATTATTAACAGTTATGATATATTTGGGTTCTGAGATAGAAAGCTCAAACAAACCCCAATGAAATTTTTACTATGAATAAATATTTGCTGCATTAAGAAGTATCACTTCATGGACTTGTTTTGACAGTAAAACAGGAACTAATTGGATAGTAATTGCCAACAGAGACTGTTGGAGCAACAGAACAGATTTCTGAAGTTATTAGCGTATTACTTAATTACTGGCTTCTATGAACTGTAAAGAAATGTTGATATTTAATCTACAGATTAAAAGAATTTAAAGGATAAATCTAAGTGAATGTGCTGATTTTCTTATCTGACATTTCATGCCTACTATACAACCTTGAAGCTAAAATATAAATTCAAGATTTTTCAAACTCATCAGCTGAAGCAAAATCTATCATGAGAGACATAAAGAAATACCATAATAGAATACAGTCATGGTATTTCTTATGATGAAAATACTGCAGATCAAAACTCTTTTCTAACAGAATTCCACCTATTTCTTGACAGTAATGAAAGATTTGGGGGCTTACTGGTATATTGCTTATACTGGTATGGGTTTTAGAGGGACACGAGGTGGAGAAAAGAACCTTTACAGGTGGCTTTGAAGGCACTGAAGACCACCTACTACTCTTCACATCTGTGGTACGAGCAACAGCAGAGGGAATGTGGTTGAAAGTTGCATCGTACAGGTTAGATTTTGGGGGGGGGGGGAAATCTTATGAAAAGGGTAATGAAGTATGGAATACATCACCTCACAATGTCACAGGGCTCCTCACTCTGGAATTCCTTAATAAATAAGTGAAGGCAAACACCCTTCATGATGCCCATGGATCGGTAAGACCAACAATTCATTGCCAGTTTCACAATTCTGTTTACGCAATATAAAATTACTGTGTAAAATGTAATTCCTGTCACCATGTGATTCAATGAGTTTAAATACAACTCAGCAAGTGGGCAACACTGGAAAAGTGGTCAAGTAAGGCTGACACAAAGATCAGGAACAAGAAAGGGATCAGAAACCTGCAGTTCAATAGCAGGCCATGGCTTAACTTGCCAGGGAACAGCTGAACTTAAATTCTTCTGAGAAATCTGTAAGGAAATGCAAAAGGCAATGGGACAGAGCCAGAGTGAGAAGGGTCAGAAGTGAGAGCTATCGTTCAGCATTGCTGTGATGGATGACAGCTGAGGTTGTTGAGCAGATGAGATTACAGAGCAACAGAGAAGAGGATATGTGCCAGAGAACTGCCTTGTGACAAATCCACTGCACTGCATCAGTGTTTTCAATATTCTTCTAATTCCTAATGCCATCTTCCTTTCAGAAAGGGCTGCCTCGCTCAATTTTCTGATGGGCAGAGCCTCTCCAGGGGTCAAATTTTCTTCAGGAAGCAGTGCTGTAAATGAGTCGCCACAGCCTTTGCACAAGGGGAAGCAGAGAGGCAGGCAACAGAGCATAGAAAGTGGTGCTATATTGACAAGTGGTTTCTGTTTGGTGCTCTGGTTTAGCCTATTTGGAAGATGTAAAAAGAGCTGCTGACGAAGCAATCAGCACGGCAGTGATGAAAAATGTAGTGGAGGAAACAATTCCTGTTTCAAAGCCCATTTAGAAGGTGAGAGCCTCTCTCACCTGCCAATCCTTTCAAAATCAAAAAAAAAATATATATATATAAATAGATGTATTTATACAACATTTAAGTGACAATTTCTTGCTTCTAGTTAAGGGAGGGTCAGATTTTCTTGAATCCCAAAATACTTTTTTTCATTCTCTGACAAGAAAAAGGTGTAGGAAAAGTTGAAAACAAGCTTATTTGTGTCATCATTTTAACTATTTCTTTTGCTTTTTCCTCTTTTTTTTTTTAATCAGTACAGTTATTTCTACAATGTGCACATTCCACACACAAAGATGTAATAGCTTCACAGCTCAGATGTTGTTAGGGATCAGCAGGCTGCACATGCAGCATGAAGTGCACTAGAAAAAACCAATTGAACAAGGTTGACCCAAAGGACAGAACATGTCTCTCCTGTATAATTTGCAATTACAATCCTATCTCCTACAGGTTCGTACATTCAAGCCAGAAAGATAGCACAAGTAGAATTTTTATCTATTTATTTACAGAGCAGTTTGGACAGCACTGCAATACAGATAAAATTTTCAGTCTTTCTGCACTTCTATCTTGCATCTTTTTTGCCAATATACTTCTAAACTAGGAATGTAGGAGTGGAAACAAATACAAACACCTGCTGCTTAAGATAAATATCTCATGCATTCTCTTCATAAATGTTCCATTTATTAAATCTCTGATATTTTTCCTAAAATAATTAGGCCTTTTACCTTAACTGTTCCTACTGGTATGAAACCTGGAAACCTGTTTACACGTCTCCCTTTCCATTTCGGTTTGTTGATAATTTTTTATACATACAGAAATATATATAAGTGTATATATCCATCTTCAGCCAATCTTCTCATGAACTATTAGCTGAACTTTTTTGCACAAACTCTTTGATTAACTTTTTTTTTAATGTATTGGAGCCTAAGGTGAAAAACATTCCTTTTCAGGTTTCATTTTCTGACTAAATAAAACAACTTCATATATGTCCTTCCTGCAAGGCAGGCTGAACATCCCCTTGACAGTCACAAGTACATGTTTTATGCACCAGCCTTACAAATTGAATGATTTCTCTTTGTTTCCTTTATGCAGAAAGGGCCTGATATAATGACACTGCCACATAATATAGCAGCATTCTAGCCACCATTTTTATGTCACATTTTCAGTGGCTACATAGTATGCACAAGCCATATTCCTAACATGTTCTTCCACCACCTAACATACTCAGAAAGCATCCAATGTATATGAATTTTTGACCACATTTTAAGTTTTTCCTTCCTGTCAATGGACAAAGTATCAAGTGTTATTCTTCTGCAGTTGCCACAGTTAATTCTATTTACCCTTTTTTCTTTCCCCCCCAAACTTCAGAAGATTGACAGTTAAATCAATCTTACATCAGTTTTGATATCCAATTAGATTTTAAAATGCTGCAGCTTTGCTATGTAAGTTTCATAAATTATCGGTTTTGTAATGGCAAAAAATTAAAATTGCCAGTCATCTATCCATTTTATGATCTTACAGTGACCTTCAATTTAGTTCAAAACCAGAACCACTACATAATACCCAGAAGGCTAAATAAAGGAAGAGCCATCTGCAAAATGCTCCTTTACACATAACAATCTCTTTTGACATTTCTGTACTTGTTAAACGTTGTTGCTTGCACCTACTGCTGGCTTTTTGAGATCCCAATTTAACATATTTGACAAAAATATCCTGTAACTTGTGTGACAATGAAAATGTGTATCTGCAATGGTTTACTAAAAAAGATGAGAAAACATGCTTGTTACATAGTTAAAAATGCTGAATTTGGGGGGAAAGAAGGGTAAATAAGACAGTTATATATTGGATAACAGCACGTGTGCATCTTTCACATAAACAGTAGTGCTGGGATCACTTTCAAGCTGTGTATTTGTCAACCTTATGTTCAGAAAATATATATGGATTTTCTCTTAAAAAATCTAAACTCAACATTAGCACTCATTCTTTTTTACATTAAAAGATGCTTCAGTGCTCTAGGACAGTACTGAATCTGCACAAGAAGCTGTGTTGCATGTATGTAATTTAGAGAGACTTCTATTAGCAAAAAAAGACACTCCAGAAGATGACAGTTAAGATTCTGATTTGACATCCTGACTCTGTCACAAAGGCTATGCTCACTCCAGTTGCAACACAAGTCCAATCAAATCTGTACCAATCTAAAAAGTAATCACCTTCTGTGAAGGCCATTAGCAGATTAAGCCTGGGATAAAGAAAAAAAAGTTACATGCTTCTATCAAAGGGCAGAAAACCAATGGCTTGTACATAAGCCATCTTTTCAATTGTATTTAGGTAAGTGATTAGTCTTAACACTATCATCTTACTATTTGACTTCATGGCCATACTGTGACCCAAATACAGCAGATATATCAACAACCAGATCAAGTCCAATTCCAGCTGCAGGCTTTTTAAGTCTACTGATAAACTATGGATGACTGATGGTAGCTGTCTTGGCTTTGCTTACAAATTATTTTATTCGTATTAAGCGCATCCATGAGAAACTAACCCATATTCCAGAAATCACTTTGTTGTATCAACTTGAACAATCAAAAGGAAAATGGATCACATGCGTGAACATGCACAGTAAAGATGCAAACACACGTTGCTAGCACAACTTCAAAGGCTGCAGTGTTATGAGATGATGTATTTCAGGACTGGGTTAGGATCAGATAACTGCTTTATATTTCTAATGACTTGAGACCAAATCGTGCCATTCTGGATTGAGCAAAACTTGCAGGGGAAGACTATCATGAAGTTACCCTGAAGATTTCCATGTCATCTTGCCTGACAGAAGCAATGAGGATTTTCTGAAGAAGTTGGCAGCGGTTCAGTCCCTAAACCTCTTGATCCTGTGAACCCTCTGAAAACATGCAGCCATCTGCCACAGAGACTGTTTCCTCTACCTGCAGTATACACGCACATTCCTTTGATTTACATGATACTACTTACAGCTTCCTCATGCCATTGCCATGAAAATCAAGAAGATGCAACTATTGATCAACCTGAACCCATGCAGTAAGAGATCCCCCAATTTCCTTTTGTATTTTTATAGTTGTTTTATATGCCTTTCACCCTCCAAGTGTGTATTGTAAACTTCCATTTAGTTTATTCTTTACAAGCCCCTAATTTTCCAGTGAAATTGTTGAGCTGCTCTTTTTTTGGTATCTGACACAAAATTAGCTTGACTTTGCCCTCATTTTTTGCACAGACAGCATGCCTACTCCATAGGCAGCTTTGTGTGTTCTTCTAGAGCTGATATTACAGATTTCCACCTCCCCCACCCCTTTTTAATATATCTCCTCTAACATTTTCACTGCTAGAGTCTTAGAACTTTGCCCATGCCATACCCATTGACATTGGCTGTCACAGGACAATAGGAGTCACTAGACAGAATAATATTAATTTCTATATTTTTTCCAATCAATTAGACTTTTTCAGAGTTTAACTGATATGGATCATAGTTTTGGAGTCTATTTTATGGGTGGTCACCATTTTGTATATTGCTATGGTATGAACCCTTAAATGCTTATCAGCTATTCATATCTGCAGCTTCCATTAAGGATCTGGCTATGTCCTAGTCTCTAAACATATAAGTCATACTTATAGGACTGATGAAGTCTACCCCATCAGCTGTGTATTTTCTTTGCACTGTGATTACACTGTGTCACCTAGCTATTCATTTAACACATAATAAAAATGGACATTATGCCATGTGAGAAAAAGAACTGTACAGACCAGTTTATCAAGGAGCTTTAACCAGGGTGTTGAGCCCCTCACACTGCCAGTTACTTCAGACACAGCCACACTTCTGCCTTGGGTATTCTTGTCTTATGATTCAGTTCTCTGGTTTGGGTAACAGTTAAAGTGTACACAAACACCTACATCCACCTATAATTAATACTTAACACAGTAGATACAGAAATCCACAGAAATACGTCAATCCCTAACACTTTTCTTCATCTACGGTCATTATTCCTCTAAAGCACTCTCCACAATGAGTTCACTCAGGATCCCCAGACTCTCTCTGGTTAACTATGGGGGCCATCCATGTCAAAAGGGGAAGCATTATGCCACTGGTGTATGAAAACACCTGTCTGATCCTCCTCAAAGCATACAGAACTCCTCCCAGACCCAAGAGCTTGATCCTTCCACAACTCCTAATAGGAATTTTAGAATTTTGTTACCTTCATCACACTTGTCAGATTATTCACTTACATTTTACTGCAGAGAAGTCAGGACAAACAGGCTTTTGAACTGAGTTCTGTGTCAGAAATGATACCTGAATGGATAAACTACTAGTATCTGACAGATACATGACATCACTTCTATAGATTCTTGCCAAGCTTTCTACACATTAAACAATTTCAGCCCAAAAGTAAAAAGTTACATATATTACAAAATATTTACTTCTGATGTTTAACAGAAAGAGCTATCAGTCAGTAAATCCAATGCCAGGTAAGCTAACCCCAAGTCCTTAGAAAAGCAATGGGGTTGTAAGACATTGTCCTGGTTTGAGCAGTAGCAGTCATTTTTTCTCCTTCTTGGTAGCTGGTGCAGTGCTGTGTTTTGACTTTCAGGCTGAGAACGGTTGCTGATAGCAAGTATGTTTTGAGTTACTGCTCAAGGTGTTCGGTTTGTCCAAGGCCTTTTTCTGAGCTCATGCTCTGCCAGGGAGGAGGGGAAGCCAGGAGGAAGGAGAGACAGGACACCTGACCCAGGCTAGCCAAAGAGGTATTCCATAACATATCACGTCATACCCAGGATGTAACCGAGAGCTACCCGGAAGGGCTGGGACTCTGGGGTTGGTGGAGGTATCGGTTGGTGCTTGGTTGGGCAGGGTGGGGTGAGTTAGGGGTCAGTGGCTGGTGAGATGTTGTATTCTCTTCACTTGTTATTGGCTTTATCATCATTATTTGTAGTAGTAGTGGCAGTAGTGATTTATGTTATACCTTAGCTATTAAACTGTTCTTATCTCAACCCGTGGGGGCTACATTCTTTGGATTCTCCTTCCCAACTCTCCAGAAGTCTGGGGAGCAAGGGGGCGACTGAGTGAACGAGCTGTGCAGACTTGGTTTAAACCTTGACAGACATAAATAAGATCAGAAATTTCTTTAAAAAAATTAAAAAAAAAACCAAAATATTAACAACAAAAAAAAACCCCACCATATATGCAGTTCAGGTTGACTGTCTGAATGACAAGATTATCCAAAAATCATGTGAAATTACACACTGGGCTGATGCAGCTGAGGATCATTCAATCACCACATATAAAGTCTAAAGGTGGCTTGTGGGACTGTCAATAACAAGGAACTGGCTGTAGCAAGGAAGACTGGGAACCACCTTTTTCACTGGAACCATTAACTTCTGCAGAATGAAGTTCCAGGTGTAACACAACAATGGAATGTGTAATTTTAAGTGAACATGTAAGATCTTTCCACATTCGTCCACACGTGCACTGTAAGGGATCTCAAGATGCATAGGCTCTACACTTCCCATCTGTATCATAGCCTTTGATACATGAACTATTTATTTCTTCAGTTCTACTTCAGCTTCCTAGGCAGATTGTGCTCTCTGTAGAGCAAACAATTCTGTTGCAGAACAAGAATCACATCAAATACGATTTTCAGAAAAGTACAAGTCATTTATTAAAAGTCCCAAGTGGCTTATGTAATTTTTAATTTTTTTAACACGGCTAGATCTCCTTTACAAACTCTTGTATCTATACACCTCACAGTGTCTGAATAGCTTGCAGAACTCAGCACATCCTTCAGCTATGAGATAATTATTTTGGTTCACTTAAAATACATACACCAGTACTAGAGGCCCAAACACCCCAAGGATCTTTCTGCAGTTTCAGCACATCAGCACTTTTACTTCTGCACAACTCACTGTCTTTGATCTCTCTTTGAAAAGATTTGGCTTATGCTGAGGCTGTTTCTCAAAAAATAAATTGGCATTTGGAAAACAAAACCTTACACAATATAAATTCAACACTGGCATTTTTCTTTTAATATCTTCTCCTGTTGTTTTAAAATACATGATTTTCTAAAAGTCTGCAGGGCAGTGAACCTGACTCCTGAGTTTCACATCATTTATTGGCATTTAAAGTACATCTGTCATCAAGTAAGACTATGCTAAACAAGGATACTATATAGAGTAAGTCTTCAGCTGTGGAAGAAAGCATGCTAAAAAAAGACCACAAAATCACGAGCACAATCATCCTAAAGGCTCTCAGGTCCCATAATCACCCAGCAACCCAATACTTCTACCTATTCTTGGTGTACCTTCATCCTTGAGGGTATGAAACACCTGTATTCCAGCTCTCTCCTGCACAGAAATGATCATTTAGTTTCTATAAAGCAAAAATTGTTTACTCTTTCTCAGAGTTTTTATTCCTAATATTAGTAAGATCCTTAAACTGAAATTTCATGGAAATCATGTGGATGCACACATGAACACATCAGTGTTTCACTGCTACTTGAATACTCTTTTTCAATGTTCTTACTGTGTCCTGGGTTCAGCAGTAGCAGTCACTTTTCTTCTTAGTAGCTGGTGCAGTGCTGTGGTTTTGACTTTCAGCCTGGGAACAACGCTGATAACACCAATATTTCTAGTTGTTGCTCAGTACTGTTTACTCTGACCAAGAACTCTGTGAGTCTCATGCTCTGCCAGGGAGGAGGGGAGGCTGGGAGGAAGCAGGGACAGGACATCTGATCCAAACTGAACAAAGAGGCATTCCATACCACAGCACATCATGCCCACTATATAAACTGGGGACAGTTACCCAGAAGGGTTAGATCACTGCTTGGGTTGGGCTGGGTATCTGTTGCTGGGTGGTGAGTGGTTGTATTCACTTCCCTTGTTATTCCCCTTATCATTATTAATATTGGTGGCAGCAGTAGTAGTTTGTGTTATACTTTAGTTTCTGGGCTGTTCTTAGCTAAACCTGTGGGAGTTACATTCTTTTGATTCTCCTCCCCATCCCTCTGGGAGTGCGGGAAAGAAGGGGCGGGGAGTGAGCAAGTGGCTGCATGATTCTGGGTTCCCAGCTGGGCTTAAACCACAACACTCTGAATGGAGAACTTCAGGCTTGACATTGATAGTTACCAGATATATAAGCATGGCTTATAATTTGGGATCTCATTCTACACATCCATGTAGTTCGTAAGGAAAAGGTTAAATGGTGGTGTTGTTCCTCCATGCAATTTGATAAAATATGGAGTTAAGAATTCTACTTAGCCTAAAATAAACCAGTTGACAGTAAACAAAGCTGTTGACTGAACATCACCACAGTACTTCCTAGTTACTCAATGGACATTAGTTGTATCTATAAAGTTTTCTTATGTAAAGATCACTTTGGGATTGGTGAGATAAAGCACAAGTGTAGCCAAGTGCAATGACAGACAGAACCATTACAGTTCATTGGATAAACATGTTCACTTATACCTTTATTTATAGCCCATACATATACTTAGCAGATCTATACTGCCTGATCAAAAAGTATTTCCATCTACAAAGTCGTCATCTGTCTGATGGAAAAGGACTTTTTATACCTATACATACACACAACTCTGACACCAGAGATGTATATATGAGATACATACTTCTATAACCACTTTTTTATTATTACTTTGTTATAGCTTCAGCTATGAAATAGATTGTTCATGACTTAACTGTAATGCAACTTGGATTTGTTCTAAGTTCAAGTTGCATGACAGAGGTTAAAATGTTAAAACCTAATGGCCGAGTTCTTAGAAACAACAAAAAACAGTAGTTATTAATGGAAAAATAGACAATATAGACACATTATGGATCACAAGTATTATATAATTAATTGTTTCATTTATTGTTTGCTGCCTCCTACACCCCACCTGCTAGTAAACCTTACAAACCTCTGATAAAGAGTAGCTCTCAAATATGAAGTTCTTCCTCCTCATACACTCCTACAAAAACTAGATGATCCAAAATTAATTATGGGTGCTACTTAGTACTGAGCCAAGGTCCAATTTATAGCACAATATATCATAATTTTTCAGTGTCAGAAGAGTCAGCATGGTTATTTGATTAGCTGAATCCATTTCAATCTGAAAATGCCTCTGGCTTCAATATTCTGACAAGACTGTCGCCTCACTGAACTCTAAGCAATACATGCATTGACCCCTGAAAGTAAAGGTAGTTTAAGTTGCTTGTGTGATTTAAGGGAGAACAGAACCAGACATGTAGCATAAATATACACAATTAAAATTACCAGAGTATCTTGGCATGCATGTAAACAAATATCAGAGCTTTCAGGCTGTAGATATCAAAAACATACGTCTCTAAGCAGGAATATATTTATGTTACATTATGCTGCAACACATTTATTTCACAGCAAGAAATCTGTTTCAATGAATTTCACATATACTGCTCTATTGAAATTCAGTTTTAGAACCATCGCCTAAGGACACCAGAAAGGAGGTGTATAGGCTTCAGATCTCACTGATCTGAAAAGGACACAAACTACAGCAGAGGACACAAAGGCAGCTCCCTTCAGAAGTCAATTGTCCAGCATCATACACTTGCTTTCCAAACTGATCTGCTTACCTCCTCTGGGATTGTGAAAGAAGGCCAACTTACCTAAAGTGACACTTGTATCTAAAGAGTAACCACTTAACTCAGCTTCTCCACCATTAGGATCAAATAAAGTTTCTTTTATCAGGGTTAAATAGCAAGTGTTGATTAGTCTGACATCAGGTAGCAGCAGATTTGGCACATGTTAACCCATACCCAGGTGCCTATTCCAAAACACCTCACATACAGCTTTAACCCACTACTGGAGTTCAGCTTCCAATATCACTATCTTCAGCCAGCCTAATGAGGGGGAAAGGCTGAATTTTCTTCCTCTTAGTCTTAAAGAAAATACAGTGGAGACACACTCAGAAATACATGGCATATCAGAAAACTCCCAGGTTATACACTAGAAGACCTGGTAAGCATCTGTCTGCCCACATCCTTGAACAGCTTTTAGAGTCCTGCCAGACTGACAGGTATAGCTAAAGAAAGCCAACACTCATCCATGTTCATTAACACCACAATTACTGTTATATCTCTTTTTAAACTTCAGTGCTGACAAGGTAGGTCCAAATAATTACTACTGTTTATGTTGACATCATTAGATCACATCATGCTGTGACTATGTAGGACTGCACTGCATACCCATAGGTATGGACACAGGAAGCTTCAGTGGAAAAAAAGAAAAATTAAATTTAAAAAAGAACATGCTTGAGTTTGCTCTTTCTTTTTAACTTAAAAGACTTCAAGCTTCTACCTGATCAATAACTACTAGGAAGAGAATCCTTCTATTGTTTTCTTCAGGAAGTTGGAACAGTCAAATCAACATATTTTTCCTGAAACACTAGTAGAAGCATTAGTGGATTTTCTACCAGTGGCCTCACATTTTAATTCAAATGCAGCCCTTTTTCAAAAATTAGAAAAAAAAATGTGTAGAAGTCTGGCCTTTTTATTTTTTACAAGATGTATCTATATTGCATTGCAATTTTTAATCAAAGCTACAGCAGCCTCTTTCACTCTTTCCCTATTTATGAAAACAGCCATCCTTTGTCTTTTATACACATTACATTGCAAAATACTTCTTTGTTCTGGTGTTGGGAGATTGGAAGGTGAAATGGAGGTCACCCAGTTCCCCGAGGTCAGCCAACACTAATAATACTGGCCTCTGGAGAACACTGGCAGTGTCCCATTTCTCTCAAGGTCAAGCAACTGCTGCAATCATTCAATGAGGGACTAATAAGACAATTCACAAGTCCTTTCTTCTTCAGGGATAAAGAACATGGCAGTCACAGTGTTCCAAGGGTTTAAATTCTTGTAAACAAATTTCTATTAGCAGAAAGAGCCTTTTAAAAGGCTAGAGAAGTTTGGTAACTACAGTAACATAACCACTGGGGATAGGTTGAGTGGTGGGATACTTTTTTGTCTTCCACTGAAGATCAGCTAATAATAAATACAGATAACATATGATGAAATCTGTGCACCTGTTCACATGTACTTACAAGAGTAAAAAATAAACCTAAAGAAGTATGTTAATACATTTATTAAAACTATGTGCATGTTCCTGCCCTACCCCATATCTTGGTTACCTGCATCCATGCTGGGCACATGCCTAGAGCCTAGCCCTGCACACACACAGCCTCCCCATCCATATCTCCCTTTCAGATCCATCTGAGCCAGCCTCTTCATTCTTAGTGCTTTTCCAAACCCTATCTTCCAAAGTCTCAGTACATTCAGATTTAAACTGCAAACTCCCTTACTCCTTCCAACCCATTTTCTGCTTCAGCCTGCCCCAAATCTCGTCCCAAATTAGCCTACTTACACACACAATATCCATATAGAGAGTTCATTTACCAAACAGCCATGCACAGGCAAGTAGGGTGCATCCATGAAGGAAATTAATTGAATTTCATGTATCTCATTTGCAGCTTTCCATAAGACTAGGCATATGAAAAGTTCATGTGGTTCTGAAGACAAAAGAGTAACAGAATGAAGAAAATAAAAGAAGAAGTTGTGGGTTTTTTTAAAGGCAATTCTAAAGTAATTCGTGCTAAATGTAGATAGAATTGCATATTAAAATAAAAATGAGGAAGGTAAGAATTTTCTGTTCTATATTAATGACTTTTCAAAAGGAAATGTTACTGTCAGCACTCTTCTACATTACGATCACACAACCAGAAAGCACAAAGCCACTCTAAGACACACATCACAAGAGGTCAAAACATTATCTACAGCTGGAGTTCTTACTAGATGCTCACTAAACATGTTTTTAAAAAATGGCTTTTTAATGGTGCACATCCACATTATGATATCTAATTCCCACCCTCCCATGACACCTCTCTGGGGTGAGTTAATGGGCCAGATACTTTGCTACTTAAACTTGGCACTGACTTTCACGAAGTTAAGGGGATATATACCATAAGCAACTGACACACATATTTGCTGGATTTAAAACTCAGAGTTTTGTCTATTTTCAGTTGGATCAGGAGAAAAAAAAAATCAGTGGTAGCTTGATATTTTCAGTTTTGAAACTGGGGGTGGGAAAGTGTTATATATGAGGAACAAACAGTTACTCATGACTTGCAGAGGCAAGAAGAGGAGCAGCAGCACAACCCAAAAAAGGCAGAACTTCTAGTAACTATACCAAAACACATAAAGCCTTATACTTTAGAAATATCTATCATCTAAAGTATTAACTAAAATGTTAAAAGACATGTTTTCTACATACAAAAGACAGCTGAAAAAACCTCACATTGACATATTATCAAAACTGGCCAATGTAACTACAGAAAACAACAAAATAACATTAAAATATTGTGGTATTCTTAAAACATAAGACTAGCTAAGAACTTGCTTATTATCTCACTGTCACTAGTATTTGACCGTATTTTAAAATGCTAAGACACTAAGCAAAATGAAAGATCACCAAAACAAATAGGGGAACAGTTATCACTACTAGAAACAGTTACTGTGGGAAAAACTTAGCACTTAATTTCATAATTTCTAATATTCCAAAGTCCATGGTTACCTATAAAGCTTTAGAAATATTTCCTGTAAATATCTGATTAAAAACCATTCATTCTCATCTTCACTGATACTTTATTAATAAACTATAGAACATAGCCTTCTACATATTGCTCAAATTTCTTAATAGGTAGGTGAACTGGACAAAATTACAATTTACATTACAAATCTACACATTACAGGAAATAATTTTCACCAGATGGTTGCAAGCAACTTTTTTAATGCTGGAACTATTTTATTGCTGGCTTTGGATTAGGATTAACCATCCAGTTTTGAAAATCTATTTCTGTTTCTCTGTACCTGGAATTGAAATAATACTTATATTCATGATGAATGTTTCACAGTTGCTTATCAATCTAAACAATCTCTGCTTATCAAAACCATGTACAATTGTGACTCAAATATCAGGCTGCAACTGCAAACACACTAATCCAAAATTAGAGGTTCATTACTCACATAATGGAAGATATGTTGAAGCATTTCATAATGACAGGGAATTTCCCTTTTGACTACTTTTGATCTTAAATCTATTTTGGCCTGAGGTCAGCTGGCAAACAGATACCATAGATTGATTACTATGTATGTGTGTTAATGATTCCCCTTTCTATCCTTTTGCTCCAAATAGTCTTAAATTGGCATCGACTATAATGATATTCAGAAAATGGACTTCACAGAATTGTCCCAGTGCTGGTTATAAATAAAATTTGAGCTCAAGAGAAAATAATTTGTAATACCACAAGGGATTACTGATATTATTTAAATATGCATAGTTTAACTGGGTTCATCACCTTTCATTCACAGCATTTTCTTTTGTAAGCACTGATAAACTTAATATTTTAGCAAAGCCAGATTTTTCTATAAATGCTGGATTCAATTTGCCTTTCAAAACCAATCACAATTCACTTTGAATGACATCAGCCTATGCAATTTGAGCTCTGAAAAGGCAGGGCTCTTTCTTTATTATGATGTAACCACATCAGGCAGTGTCACACAGTCAGTACAATTATTCATGCAGCACAAGAGATGCTTACACAATCACTTAACTTCTGAAACCATTTTTTCCACTTCCAATATTAACTCAAAGATCACCAACATGAAAATGACACTTCTGTAGCAAACAGCATGACAAAAAGTTTAACAGAGTGCACCAACAAAGCTGGTTGGAATAAAGTTTACCCTTTCCAACAGTCATAAAGAGCTTACTCATTAATATCAAGGGAAGCATGTGGTTCATGCCCAGATACCATAAAACTACATGGATCAAATTATAACCCCTGTGTGAAGACTCACCTCAAGCAAAGTACTGCTGCGCTTCACCTCAAGCACATGTGCTTGCCTGTTGCTGGCTAGAGTGGTGGGCCCCTTTTCATCACTGCTTTTGCAGCATTTGCATTTTTAAAAAACAGGAATATCTGAGTGTTTGACAGAATAAGCAGAAAAGCACCCATGTTCCATTCACACCAGCAGGAGATTCCTTCATGTTGCAGCAACCCCAACTACTGGCTGGTCATTTAAGAGATACATGCAGGCATGCTATCAACTGAGCAGACCCAGGGATCCGCAGGCCAGGCCAACCCCATCGCAGTGAGTGGCAAGGCCATGAAGCAAGTCTTCTGGGAAATCACTCACAAATACGTAAAGGACAATAAGGCAGCGTCATGAATGTTCAAAATAGATTGACCAACAGACGATCAGTCCTGCACATGAGGACAAAGCAGTGCAATATAACTTGACTTCAAGAAGGCTTTTGATGCTGAATCTCACAGCATTCTCATCAATAAGAGGAGGACTGGACAGACTGCTAGATTGCTTGAAAACTGGCTGGACTGCTGGCTCCAAGACTTGGTAGCCTGAGTTGTAGCTGGTGTTCAGTATCAAGCACAGTACCCCAGGAACTGGTGCATGCAGCACTGTATTTGCAAATGATGCTAAATGAGGAAGGCTGCTTGACACACTGAATCACAGTTTCAACCCACAGCACCTTCAGAAACTTGGCAACCATTCCATGAGCTGCCCACCTTTTCTTCTTATTATTCACCTGAGTGTCCTCAAGTGAATGACAACACTGTATCTGCAGGGTTATTTTTACTAAAAACCATTTAATATAAATTAAATACTGTTTGCATTCATGCATAGAAAATAACTGTGGTAGTCTTTACTTCATTATGCTGTACTACAGAAATTACAAGATTAGATTCTCTACCTAAAATCAACAACCCGGAACCACTTTGTTATTTCTATTAACAGTTTTCAGAGAGAAAGAGTTTTCAGAGAGAACAGTTTTTCCCAGAGCTGCCCCTGATTTACATATGTTTTCAGGTCAGCTACAAGTACATATGTTTCTAGAGAATGAGCTGCTTTATTAGAAAGACTGTTTCTTTTCCCATCTTATTTACACTGATCTGTAACAAATGAGTTCCAAAGAGGCACCTAAAAAAATCTGTAGTATGAATAACACTCCCTTGTCGATAGTAAGGCATGTTTGAGTTCTATACAGGAAAGGAGGAAAATGATCGTAAGTCTACAAACTCTAATGACACACTTTTGTAACCACAGACAAATAGTCATATGGCAAATACAAGAGACTGACTCTGGTCTACTGAAGAACGAAGCAATGTGTCCTCCAGTAAGCATTATTTTCATTTTATACATACATAGTATATGCAAATTTTTGCAAGAAGTGGGAAGGAATATCTCAGAAACTGGACAATTCTATAGTGGCCACAGAATTCCCCATTCCAGTCCCATACACACTACCTGTACACTGTCAGGGTAGCACTGAGTTTCCCAAACAAGTAACATCAAATTAGCAACAGCAATCCCTTTACCCAGTGCCAGATCTGATGTGGCTTCATAGACCAAATTCCATTTAGGAGTAGGAGGCAGATCAATTTCACTTGCAAAGAGCATCATTCAGTTTGGTTTCACCCAAAGGAAACTAATCTGTGCATACTGGTTTACTGTGTGAAGGCAAGCATGGTAAATGGAGAACAGTGCATAATTCAGTGCAAAAAACCTACTCCTATTGCAAATTAGAATGCTAATGCCAATATACCTCAGACATCCTTCAATATTGTGCATGGCTGACAGATGTAGCTCTTAAGAAATGGAGGTCTCTCAAAGTAGCAAATTCAAAATTAAAAGGTTAGAAAAGCTTTACCAAAGCCAAAGGTAAGACTGAATATGCTTATAAACAATTCAGAAAGATTTAATAATTAAAAAAAAAGTCTTATTTAGGAATCTGCTGCCTGTTTCCCAGCTTTCCTTTGGATTTCTTATTGCAGATGTGGGCCTCTTCTGAGAGAGGCAGGGGGAAGAAACCAAACCACTAAACTTCCATCTGGCAACTGAAGCCTCCCTTCAGTCTAGGCAAATTTCCTAGCTAGCAGAAAATGCATACTTTGGATTTAAAAAAAAACCCAGCAAACAAACAAAAAAACCACAACAAAAGAACTAACAAAAAAACCCCACCACCACTTCTACTCCAAGTGTAATTTGCACTTGGAGTGACTGCAAAGAGAGCTGAAGGTTATTATTAATAAGGATCCCTGCTGTTGTTTCAGCCAGTGATTTATCACCTTCCCATCTAGGTAGGAGTTCAGGCTGCAGAAAGGAAACAGTTCATTCAAGGTGGTATTTCTCCTTCCACCATCAGCTGTCAAAAAAAACCCACTATTATTTAATTACTATAATGGCAGCATTAGTCATTTATGTTCACAGTAAATCATGCTGCTCAAAATACATTCTTCAGAGAATGCAACTTTCTAACGATACTGATCATTCTTCTTCAGTCAAGTGTCCAACTCATTCTAGTAAGTGTATTCCTTGACTTTTATAATTTGTGGAATTAGAAAATTTACATTATTGTTAGAAATTATCATATACTTTGACTTAAAATACTGTAATAGCTGTATTTATTTACTATTTCTGTTCTGATAATTACTATAAAATCTGACCAATATATTTATAGCACTGATGGATACAATAGTCAGTAGTCAAGCACAATGCTAACTGTATAAAGTAATTGACAGATGAAATTTTGGAGATTTAAAATGAGGAAGCTCCCCATAGTCATCTGAATGTCATTAGTTCCACTGTTTTCTATTCCATAAACTTTATTTTCATGGTTTGGATTTCTGGGCTTTCCACAGAAGATGGATTAGAAAGTGAAAGACAAGGCACTGAAAAGGTACGTCTTTCAGCAAGCAAGGAGAATAGCTTCTTTTTTCTGCTTACGCCACTCTGCTCCCCTTGCCAGCAGCATTATTCAGATCATGCACTGGTCTCCCTGCCCACTCATTTTATTTTCCAGTCAGCTGTGCCTTGCTGGAGTCAGATGTCTGCAGTAACAACAGATCATACTGTGAGGGTCTTGAGACACTGGTACAGGTTGCCCAGAGGGGTTGTGGTTGCCCCATCCCTGGCACTGCTCAGTACCAGGTTGGGCAGGGCTTTGAGCAAACTGGGCTGGTGGGACGTGCCCCTGCCTACAGCAGTGGAGTGGAACTGGGTCATCTTTCAGGTCCTTTCCAACCTCACCAGTCTACAGCACAGCTACAGGTTGGGCAAAGAAGAGATTCAGAGCAGCCCTGCACAGAAGGACTTGGGGGTGTTGGTCTATGAGAAAATGAACATGAGCTGGCTTCAGTGTGCGCTCACAGCCCAGAAAGCCAACCGTATTCTGGGCTGCATCAAAAGGAGCGTGACCAGCAGGTCAAAGGAGGTGATCCTGCCCTTCTACTCTGCTATTGTGAGACCTCACTTGGAGTATTGTGTGCAGTTCTGGTGTACTCAACATAAAAAGGACATGAAATTGTTGAAACAAGTCCAGAGGAGGGCCACGAGGATGATCAGGGGACTGGAGCACCTCCTGTATGAAGAGAGGCTGAGAAAGTTGGGGCTGTTCAGCCTGGAGAAGAGAAGGCTGCGTGGAGACCTCATAGCAGCCTTCCAGTATCTGAAGGGGGCCTATAGGGATGCTGGTGAGAGACTCTTCATTAGGGACTGTAGTGACAGGACAAGGGGTAAGTGGTTAAAACTTAAACAGGGGAAGTTTAGGTTGGATATAAGGAGGAAGTTCTTTACTGTGAGGGTGGTGAGGCACTGGAATGGGTTGCCCAGGGAGGTAGTGAATGCTCCATCCCTGGCAGTGTTCAAGGCCAGGTTGGACGAAGCCTTGGGGTGATATGGTTTAGTGTGAGGTGTCCCTGCCCATTGCAGGGGGGTTGGAACTAGATGATCTTAAGGTCCTTTCCAACCCTAACTATTCTATGATTCTATGATCATCTTTTGTTTTTACACAGCATTACACACAGGACTCTTAGTTCAGACAAACGGGCATTCTGATAGCTTCCTAAAATCGTTATCTTCACTCATTTTCATCATTTACCAGACAAGTAGGAGGATCAGAATCAACTGGAAGATAAAAACAAGAGTTTGGTTTTGCCCTCCACATATTTTCTGGATTTTTGTTTTGAGAGGCAATCGGAAGAAATATAAAGTCAAAACATGCTAGAGGGGGGTGGGAGTGAGCAAGGTTTATCATCAGGGTTGCCACTAAATACAGCTTTTGACACTGTGACTTGGCCTGGCTTTAGTTCCATTTTAATGATATGAATGATATGCTTGGTATTGTTTTCTTACTACCATCATCTTGGATTGGTTTTACTCCACACTTTATTTATTCTTTCAGAAAGCAGACAGAGATAAAATTTTAGCTCAGGCTGCCAATACCACAACTTCTATTAAAGTGCTGTGAAATTTCACCCAGAGGGAGAAAAAAAGATCAGTACCATAAACAGTCTAATTGCAACAAGTTCAACAAGCCTACAAGGAAGCTGATGACATGAGTCTACAAAAGGGAATAAAATTAAGATATTACTTATGCATGATTGGAAAAGATATTTCTAGAGGTGGGACTGAGTATTATTTGGGTCTACATTCAAAAATCTCAAACCTCATTAATTATTTTGTTTTAAAATGTCTCAGAATTATTTCTTTGACTTTTTGGAGAGAGTTATTTCATCAGTTGCCTTTAGAAACATAAATTACCTTGTGGAATTAAAGCTCATCCTAGATAGGACCTTCTTTTATCAGAGTGATTGGACAGAAGCAAAATAGTAATAACAACAAGAGGAAAAGGGAAAAAACCAAACCCTACTGTAACGACTGATAAAAAAAAAGGTGTCTGTAGTTTTAAGAAAAGAGATAAATATGGCAAAACAAAATTCACAGAGGAAAAGTTTGTTTCATAGAAAGTAAAAATCAGTTCACATGGAATAAACAATAATGAATTAAATCTGCTTTCTGGAAACTTAGTTTAGACGTTAGTAGATGAAAACATTACGAAGCAAAAGACTCATTTTAACAGCAAAAAGGTTAATATATTATTACACTGCCCATGAATACCATGAAACCTCTACTAACATAGGTTTGAGAAATTAATTTCGCCAAGGCTGAACTAAAATATCCTTCTAGTTCCATTTTCTACAGTGGTATGACTTTGATTCCTAGAACTGCATGTTCAGATATTAAGAAAGAATACACTGCAAATGTCAGAACCACCATCACAATATAGTTTAATGAGTTAGAAATTAAAATATTGAGCTTTGTGAAACAAATGTCATATCAGCTGAGCTTTTTCTGTAGTCTGATAAGACAGCTCATATTACTAAGTATTGTAGATAGGTTTGACAGTAACAGGCAATCCTATCTGTTCAACAAAAGTGTTGGCTGACACAAGCCAAAACTCTGACTACCAGGATAAATGAGATGGTGTCAAAGTACAGAATACTGAAGGAACAAAGTCGAAGACACAAGTGACACCTACATATATCTCTTTAAAAAGAAAAAATTGATTGAATGCTCAGCTAAATAGAACAGACCTTTCAAACCACAAAGCTTGCAATTAAATTTGTCCAATCCAAAACAAACAAATGAGAAAGATGCATGACCATAGAGAAGAAACACTAACAGCTGATGAATTACAAGCAAAGGCTAAGGCACCGGTCAGGAAGCCAAAATCATTAAGTGTGGCTGTGTGTGTACATATGTGCCATACATAACATGTGGAACATATTATGTGTATTTCATATATATTTCTATATAGTATCATAAAGGTGTGTTTCATACACAGGCCAAGTCACAGTATCAAGAACTGGATTTAGTGGCAATTTTGATGATAAACCTGAAGAATTAATTCCTTTTTTCTGTACCTGTGAGAGCAAAGCAACTCTAGCAGCCTGAGGGGTCAACAGAATACATATTAAATTTTTCATTAGACTTTCTATTTTTTAACCCTCCTCATTCTGTTTCTGCTCTTTTTTTTTTGTACCTCCAAATTCCAATTTTCTTTTGTATTCAATGATTATCTTTTAGCAATCAAATGTTTTATTTTGTCCCACTTCTGATCCTCTCATACCCATAGAGAGAGTACTAAACGCAGAACTAGGTATCTTCTAGTTCTGGATATATTAAATATTACTGGTTTCACATTACATTCAAACTTCTGGATATCTGGTTCAGGTCACCCTGTGGTGAAGGAAAAGAGGTTTCTAACTAAAAAAAAACCAAAGCAGAAAGCACAGCATTACATAATGCATTTGGCATTGAGAACTATTTTATAGGTTGCTCAGACTCTGAAGTCAAATGACTTCTCGACTCTCCTTCTCAGCTCTACAAGTTTGATTAGTATGAACAGGTTTTGACAGCATTTTTTTTTTACATTCTGTACATGGCTTTGTATTTGTAGAAATGCAAAATACCAAAATCCCCTGTTTACAGTTACTGAATATCACCAAATTCTACCTTAAAATCAGAAAGGAAGGTATATCTTGTACAAACACACCAAGCATCTAACAAAGCAGAACGTTTTCTATTATAGTCATTTGTGCCTCTACAACCAGTTGCACCATAAGTAAAGTTCAGATTTTGGGAAGGTGGGCTAGAGCGAGGTGTCATGCCATTGCTGCCAGGAGTCTTCTGGCAGTTAGTTGCAATGTCTCAATAGATCCTGATTCCTGTAAGCAAGTACCTCAGCTGTGGGCAACAACTATAGCACAAGAAGTTTTTCTCACTGAGAAGCAGTAATTTACACATCACACCAAAGAATGCAACATTCCTGACAGGGCTCTCCCACTCTGTTCAAAGACTGCTGAGTGCCCACTATAGCAATTTAAAAACTTGGCTAATGCCTTGTACCAGCAGCTTCTTATCATAGCCTGCAAATCTGGTAGTTACACAATTATACAACGACTCAGGGAGGATAGAAGGAAAGGAGGAGAGGGAAGGAGGGAAAGGGATGCTCTGGACAATGTAGGCAGCAGACACACCACAGTGAAAGGCAGGATTTCTTTTGCATGATTTCTTAGCCAGAACAGCACAGATGAGCCAGAGTCCATGGTAGTACACTCACTGAACAGCCAGCACCACTTTAAAGTATGGGCAGACGGCATGGGAAGAGGGCATGCACAGCAAGAGTCCTCTCTAAAGTTCTGGTTTACAGCATCACAGCTTGGGCATCAGGGAAGGACCCAAAACACTAGCTACAATCTTAACCCAGGCCACTGAAAATAAATATGAAAGAGTAATAAAAATACAAAAAAGTATTAGATGCAAACAGTGAATTTAGGGTAAGTAATTCATTCCAGTTGAATTGACAGACAGTGTAGAAGAACTGATATAAAACTGGTAAACAATATAGAAAGGTGACCTGTACATATAAGAGTCATTTGTCTTGTTCCCCTCAGTGACAACAGTATTTTGTTGGTTTTCTCCCTGGATATTCACACTTACACATTTATAGGCACATTTTGGTCTCTGAAGCTTCTACTCTTCTTTCAGATTTAAACTGTGCATTTGGTTTAAATCTGGACTTAGTGCAACTAAGTCCAAAATTAGTGAAAAGGGTGACAACAGAGTCAGTTTTCTACAAACAGACGCTACAAGAAGCATGGGCTTTGGAGAGGAGAAACATCAAGGAAATCAGAATCAGGGAAACACAGAGCATGGAAAATCCATGACTGTTCCTTTCCGGGGCTTCTCCCTCTTAGCATGTTCTCCTGAAACCTGAAAGTCAAACCTAAATACTAATTTGAGATCTGACATGCAAACACCTAGTCCACTATGAAGCTGTGCTTTTATTTTTGGCTAAGAATTCACTTAATATGTATTCTAAACTCTCTGACCTTAAGTATTTAATTCCAAGACGAAAAAAAAAAAATAAACTTACTAAATACTGTTATTTGAGGAGCAGCATTAGGGCTAGACAAGTTTAAAACAACATTATGGCAACATTTGCAAAGAGATATACACGTTTGTATCCCTAAGTATTATTGCTATACTATGCACTCATTAATTTTATTGCATATGCTATTTTTCACAGTACCACTCATTATTAGAGATATCCCTTACCAAATTCCTGGCCAAGCTTGCCTGTAAAAAAAAAATGGAAGAATTACAGCAGTTCTGAGATTTGGAATTTTACAAGGGTTGGATGCAAACTGGTCTGTTAGTTTTATGGCTCTATCCCATATCACTAATAACCAGACATTTCTCATTTACTATGTTATTTCAGTCATACAATGAGCAATAAGATGAATGTGAGAATGACAACTAAGAAGGTACACTTACTAAAAGTAATTCCACAAGCCCTTTGACACAGGGCACAAAACTCTGCCCTTTAAGAGACCTTGGCTTGATTATTATGGCTAACAGGGGGTAAAAAAACAACCACAGAACAAAGGAGTGATATACATTTGCCATTCAACACCAAGCTGCTTGCTGACAGAATAATGAAGCTTTACAGAGTGGAAAGAAGCACCAACACCACAAGACCTTGAGGGTAAAAACTGCAGAGTACACCTTGAGTGCTGTGATAAGCGGGACAAAGAAAAGCTAGAGGTAACAAAAGCAAGGTCAAGAAGCAGGGCAGCGCAAGCCTGTATCAAAGAGCAGGTCATACCAGCTCTAAAAGAGTGTGACCTTATAAACATAAGATCTTAGGACCAAAAGATGAAGTCTCCTAAACAACACATTTTTATATTCTAGACCAGTTAATGAAGACATATATACAGCAATTGAGAAAATACAGTATGAAATCAAAACATTCTAATTTAGAAGTCATTAATGTTATCCTAAATGTCATTAATAGTCCTCCAAGACTGCAACAAATTACTGATAAATGGGAAAGAAAAGAATTCATAGAGTGCTAGGATTATATGATGAAACTAAAAAATACAAAACTTAAGAAATTTAGATATGCGGGTAAAACAGTAATGCACAAACATCGGAAGATATTTTATCTTTTTATTTTGTTTTTTGGTGTTTTGTTTTGGAGCAAAGTCTGGGAATAAAGCACTGTCATTGGAACATCTGGCTTTAACTTATAAAAGCAAATCAAAGAGCACCAACACAATCATTACTTTCCCACTATTTTTAATTTCATTTTTAAAGCCTTATAAAAAATACTGCTCATGAATGCAAACTGAAAACCCAAAATACATCAGCAAACACTGGCCAAAGAAATGTTCTTTCCAAAGAACTTTTATTTATGAGAAAGAAAAAATGCATAGAAAATTGGACAGGTAACAGTACAGTTTTCTGCTTAAATACTGACATAATGCTGTTTCATTATCTATGATGTTTAAATCATTACAAAACAACCTCAAATGTTTGTGGCTCTACAGTTAATTTAGACAGAGCTCATAATTTCTCAAAGGACTTCTACTGTACCCTTTTACAAACTATTAATATGCCAAAAGTAGTCTGAAGTTGCCACATTGCTGTGATATTAGCAGATCAAAAAGAAACCTTTATTGACACTCACCCAGAAAATGGTGCCGTTTTGTCTCACTCACCTATTTTTAAAGGGAAATATAAAAAGCAACTAATAGAAATCTGAATTGTATGCGATTCTATACAGAGTGCCAGAGGGATAAAAATAAGTATACAGAAATATCCTTCTTCTAAAGTGAGTAATAGTAAATGCAATAAAAAATTCTCTGTTTTCAAAATAAAACAGTGATGTTGCACTGATATACAAGCAGTAGGGTGTCTCACCTACGAGCAGCAAGAGGAAAAATTTGGAAGTCACATGACCTTTAAAATTTCCAGCCTAGTGTAATTAATAGAAGATAGGCAGACAGGTTCATTAACAGTGTATTTTAATAAATATGTAGTATTATTGGAAAATATTAGTTAATTTTTTAATTAAAAAAAAAAAAGAAAAACAAACCACTGCATTTTCGACAGGGAAGTGTGTGCTTGAATTACCCACTTGTACCTAGCACATGCTTTTGCTTTCCAGAAAATTACTATCATCATTTCCTACCATGCAACTTGGCTCACAATTTCTTCCCCTGTAGGAAAGGGAGCTGTATCTTTTTGCTTCAGGTTATCACAGTAGATGTCCTACAGTTCTCCTGTGAGTACACAGGTAATGTTGAAAATGAAAACATCCTTGATGGAAATTTTAGATTACAGAATCAGAGAATGACTGAGGTTGGAAGGGACCACCAGAGGTCAAGTAGTCCAACCTCCCTGCTCAAGCAGGGTCACCCAGAGCACAGTGCTTAAGATTATGTCAGACGGCTCTTGAATATGTCTAGGGAAGGAGACTCCGCAACATCTCTGGGCAACATATTCCAGTGCTCAGTATTTTTTTATTACTTTACCTCACAGTAAAGAAGTTCTTCATCTTCAGGTGGAACTTCCTGCGTTTTAGTTTCTGCAGCTACTTTTTATCCTACTGCCTGGCACCACCAAGAAGAGCCTGGTCCCAATCTCTAGACGCCATCTCTTCAGACACTTAAACACACTGATCAGATCCCTCCCAAGCCTTCTCTTCTCTAGGCTTAAGAGGCCCAGCTCCCCCAGTCTTTCCTCATATGAAAGAGATGCTCCAGACCCTTAATCACTCTCGGAGCCAATATTATGTATGACAGTGTTCTTCTTTGGAGCCAGGTATTTTCACACAGCTCTAAGGAATGGAACAATACTATAGCTGTCCTTTATAAAGTAGGAAAGTTCCTGACCCATTTTCTTAGATATCAGCTGTCCCCAGACTAATTTTCTGTCCTTTTAGGTGAACTGCATAAACAGACATTTAAAAGACAAATCAGTATGACAGTTTTTCAGTCTTGTTAACTTTTTTTGCAAAATACACTTCATCATTTAAGATGCCCTGTACAGATTCAGAACACAGAAGTGTAATGTAATAGATTATTTCCATTTGAATTAAGCATGATTGCAGCTCCCAAGTTAAATAATCTATTTCTAGCATTTTAACTGTTTACTACTATCTCCTATGATAGGATCCTTATTAGCTCAGTATTTTTAAAGAAAAAAACACATCTCCAGTCACACATCTCCTGTCGTGACAATCCGTTATGCAAGATGCTGTCTCATGCTTGAACATTATTATTGACAATGGACAATATTCCATAGTGTCAGCAATAACTTCAAAAAAACCCTACTACTAATGTCCAGCATCTAGTTTTATCAGTGATACAGAAGGAATCCTACAACACCAGCTTTGTGATGCTGCTTACTCTGGCCCTGTGCCTTCCAGTCCCAAGCAATCACAGTATTTATGACCAGATTGGTCTCTGACCCAAATACAGTACTGACTATCGAAGCTTTCATTTGGCAGGAGTAATTCTGACCTACTGTGCTAATAATTTTACTGATGGGAACTAATTAACAACCAATATACACACTCTTTTTAACCTAGCTGTTAACAAGCTCATAATGAAACTACAATCAAATCACACTGTGAACTGGGTAAACACATACGTATACACACGTGAGTAGACACACTGGAATGATTACTACAGTTGTATGCAATGAGTAAAGGTAAAAGTAAAACATGGTAACACACAGACTAAAGTGTCATGTGTTTCTGTCTCATCATTGACCAAAATAAGGACAAGAAATTGAGGTGGCTATATTTCTACTTGCAGGGTCAATAAAGGTCAATTTAGGACAATCCAAAAAAGACTTAAATCTCACAACTATGTAAGGATAGCCCTTCTCTGCAACAGTGCATCAATGCTATGAGAAACTGTCACAGTGTGCTCCTCCTGCCCCACAAACTGACCTTTATTTCTGGTAAAAACGATAACCACCAATACACAATAAAACAATAGCCAAGACCAAATCTAAGCAATGAAACCCCCTAACCATAGTACTGGTCAAAGTCTCATACAAGCTAAGAAGAAACTATCTTCTGTAGTCGGTATGAAAATATGACTATGAGTCAATTCTCTTACTCCACAAATAATGGACAACCCAGGGCCTGTTGAGCTATTCTGCACAGCAGTAGGCCGTGCACCAGCATCTCCCCTTGAGCATGGACACCTCTCTCAAGGTTACTCCTCAAGGTTGAGAGATTCCTTGCCACAACAAATTCTTGTCGAGTTACAAATAGCATGCTAAACTTTGAAATCTTTCCTAAGAGATATAAGGGATTGATTGGGCATATTCCTGTAGACATAAACTGTTGACCAAGTCTGTGACTAAGTCTTTTTCTAGCAGCACGTACATTCCTCTCTGAGGAATTCAGAATTCAAGAGGGTTCTTTCTGATCCTCGTGACTCAATGTGAGGGTTTCCCTGACAGTTTTGTCTGATGCTGTCTTCTATTCAGTAACTAAACAAGCTTACCTCACCACCGAACCTTGTTAAACAACTGTCACATTTACTACCAACTTTGTTAAATTGCTGGTTTATGTCAATAAACATACCGCTACTTCCCTCTTAAGAGTGAAATGCATGACTCCACACACACACTGAACTTCACCTAATTAAGTAATTATCATTAGATTACCTAAATTATTTTAAGTAATTCAACATCCTCAGTTACTGTTCAAACAGACTAACTTCCAAAGGAACTAGCAAGTTAACTTGGGTGTCTAGATTGAACAGTTGTGAATACACTCATGTTAGGACAGCCTGGGTGTCTCATAAAACTCTAAAACAAGGCATCCATTTAAATGGTATTGTCACTGTGCTAAGCTACCAAAAATCATAACAGCCATGGTTACTACTTAGAGCTAAAGCTCATTCTATACAATATTCTAAGTAAACGGTAAATTCCTGTGCACTCTGTATGCACACATCACAAATAATGCACCAATATGCTCAGGTCAACAGTGAAAGCAGGAGAGAATGAAAATGTGTTCATCTCATGCTAAAATCAAAATTATCAAACAGAAAATAATGGATTAAATCAACACATGTTGAAAAAACATGCAGATCAATTGCTCTTCATTTCTCTCTGATTGCTTTGTACTTTATAATAGATGTGGTAGTTACAGTCATTTGAATGCAACAAGTTCTGCAACAGCAGAAACTCTTAGAAAAATATCCTTTATAAATTAATTTAAGTATCCCATTTTAACTGATCAATATCTACCAGTTTTCCCTAAAGATAACCATTCTAGTCGGCTTCTTGGAAATACCAAATACATGCACATAAAAGGTCCCATAAAACTTTATAATAAAAAATAAATAATCACACAACCATAAAAATCAAAGGAAAACATACAACTTTTCTTTTGTTCTGTCTATCACTTACAGACTTACAGTCTGGATGACACTCTTAAAACAGCCTTCTATACCACTGGTTTGCCTTCACCAGACTAAGCAATACTGGAGTTGGATGCTCGGTTACATCATGTACATTTAATTTTGAAAAACAGCACTAAATTTAAACAACATTAAACTAGGCTCTTTGACCTTTTCTGATTACTAGTGCCCACTCAACCTTTTCAAGATGCATGGTAGATATCTTTGTCCAAGACAGTTTATTCAGCAATCACGGTACTTCCTATGAGTTAGCTAAATTAGGTGGACACTTACCAGGGAGAAAGGCCAACATCAATTGCAGCAAAGGTCACACAGTTCAGTTATCATGGACTGTATTAAACTGTCATCAGATCTGAACTGTAAGTTCATCAATAACCCATCCAACTAGAATTAGTATGAATGTGAGAAAATATTCACCCATCCTACAGTGGATGCAGAGCAGTTGAGGAACTTGCACGTCTCCGTAAGGCAGTTACAGCAAAGGCCACTGTATAAACACCTGAAGGGAAGAAGAGTTTTCATCCAGCAGTTTGGGAGAATAGAGGGAAACTAATAAGCTGATGATATAGAATATAGTCTTTTCTACAGTACTATAAACACTGTCTTATATGCTAGAACTTGAGAGTACAAACACTCCTTTAACCCTGGACTCAAACTTTTGCATCACATGATTCTGGGTGCTCTTGTGGTCACCCTGGGAACACTCTCTTCCCAGCACTCCAAAATCACTAGTCAGTCCTGCTGACTCTGTTTTCACAATAACCAAGATGCAAGAGAAGAAATATTTACTGGAAATTTTAAATAAATAAATAAATACAAATACTATCTGACCTCTGATACAGAAAAATATTTCATGGTTAGTTTTAATCCAGTTACTTTCAAACTCATACATGTTAAGAAAAACCTTTTAACTTTTGTCATAACCAAGTGTTTATATGATTGAAAAAACATTAATTCACTATTTTAATGAAATAAAACCAGTTCAGTAACTCTAAAAATACCCATAAAGGAGAAGAGTTCAAGCATGAAATGTTTATTCAATGTAGTAATTTATATTACACTGGAATTAGATAAAAACTGACTCCATAGACAGTTACTCATATTTTTTTAAGAAATACCATTGATTACTTCTACATGTGCAACTTTGCAAAATAAGTCTCTGCTTTACAAATAAAGCCACACTATGCTGTGCTTTTATCTTGTATACAGTTTTAAACTGCTAACTGAAACTGCATTTGCTATTAAGCATTATCCATACTCAGATCCCTTTCATATTTTCAGATAAATCATCATCTAATTTTCAGACAATCCATGCTGAAAATGCAAGTGAAAGTGAATGCCCCAGCACTTACAGATGAAATCTATGCTGTCTACTCAGGAATCTGCAAAGTAACAGCTGGTGTTACATCCAATCAGGAAAGACAAGCAACACCATATGGCGTATTTTTCTAATGCAGTTCAAAACACTGAATATCCAAAACACCATACTTAGGGAGAAGAAAAAATGAGTTAAAATCCAACCATTACTAATAATTAGTCCACTTTATCACCAATAATTAGTCTACTTTGCTCTAAAGTAGTCAGGTTTATTGCTAGCATGACCTCTCACCTCTGATATTAAGGTCTAACTACCATTTGATAGTCAGGTTTAAGCGAGGCAAGATTATTTACCATTAATAAATCCTTGTTTAGGAAAGATTGCCCAAAATAACAGAAATAAAGGCTCATGTCAATGCTGCATTTCACATTTAAGATTATTTTTAGAATCACTTAATTACTTTTTATGTTTCATTGTATATAACAGTATGATTTCTAGACGCCAGGAGTGGGTCAAGAGTATCATTTAAAGTTATGCTTTTAAGCAGGGATAGCCAGTCATCATTCTCCTCTGGGAAACAAACAGCAGCAGAAACTTTGAAGTAAGATAGATTACTTTAGGATATGCAAAAGGTGACAATATAAGGGACTTTTTTTTTCCCCTGCTGATTTACACTCAAAATCTATGCTGATGAAATTAAGGCTCATACTTGGAAGTATCACAGTATTAAAAAAGAAACATTTGGAAAAATACAGGTTTGATCAGTAAAATGTAAAGTTTTTCTCTTGTTTCCTATAAATTTTGTTTCTAACAAAGCACAAAATGTGAACTTCTAAAAAACTGGTAGGAAGAAAGGTTACTCTGAGTTTAAAAGAAGCAGATAGCTCTGGTTGACAGATATATATATTTATAGAGATCATGATTTTATCTCTATATTCTGAAATGCAGTTATAACAACCTGTCACAAAATCCACTGAATTAATGTCAGAGTACTCTGACATGGAGAGAACATATTGTATGAAAACAACATGCCAATAAAGCAGTATTAATAGCACTGTGGGTTTCACTTATAAACAACCATTTTATTGACAGCTGTAACATATGCTTCTCAAAAAAAAGATGAAAAGCTAAACAAATCTCTTTTGCACTTAAGAGCTTAACATGTAGAAATTATTTATTTTTTAAAATAATTTTGTGACAGTCAACTTTCAAGAATGCATTTTTAAACAGTCTATAAATGCTCATAAAAAAGTTATCTACGCGCAATAAAAATGCTACACAATAGGTAACTAAGTCGAAATCGGTTACCTACATTTCTGTTTCCTTATTTGTTTTCAGGTGTTCACCTTCTCTTACATTAGAGGTTAACTTGAAATTAGTTGAGCTTCCCTTTAAAATTGTAAAGGACTTTTGTAACAAGTGGAATAAAAATGGTTGGTTTTTATTTAAAAAATGAGTGGCTTAAATTACATTAAAACTGAAGTACAACAATCCAAAATGACAGTGGTGCTAGCTGTATTTCACAGCAACATCTACTACTCCTGAAAGTGCTTATATAGCAACTTCACTGACCAGGGTGAATCCATCTGTCCCACTATTAGTCCATAGATAAGAATGAACCCTTCAGTTTGAGTTCAGCGATTAAAGATCAAGCCTAAGGCCATCTGCTAAATTACAATAATCTGTCAGGCTGTCAGAAATCCTGACAGTGAGAAACAGAAAGAAAATAATCTTTCAATAATGAAAGTTAAAGTAATTCTATAGCATCAGTATAACAACATAGGTATTTCTATGAGGCTACTTATACTTAATGACCACAAAGTGTTTAAAAATATTCTAAGGCACAGAAGCACCCAGTAATGCCGGTGAAACACGTTCTTACAACGACATCAGTAGCAACAAAATAGACTCTAATAATTTGCAAACTAAGAAACTCTTGATTGCACTGGCCCAAGAAGAAATAACTGCATTTCAAAATGCCTTACTCAACTTCTTGCTTGCAAACAAAGTATAAAAATGTCTTCTTAGCTACTGTCAGTAGATGGATGGCACTGAAACTGCAGGCAGTCTTAGAGACAAAAGAATGGCATACATTCATTTTATATTCTGATCAACCCTCTATCCCTGCAGTAGAATTCCCACATTGTACTGAAAAGCTACATAAGAATACTATATTGGAAAAGTTAAAACATCTTAAAACTTCACAAAAATAAAGACTGAGCAAAGTTATCAAAAAAAGATCACTTAATTACTAATTCATCAAAAAGCATTGCACATGCATGACCTTTAAAATTACAATGGGCACTGCTTTTATACTGTTAGGATCAATTTCTGTACCTTGACTAGCACTGATGATTGATATACTTCTATCAAGGCAGATAAAAGCAAAAGCTTGGTACCATACTGAATTGCCTCTCTCACAAGTAGCTACTATGAAGCAAATGTCAGTTTGAAAGCTTTTCCATTCAGCACATTTAAAACAATATATTCTGAGTTTGAAAATTCTTGAGACCAGTTATTTTTGAACACACTTGACATTCTCTGCTTTGAAAATGGAATAGAAATTAAAAGTTTGTTTAAACAAAAAATCATTGTCAACAGCGAAGCCAAGGGCACTTATATACCAGATTTCAAAATGACAGGAGTTATACTTGAAAAGTTTAACTCTCAGAGATTCCTTTGCTATCACAAAGAGAAAATTTATTTTTGCCTGTATTGCACTGAAATTTGAATTCTTTTTCCCACATAACCAAAGGACCTTAGAAGGGGCAATAACCACACAAGTAAGCAGCATTTTCACTACTTCAATTTGACAGAAATTAATGGTCTTAGCTGAATGCAAAACGGAGACAGAAATGGATTGTGCACATAAACCCAACTACTAAACAAGATCCTGAACCATCAAATACAAATGTATAGTAATTATAGGAAATAACAAAAAGCCACATTAAAATTTCCCTGTATCTCAAAGAATGCATCCTTCATTACAACCAAAAAATTAAAGGGTTCCAAAATTACTTATATTAATCAGAAACTCATGTGTTGGTATTACCGTGTCTGCTTGTTAAAATTACACTGGCGTTATGATCAGAATCAATTCTAACAGGCACCCTATTTCTGAAGGATACAGACGTAGCCTTTTCTAAAACTTCTTCCGAAACAAGAGGAAATGAAACACCACCCAGCTCAACTTCATCTTCTGCTTCCTATTTCTTTTAATTCAAGAGATTAGGTGTTATTCCTTAACTAAAGCATAAAGGCTAATCTACCTAATATCTAAGAATCTCCTGAAAAAGAAATAAGATCAAAACACATCAAAGATTAAATTTTAGCATAAAATATAAATTTAAATAGCAATAAACTCATCCAGGAATGTCTCAGGGAGAGTATTTCACCCTTTTTATCCAATAAACATGAAGTTACATTTCTATATTTTTAATCTCAAGCCTTCATTTTCTAGTTCAAATAAAAAATACTAGTTTAATATCTTCTCTGTAAACATCTAAAAATATGTTGAGGAAAAATACTGCTGGTTTTTCTACCTCATTATTCTTATGTTCCATAACTGATGTTAAGCACCTGTTGAAATGTAACTTTGATTCATGACATTGAAGTTATAGGAGCTGAATGCACATAAAGCTGAACCCAGAAATTTTATATTCACAGTGGAGAAAATCCCACAGAAATACACTGTTACTGCAATCTGCGTAGTGAGAGTATACATTTGCACTAAATGTCCTGATAGAAAGATTCAGATTTGCCTCTCTCTTGACCATGGTAAAATGGGAAAACACATAATTATTAAATGAAATGGAATTAGGAAAAAGACAAAAATTCCTGTTAAGCAATTGTGTGGATGTGTGTCGTATTTTGCTTATGAAATTTACAATAAAAGTTTCTCACATTCTTCTGAAGTGAGGAAAAAGGTGTGATCTCTTGATATCACATATCTGATGATATCATGAGCACTATATGTGAAAGAGTGGCTTGTAACCTGGGAAGTAGAGCACAGCAAACCACTGATGGCTTTATCAATTTCCTAATCTAGCATTGCACATCATCACTGAGGCTTCAGGCTCTAAAGAAACAGCACTAAATGACTTCTGAAACACCAAATATCTCTATGGAGTGCAGCTGAATATTAAAATCAAGTTTTGTATTACCATCATGGAGTGACTGATATTCAGGGTTCGTAATTTACAGATTAGAATATCATTAGCAAAAGAAAAAACTTTGCCTTGTAATCTTAATTCATCTTTGATAAACATTCTTAGGTGTTGACAATACAAAATATGTAACACTGTCTCCATGCCTGTTTTCTTTTCTTTGGAAGGGCATTAATACAACATCACAAAAAGGTGAACCACTGCTTCTTGCTGCACTATTTCTTACTGCCTATGGCAGTCACAGCACATGTTTCTTCACCAGAATACTGAGTAGTTATTCAACAGACAGCTAATACAGACCCAGGTCATGGGGACAAACATCTCATACAACATCCATTAGCCCACAGAGATGGAAAAGGGCTAGGATATGAAGGGCTATATGAGAAACTTGGATGGGGACCTAAACTTTCTTTACCAAATAAAGCAAAATGAAAGAAAGAAGGACCCATAGATAGATTTGAAAACTCATTAAAACCTCTGTATATGCAAAAACCTTACTGTGTTTTAAAGAACTTGTCTGAATATTTAATTTCTCATCTATCTGTAATGCACTTTGAATTTAAAACATTTAAGAAAACTGTGCATCATACCAAACTGATACTATCTCACTCTGAGGCAACATAGTTATCAGAATATAAGGCCCTCTACTGAATCTGTGGGTTTGTGGTTTATCTGTTTGTGTGTACATTGTTCAGTTTGTTTGAGGCTTTTTTCCCATGAAAAATCCCAACTTCCATGTGCTTCCTACCTTTATTATATGAATTATTAACAGTTAACTCAGTAACTGGAAAGCACATGTATTTGGGCAATGATCACATCCCAGAAAGAAGTAATTCTCAACCTGAAGTTAGAAGATTAAAGTCACATTAAACCAACTAGAGTAACTGTTATGCAAATGACAGCCACTGTGCTGCTTGTCGCAACACTAATAGGTTGATTTATCAAGAAAGATTAGAGTTCACTAACTGCAGCTCAGCTAAGTGATAGCTGAGGGGCACCACAACTGACAAGTACTCTTCTTGAGTAATCTAGTCATGAGGGGAAAAAAGATTACAGAAAAAAAGGCAAACTATACAATAGTGTGACACACAGACAATAGTGTAGTCTTTCAATTACACTAATAGAAATCCTGCTGCTTAAAATATTTACAATAAATGTAAAGCAGAGCTTAGGAAAGACATGGCAGATTGGGAAAAAAGAAGAGAAAAGGGGTAATTATTCAGCCTCATTAATTTTTTCATCAGAAGCAGCAAACTATCATAGTTCAAGCATTTCCTTTTTCATTAGAATGCTTTTTAATATTGACATCCAACCAATTATGTTCAAACTAATTCCCAGAATACTGTGAGAATGTAGCTAGTTTCAGAAGTTTTTCCAGATTAATGAACTACATTATTTTTTCATTAAAAGCTGCAGTGTGCTCTGAGACATACAAAGTGGGGAACAAAAAACCACCCTGAACAGAATGTATTCTCCAAAAAGCCCTTGGCTTTCTTAATGAGTTTCTATCTTTAGGGAGCCTTCTTCATCTTTACTTTAAAAATTCAAAACCAAAAGCAACACTACTATTTCAAATGCACTCCTCCTTTATAAGAAACTGCAGCAAATTAGATGAACACCAGCAAGGTTATTAGTTCAGAAGATGTATATACAACCTTTGTAAAAGAAACAAACTGCTTTAGAAGCAAATTATCTATCACCTTTCTTACAATGGCTTGCACTCAAACTAGCATCTACATACGAACAGTAACAATACATAATTTACTGAGACACAGGTTCAGTATTTCATCTGTTTCTAGTCTAACAACATGAAAGACTTCTTATTATATGAACACACTTCTATTCCTTAAATGAGAGTGCTGACATCATTTAAGCACCAGATTTTGCCTTTTTGAAAGGCTCTTTTTTGTTTTCATGGCACTGATTTTTAGTTCACCTAACTGTTACTTCATTTCTGATCAGCAATGCCCCTTTACATGTGCGGCTTCAGAAAAACATACTTTGGAAAACCTACTTCTGCAGCCAAAAGGTAAAATCTTTATTATGTAACTTTAGCTTTGGCTTTGGAACCTGAACCTTAAAGGCTTCTGTGGTATGACAGAAACTAAGCAGTACACTGTTCAGGAGAAACTATGAAGCATGTAATCTTGCAAATTCAGGGGTTGTTAAGGGAAGGTATCTACTACACAATGTCTCCAGGACAATAAAAGCAACTTCTTGCAGAGCTAAGGTAAGGCAAAAATTATGGTATCACAAAAACAAGCTCTCTTACACACTTCATAAAATTACACAAAATCATAAATGTAGAGTTACTTTCATCATATGCAGTTGGTAATACATCTGGTAAAATAGCTTAAACCTGTTCTATGACAAAAGAGTCAAGACTCTATTACAATCATAATATATACTCATTTTGATTTATGCCACAAACCTCCTAAAGTATATTAAACACAGAGGGGGAAATCGAATATTTATCACTAGTAAATTTGTGAATCACCTATACAAACCTGACATAGTATGCACTTTGCAGAGTTTCAGAGAACTCACTTTTGTGAGGCACAGACTACAGACTTCTCCTGCAGCTTCCTATAACAACATGGAAGTATAGTCTAGAAAATAACTTGAATTTCCTAGCTTTATGGTTCAGGTGCACAAACTATTCCTACACTGTTGACATTCATATATCCATTTGAAATACAGAGAGCTACAAGTCATTCATCCATGTCAAGTTAAAGACCATAAGTCTTCCTTGTGTGCTCGGTTGCTTTATCACCATTGCTCCTCTTCCTTTCATTATATTCTGCATGGTACCAAGCATATATTACAGGAATGCATTGGTCTTTCCAATGCTGCTGTCTAGAAAACAACACTGACTGTGAATTTAACCTAGAGTTAAAAAAAGAGTTATTTCAATGACAGGCTTCAGTATGCCTCTTTAAAACAGCAAACTAAGCAGCAGCAGTGAAATCGGAATTTCTTAAAACAAGTTAGAGGTATATAAAAAAGATAAACTTCTGTTATTAGTTGTGTGCACAAATTACCTAGGTCTTCAGTATCAGACTAAAATTGTAGTACAGCTTTAATCTTCAGTTACATATATTTTACAAGGTAATGGCATTAGATCCATATAGCTTTGTTCAGTAACGTTTTCAGACCATTAGCTATATATTACACATGCAAGGATACAGAAATAGGTATAGGTATGGTTGGAAATGTCATATAAAACCAGCCTTCAGACAGTTTCATTAGAAAACTCATGTTAGTTAAAAATCAATTTTACACACTTGTATTTGACAGAAAATAGCTGCTGTTTGCCTGCCCCATGCTTTTCATATTTGTACTCTCCACTCATGTTAACTTCTTCCTGTTTCTAAAATGTCCTAATCTCTTCTAAGACATCCAGTATTACTTCCATATGGTATTATAAGTGTGTCAAAGCGTTAGTTTCTTGAGAATTGTATGTTGCTTGTAGAGCTGACACTGAGACATCCAGCCTCTTTACTAGTTTATAATGGCATATAAAAAAAAAAGCTTGATGTTCCCTGTTGCGAGATGTAACTACATCAGCCATGTTACTGTAATGGCTTTTACACTCTTCTTCCACCTCTTTCCCCAATTCGGGCATTATTTTGACAAAAAAATAACAAGAAAATCAAGTAAAGCAGAGTGAAACGGGACAAAATTCATGACAATGTACACTTGATTCAACCCATCAGCAGAAAACTGCAAAGCAAGCGAAACTTTACACAACACAAGTGATCTTTCAGAATAATCAAGCACATTCATATCAAAATTCAAAACAAGAATTTTGCTACATGGAAATAGAAGAAGGGATGACTGCCAAATCTGTAAACGTGGAAAGTAACATTTAAAACCATCTTACTATTGAAGAAAGTTTCTCTCAACAATGCATTTTGTAACTATTACACAGACTATCCTGCTTCCAAGTTTTTTCATAATACTGTTTTCCTATGAAAATAATTTTCTCATGTATTATCAACTAGTATAGCACCTTGATACAAGCTATTTGAACTATTTTTTGGCATTTGGAATTATTTGAATGCTCTTTTAGAACATTAATTATTTATGTATCTTTGTAAACAACATCTTTAACACTTCTTAATTATGTCATTTTGTATAAAGCTCTAGTACAGAGGAACAACAGCAAGTAAAGAGAATTCAATTGTGCTAGGCACTGTACAACCAAAAGTCATTATAAAACAATCTCTCTCTGTTGTAGTCTCTATTTCTCTAATGGCTTAGTGGTAAAATAGCTATTCCCCAGCACACATAAGGGGAGCGATTTTACTGTTTGCTAATATAAGCATTTCATTTTGCATAATACAGAAGGTGGAAAGTAATAACGTATCTCATTAAGAAATTTCTCATTGGATTAGCAGATATCATCAATCTTTAAAATGTTTAAGTATCTCCCATTACATCAGAAACAATTTCCAATTAATATCCTCAAACTCACTTTAGGCAATATAAACAGTCTACACAAAACTGTTACTATCTCTCTCCCTGTCTCAAAATACATATGCAAAATTCTATGTGGTATCTGGACATTGGATAGCTTACTGCGTTCCCAGCAACACTGATCACCAGGGATCACACAAGAAACCTCCAATTGGGCCACTTAAGAAGTGCTGTATCCAATGCCACTCCTTTCCTGAATCCACACAAATACACCAGATTTTCCTTGTCTATCCCCCACACATAAACCCACCAAAATAACCTGGGAATGCTCACAGAATAAAGTTAATTAAAAACAAACAAACAACAACAACAAAAAAAACCACAACAAAAAACAGCTATTGTGGGCTACTGACAACTTCCAGAAATGTCAGCTGCACTAAAATGCACAGTGCTAATTAATGCTGAGAACATGCTGATTTCTACAATATACGTCTGTTGGATTTTGTGTGAAATCCCAGACACTGATATGTTTAGCACTATACAGCATTCATATGTAAGAAGTATTAAATAAGGGAGATCTAGGGAAGATTAATTTGTACTAGTGGTAGCAAAACTGCTTACACTGACTTCTGTTTGAGATTTAATATCCAATACAGTAATTATTTTAATTGTGATCATTTATGAAAACTTTTACCAAAAATGTGAATTTTTAGGGTTTCTAGATATGCTTATCTTCCAGTTCTTCCATTATTTTAGTAACTCTATATATTTTTTTCTGCCTCAGTAGACAGAAATAGACATAAAAAGAAATAAGAAATCCATAAATAGAAGTCAATACTACTGCTGTCTCCAACTGTAGGCTCTGCCAGCCCATTGCCTCTGCTGAGGCTCCACACAAAACAACTGGATGTTCAACCTCCATCAGTCTGAATTTAAATGTATCTTTACCCACCTAAGGAAAAAAACACGTTTTGGTTTTTTTTTTTCAGCTTCACTAGTCTAAGAAAGAGAAATGAAGATTTTGTCTGGACATACATCCAGAAAAGGGTCTCCCAGCCCCAGTGCATGAAGAAAACTTGTTTGTGGACAGAAAACAAACCACAGAAGAGGACAAGAAAAAACAAACAACAAAACAACAACAAAAAAATCAAAACAAAACAAACAAAAAACCTAAAAAAACCCCCAACACATATTTAATGAAGAAAGTGGTGAATACAGGGAAGAACCTTCAATAAACAGAACAAATACATGTGTCACCCTAACCCTCAAAAATTACTTTCTCAGGCACAATACATAGTTTAATGTGTAAATTTTACCTCAAAATATAGATTATTAATTGTCTTTGAGAATACTAGCCTATATATTATGTGAATGGGGCTTCCTGTTAAATATGGAGCTACATAACTAAAATACAAACTTCTGAGATCTGAACAACTGAGCGGATGAATGTTGTGGTTTAAGCCCAGCCAGTAAATCAGAACCACGCAGCCACTCACTCACTCCTCCTTTCCTTCACCCGCTCCCAGAGGGATGAGGAGGAGTATCAAAAGAATGTAACTCCCATGGGCTGAGATAAGAACAGTCCAGTAACTAAGGTATAACACAAACCACTACTGCTGCCACCAATAATAATAATGATAAGGGAAATAACAAGGGAAGAGAATACAACCGCTCACCACCTGCCGACCGATACCCAGCCCAACCCGAGCAGTGATCTAGCCCTTTTGGGTAACTGTCCCCAGGTTATATAGTGGGCATGACATCCTGTGGTATGGAATACCTCTTTGGCTAGTTTGGGTCAGGTGTCCTGTCTCTGCTTCCTCCCGGCTTCCCCTCTTCCCTGGCAGAGCATGAGACTCAAAGTCCTTGGTCAGAGTAAACATTACTGAGCAGCAATTAAAAACAGCACTGTTATCAGTGCTGTTCTCAGTCTGAGAGTCAAAAACACAGCACTGCATCAGGTACTAAGAAAGAGAAAAGTGACTGCTACTGCTGAACCCAGGACAGTGAACATAATAAAAGCAGACATCAACACCAAGTAGAGTTGAGAACTGTAAAGTCAAACCTGTCTATAAGAGACTAATAAATTGAATTAATCCAACACTGGGGCAGCCAGCCTACAGAACAAAACAACCCATAGTTTTTGAGATATTCTCTTATCCCAGTACCCCTGTAAGGTCAGGGATTCAGTTGATTCAGTTAGCATATGCACTTCAGGGCACTTGCTAAAAACAATCCAGACATTCTCAACTGTCAGTACATGATGATCAACTACCATTTTCCACTTTTCTGACAGCTTCAAAATGCTATCCTACAAGTGTAGTCAACCATTAACCCAGAGCATGTTACTTGTTTATCTGAACTAGAGGCTTATAATACCAGCCACATTTTTTTCTATTTTCTTATTTCAGCTACGGCAAACTAACCACATAAGAAAAAGAATTTCAGCAGCACAATTTTTTCTTCAAACATTTAAATATTTGCTCTGATTTTGTTAAATAAGGACAGATTACTAAAAAAAATTATAAATAATTTCCTTAAAGCAACTATTTTCTGCATCTCTGCCAAATGTTTTATTGCCAGGGTGCACTAAAAACATTTTGCATTGATCGAAGACTTAATACAAGCCTCACACAATTTCTGTTGAATGAGAAAAACCTGAAAAGATATTTGATAAATGAGGGCAAAGAGCAAGAGTGATGAACATGCTTAATGAAAATTAATATTTCCCTACTCAAGTCACAGATTGACAAGACCCATTTGACTACACAAACGTCAGATTTAACTGAGACAGACAGTAAACAGTGTGGTTGCTTAGATGCACATTACAGAATGCGATAGAAGTGATAAATTCTAACTCTAATTACTATGAATGCATGCAGGGCATATGCAACCAACACTTAACCACGTTCAGTCCTGAAGGATCATTTCTATTTTAAATCAATGAGGTAACAGTAAAGCATCCTTCGCACATTTTGCTTCACTAATTTTTATTCTTTGAAAAGCTAATGAAATGCAGCTTTTAGTAATATTTAGTAATATCTTATTCTGTAGCTGAAGACCTGAGAATCAAAAAGGTGAATCCTGAAAAACACCTTTCACATTGACAGTTTAAAGATCTTGACCTCTCTGTCTACCTCCTCAAAGATGTGTAGGTACCAGCTCATCACGCCGTAACTACTGCTCTATTTTTGCTTGAAGAGGTCCTCATTGCTCTCTTGTACCATCACATGTGAATTCCTTTCCTGAGAGTTAGGCCTCAAGTTCAAACATCTCATTTAGCATTTTCCCTAGGTCTCCACATCTAATCTGCCTCTTCAGATCATTTCCTCATAATCGCTTTAAAATTGGGAGTTTTCTATTTATTGATTCAAGCTTATGTCTCCAGTCTCAAGTGGTGATTACTGAAAAAAATTCTTTACTCTGGTTTTGGAAAACAAGAACAAACAAACAAAAAACCCAACAAAACACAAAAAAACCCCACAAAAACTCACAAAAAAACCTGAAACAAATGGGGTATTTTCTGCTGTATGATGAAACAGCTTCAACAAACAAGCTGACATAACCCCTGAAAGGTAAGTGCTTTAAGCAGAGAGATGGTTAGGTAATTTCTCATTGCCTCTTCCCTTGTGATCATTCCTGTCAGTGCAAATTTAGACACATTTGAAATGCCTTCAGGACTGATGGTCCTAGGAAGGACTTCTGCCTTCCTAAGGCATTAAAATGTGATAGGAACACTCAGTCCTGTGAAAATAAGGACAGTCTTGGAGACATACATAGGGAAAATAAGGACATTTTATTCAGTGATTTTATGTTTGTTAGCTACCAAAGGTGTTAGAAAAGGAATTTCAGATGAAGTGTGGGAAAACCTCTCCAATTCCACCTGTGACACCAAACTCTTTTAAAAATAGATTTGGGCCTTGGAATGTGTAAAAATTCTAAAATCCAACAAGAATGCGATGATACAGAGGTTGTGTTTGTTCTACTCCACAGGTAAATGGGAAACCAAGAGGCTAAAAAATCAGGTGAGGTTGAGACACAAGTTCATATCAAGCATTGAAGAAGCATGATTTTGTTACAAGATCCTACACTAGCACTTTGAAACAGCAAAAACATTTGTTCAGAGGCTCTTCAGGGGAAGTAGGAGGCCCTTGTGCAATCTTCTTCCCAAGACAATGAAAAAGGTAAAATCACACAGAGATGCTGCTGCCTGAAGAAGTTCAAAAAGAGGTTAAGGAGAGCTCTTGGGCTGCAGAGCTTGCAAAAGCCCTCTTGTCCACTTGGCACACTGGTTTCGCTCTTGGCCTCCACTACTCTAGGAAGACTTATGATCTTCTGCATACCCATATTGTCACTTTTCCTCTGACTCTCCACTGCCTCAAATGTTGAACAAGTTATTATCTAAGGACAAGTTCTCACCTATTGAGACACAACATACGTATAAAAACATAGATAGCTATTCTCTTCAGGAAACAAAGACCTTTTTGCCTTAATTTTAAAAAGGCACTGTTACCTACAGAAAATCTATTGCAAGTTCTACCTTTTTTAAAAAACAAGGGGAAAACATCTAACTGTGCTATCTTGGTATCACACAACTGCAGATACCTCTAATAATTCAGCAGAGCTATACTGATCTATACTATCTGAAATGTGATCAATAGTCTTTAAAAGAGATAATGATGGTAAAGGCACTGCCTCCCAGATTTTTCTTTAGGACTTTTGTTGTTCTAGAGACATCAAAACAATGCTACATCTTCCACTTCGAGAGTGTAAAGTGCATTACTTCAAACTGTCAGAAGAAGCAATTTTACAGTCTGATCGAACCTTGCTGATTACTGAATCATAGAAAGGTTATAGTCGAGAAGGACCTTAGGATCACCTAGCTCCAGTCCCTCCACCACAGGCAGGGGCACCACACACTACACCATGTTGCCCAGGGCTCTGTCCAGCCTGATCTTGAGTACTGCCAGGGATGGAGCATTTACCACTTCTTTGGGCAACCTGTTTCAGTGCCTCAACACAGTGAGAACTTCTTTATATCTAACCTGATTTTGTGCAGCTTTTCAGAAATTGTATTAGTAACAGTAGGCAGACATTACACCCAATGCTGAGAGCACATCACAGACCATTGTGTTGGTTGATTTAACAGAAAACAAATGAAGTGCAGGATAGAAAGAAGGAGAATTCTGATGTGACAATACATGCTTACACAGAAGTCAGTTGTGTACAGAAATGGTATCTATATGGCCTGCATCATTAAATGACTAAGAAAAATATGCATCTTCTCATTTTGGATGATTGGTAACTGTATGGCAGTCTCTGTTTAAGAATCAGCCTTCCTCACATTGCTCACTGTAAAACTTACAGATACATGAAAAAGCCTGTGGTGGGCAGTATAGACAAGATTATGAAGTGTTCTTGAATATGAAAATTTCACTTCAAAAATAAAAGAAATTGGACAATTACATTTTAAAAAGTTAACACAATCAGGTTTTTACTCAATTGTGGCATACAGATTTTACATTTTTTTGCACATATATAGAAAAAAATCAGTAAGATTGCAAGATACTTAAGGTAGAATATGAATGAAATACAAAACATTTCATGTACTCACTGTTCAGTGTAGAACCTGAACCACACAATTATTCATTGCAAATAGAATCAGTGGACTCAGGGAAGGGCAATTAGTGATGAACAAAACAGATAATTCAAAGATTCTTTCAAGTTCAAAAGCCCAGTGCTCAGCAGTATGTGCCCACCTCACACCAGTGGAATCGTCACCCCTTAAGACCACAACTGCTGCTCTATGAGTTGCTAAAAACTGCTGTTTTCTACCTCAGACACCATGACTCAACTCTGGGAATCTAGCTGTTCCATCACTCTGCTGTGAAGAGCGTAGTATTCTGCACAGATGGAGACTTTGCTTTAGTTTATGTTAAAGAAACCAGATGGCCTTCTCAGTGACCACACAAAACAAACCAGCTGTGTATTTGTATCTGAAAAAAATGCACACACCAAGTCAGTATGGAATGGGAGTGTTTGGCGAGAAACCTAGTAACCAGTAACTATGATAAACTGTTCACCTAAATGCCATTCCAAACACTGAAAGACCATTAAACACCATGCAATAGCAGCATAAATATGCAAGAGCAAATTCTCACAAGAGATCAAAACAAAGTTACAAAAGCCAAAACTTCAAAGCAGTTTCAGTTGGAGAGGCAGAAATGACTTAGTGATGGTGTCCATATCACAGGATGGTGGAGATTAGAAAGGACCTCTGGAGAACATTTAGCTGCCTCCCTGCCGAAAGCAGATTGTTCACAACATTGTCCATGCTGAATCAAAGATAATTAAACCCCAAAATGGTTAATCTGAGTATTACAAACACCTCAAAACCCTACACTAGTAGACAGGAGGACGGTAATAGACATATAGAGGGAAAGTCCCCACCTCCAAGAGGTTTCCATAGGTTGGAATTTATATTAGAAGAATGGTCACAGAACAACAAAAAACCTAAATGCTATAAAACAAAACACCAACACTCCTCTCCCCCCCACCAAAAAAGGAAAAAAAAAAACCAAAACAAACTATAAATGAACTGTACCAGATATCACAATTCTTATTTTATAGGACAAAGAACGCCTCAAATGAAACCCCTGCAGGTTATTGCCAAGGGCATTCTTAAGAAAATACAATGCTGTAAACCAATATAGAAGACATGGGGTAGCATACACAAGACATATTACCTCAAAAATCTTTAGAAATAAAAAAGACACTTGCAAGTCATGAACAGCACTTTAAAAAGGTGACACCCAACTAAATTCAATACAAAAATAGTATGTTCCTCAAAAAATGGACATAACCAGTCCCAAAAGGCATATAATCAAGCTGATTTCCTAGACATAGTCTTAGCCATACATTCCCTTGACCTGTTTCCTTCACAGAAGAAAAAGCAAAATAACATTTGAGTTGGATGAGTTCATTTCAGTTTTATTATTCCCTCTGATAATTTAGCTGAAGTTTATACACCCCATACAAGATATCCTTTCAGATCACTGACCACTGATTCCCCTAATTCACTTCCCAGAGCCTCCCACAAAGGGGAGAGGAAAACCAGCAAAACTCAGTAAAAAGCTAAGAAAAAGAGTGTGATGATTCAATCAGAAGCCAAACACAGATGCATTACCTTACTCATTGCATTTTGCCATTCATTGTTTGAAAAGAGCCATACTGACTTGTTTTTCAGCATGTTGCCATCAAATCACTGGTGTTATATTAAAAACTGTACCATGAACATACTTATCCTAGGCAAAACAGAGGGGAGAGGTAACAGAAGAAAAGCTGAAATGAAGAACTAGCTCTTCATCAGGCAACATATAATTAGATACCTGTTCTAAACAAAAGTTTCTTAAGAGTGGTCTTTGCTAGGAAGGGAGAGAAGGAGGATAAAACAAAAGACAACCCAGTTTCCTTCTTGCTGGCTTAACTGACATGACTTCAGAGCACATGTACTCTGTCCAAAGAAAACAGAGTTAAATGCACAGCAAACTGATAGTCCACGTTTGCAAGTATTAGTTAGCTAGTTATTATTCTCAACCTATGTTACTATTTTAACATTTTTAAATACAATCTGTCAAATTGTTAAATGAAGACATAATAAAAAGCTGGAGAGCTTACTGATGCCTAGCAACTTAGGGTAAATGCAAAATGTTTCATGAAAATGCTACATTATCACTGTGCTTTTCCATAAACCTGTTCATGTATTTTATATCTTAAGTGTGTGACGAACATTTACAAACCTGTAGTGAAACTGAAAAACATGTTTTGAATTTGTCAGTGCTTCAAAAGAAAAAGAAAAATCAGTCACTGTCATAGCACAACCCATCATTCAGTCAGAAGTGAAAGTTGCAAAGGATTTTCCCTTCTTCAGATTTCTCTTTTCCAGTGTTACTGGAAAGCTTGTCTTCTTGTTTAAATGAATTTCCTTTTAATCTCCTCCCTGAGCTGCTGGATAGATGGAGCCTCTTAAAAAATTCAGGATATCACTGTAATTGTAAATTGATCTGCTTCTGTGGCAGAAGGCTGGGGCCCTCCATCCAGGAAAGAGACTGTCCTAAAGTTGTTTTTCAGACAAGTGATTAATTTGCACTCTCTCTTACTACCATATTATCCTTTAATGGAAAAGCAGTTTTTAAAGAAAACTACTACTTTTTGGATTGTTTTATTCCTGGCACTGTACAGGGAAGAAAGCCAGCTGCTGAAGCCAGTGTGAAATATGCAATGGTTTTAAATTTTTTAATTTCCTAAAGGAAACTTTGACTGCTTAAAAAGGGACTAAAACCATATTAGACAACTAAAATACACATACTCACCACTGCTAAAGTGCTGAATTAATGTAATATATCAATAGACACAAGAAAATTCCCCACTGATTTTTAATGCAAAGTTAAGGTTGGACCACTGTTATGACTATGTAATCTTTAAAACAGACACGTAACTCATTAGTATCAAAGTAGGAGAAATTATCTATCTAGTGTGATGCTGAATCCACATAGCCTATTTGCCTTTGGCTCTTTAGTTATGAGATCTGGCATCACTTGGATTATTTCACCTAATCCATCATTAGCTTTCACGTGTCCTATATACTGTGCAACAAACCTAAATTTAACAATCCCATCTCCCCATCCATTACCACACTGAATATATTACATGTCAGCATGGAACACAAAGATTAGATATGCTGAATTACATCTTTCTTTGTGAAATGTCAATATTTTTAGAGCACTGTTAACGTTGCTGACTATGTAACAAACATTTCTTCCCATTGTGGACAGGCACTAATGCCCTGACCTTTGCTTTTTAACACAGGGCTACTAAAAATATATGAAAAAACTCGGGAGACACAGAAAATACATAAGAAATCCCAGTAACAGAACCACAGAGTCACAAATGTGGGGGGGTCAATTGCCATATTTGCTTGGCTGGTGGATACCTGGAAGATGACCTAAATTTTTTTTTCCTATAACCCTGCAAGTAAACATCAGTAATTCAGATTTAACTTTCTTCTCATACACAAAGCACACAAAAAGGTTATTACTTACAACAAAACCATAAATACCCTACTGTTGTGTTACCGCAGCATCCTTACTTACCGGTCTTCCACAAATACACTGATGAAGTTTGAAATTCACTTTGTGCACGAGCGTCCCAGATTCCCAGCAGCAGCAGCAGCACAAGAACTCCCACGCACCGGGCTGGCACGGCGGAAACCCCTGGACCACGGCAGAGAGCAGCGCTCCCCTTGCTCAACCCCATGCCTCCAGCAGCCTGCTGCCACCTCCAAAACCCTCAGCACGGCCACGAAACCTTCTTCAAACAGTATTCCCCTCTTCAGAATTTCTTCCCCGGGAGAAGGGGACTGGAAACCTCTCTCCTGCTATTGTGCATGGCAGTTGAAATGGAAAAACTGTTTAACGCCAGGGAACAATAGAGTCCTTGCTCGCTCTTGCTGCTGCAGCGGCGGCGGCTACTGCTCCTAGTATGGTTGCTGCTCCACGCTCTTCCATTCAGCAGTTAGTAGCAGTTTTCCATCAGCTAAAAGCGAGACAGCTGTCCGCAGGGGGCTCCAGCTGACTGAGCAGGTTATCTTTCTCTGGGAGGCAGCAGCAGTCATTTACACCAGCTGGAGAGAGTGAGAGACACAGAAACAGGGATGAGGAGAAACACAAATAGCCCAGTGCTGTAATCGCAACACAGAGAGTGACTGGAAAAGGCTGGCTTCCCAGACACGTCTCTCCCTGGAATATCCCAAATGATACATACTGAGAAGAAAAGAAGAAATCGACATCAGACACGCTTCAGAAACACGAGTTGTACAACTGGAACAGATATAAGCAGTACAATATATATTAATTAAGAGAGCATCAGGCATTGGTTCAGATAATACTATGTGTGCTGCATTAACCATTTTGTAAACAATAAAAATAAGTGCTAGGACATGCATTAAATAGACAATTAGGACCTTAAGAAGGCAGATGGAAGAAAATGCAGGGGGAAAAAAGAAGAATAATGAAAAATATCTGCTAACTTGCCTTGCATATTTATCAAATCTGTTTCAGGTAATAACATATAGATATCTGCTGTGAGGACAGACGAATATATGTATATGGTAACATGTATGTATGTGTAAGCACATCACTCCTGTGGTAGATTAAGTGTGCATGTAATACATAATGCAAGATAACATCCCTTCCTATCCAGCAAGTATGTACACATGTATATATGCGTAAGTGTCAACTGTGTACTTTAAAATAATTTCAAGATCAAGTTATCAATCATTTTACACATGAAAGTATTCAGGATACATTAGGCTGTCGTGACGATACAGAAACGTGGAGACAAAGCTTTTTAAATAGGGATCTTTCTTTATCTCTTTCTTCGATTACCCACTGAACAGAGGCAATAACAACCCTAAAAACCCAGTTGTGGACACCTATAAACTGGGAAACAAATGAGGAATTTTCCAGAAAACTGCTTCATATGCAAAAAGTTTCATTAAAAATGCAAACAGCTACAAAAATACACAGAACACAGGACCCAGAGTTCGAAAATGACGGAGCTATTGTTGTTTAAAGAGGAAACCTTCAGTCAGCCTCTCCTGGGACGCCTGTCATGTTGCACAGCCTTCCCAGACTCAGCCTTTTCACATACATTAGATTAAAATCAACCGTGATCAAATAATTCTCAAGTCCTTGCCTGCTTAAATATTCTGACATCAGAGCAAATTAGCAATGTTGAAGGTTGCAAATTCGTCTTTGTTTACTTTCCACTCTGTTACGCCTCTAAGAGGGAATTAAAGGCTCAGGGAGCTCTAGCACCATGAGGCTGTGATTAAGAGAGATAAGCAAGTGTGGATTACTGTTCCTCAGCTGTTGAAAAACAGGCAACAATCAAGAGATTATAGGTTGATAAGGGATACATAGAAAGCCATGATCTTAACGAATTTATAGCATCCTGATGAAGAAGTTATACCCTCAGATAAAGCACTTCTGGAAATACATTTTATTCACATCTGCTACATCATGCTGTATTCTCTTTAGGAAGCATAAAAACCCCTTCAGCCTTTGCTTCGCTGGACTGGACAGAATACTGTTCTAAATCCAAATGCCCTCTGAGTTTACAGAATTATAGCAATTTCACTGATTAATTCAGGGTTAAGTTAGTCATATGCAAATTATTTTTCATGCTACATACAGGGACTTGAGAATATTTGACCTACTAAAAATAACAGCAGCTTTATAAAAAATATGACCAAGAATTTAAAGGCTTAAAAAAAAGTATTAAGATCATCAGCAAATCTGTGGCAACAGCTTCATTGACTTGAAGAACTAAAATAAAACATATATAACTTATACATTCCTTTGAAAAATTAAGAGTAAAAGTGTTGGCTTTCTAGCTAGGGCTATATGCCAGGGCAAAAATCAAGTTTACAGAGCGACTGGGAGAAAGGCACCCTTTTCAGGGTTACTAAATAGGATGGATTCTACCTAGAACTTCTATGAATGTACAAAGAAAGCCTCTGAAAATATTTTGTATGTGACTCAGATCATCCGGAAACATCATCAGGGAACAGATCATCCATGTAGTTGGCTCAATGAATCAAAGTGGGTTTTGACAGCAGAACAAAGCAGTAACACAAGAGAGGGTGAGCACACATACATAAACACTCAAATATTTTCTTATATTTATGCATACTTTTAAAACTTCACTAAAATAGATGTTATAAAAAAAATTCTCACAGTACTTTTTATGGTTATACCATTTTTCTGTTAAAAATTAATAATTTAACCCTTTTTTAAAGAAAAAAAAAGCTATGGTGTGTTTGAAACTACTCAGAAATGTATCACAGAGACAGAATGAAGGGAGTATTTATTGTGCAAATATATTTGTGTGTCTGGGAAAGAAATAAGTATTCCTGAAGAGCTGGTTTTGACAAACACTAGATTACTCCTACACTACATACACTCATCTTCTATTAATCATGGAAGGGAAAAGCAAGGGAAACCACAGGCCAAAGAGCATGCTAATGCCTGCAGAAACATCCACACTAGGAGTTAGAGTTTGGACACAAGAGGCAACTTATCTTGATTGCAAGCTTCGGCTGCCATCAGCATGCCTTACCCAGAGAGCTGTTGGTAGCCTTTACCACCCCAGCACATCCAATAAAAGCTTACACTCTTCTTATTTGGTACAGTGAATGCAGGACCTCCCTCCCAATTACCAACTGCAACCACTAATTCCAGCCCATGATGGCAACCCACCTTCTAATACGTACCTAATGATCATAATTTATCAGTTGTTTACAGCTTAGGAATCTCAAAGAAATGGTTAAGCACTTCAGAGAAGAAACCTCTAGACAAAGCCTAGAAATAAACTGCAATCAATATTAATATCCATATCACTAACATTGTCAGCATTGTACCTTAAAGCACCAACATATGTGTCTAGTAGAACCTTTACTCAGATACAATTTCTTAACTGAGGCACAACAGTTTTGTGAGTCTGTAAATTCCTCACACAAGTGACTGACAAGTTAGCACCTTTTACTTTTCTACGAAAAAAAAACCTCAAAGACCTTTATGAGAATGAAGTAGAACTAGCTATGAAATATTGAAATTACTCTGTTCATGTTTCCTAGCGTTAAAGAATTAGAGGATAACAAACAAAACCCATGTAATACATTTTATTTAGTGGAAAGAGAAATTAGAACAAGATATAAACCTTTTAGCCACTGCTGCCTGCCAAATGGATTCATTCAGCTGGTATTCATTTGCTAACAGGCTGTCCCATGCTAGCACCCTTCTCTTCTTATGAAATTACATGGATAAAAGCTTCACAATCAGATTATTTTCTATCCTGAATATGTAGTATTCCTATGTAGAGTGAAGTCGGAGAGCTTACAGAAAGTACAACATACACATGGCACATTTGTTTCTCGAGTCAACAACAGTCAACTAAGAAGTGGGTCTAGCATCATTTTCATCCACCTTCAATTTCACAGACTCTGGTTAAGCCAAAAATCTTCAGCGAAGTTTTAGTCCACTTTTTTATATTCATAGATGTTTTACAAACCCTACATCTGTACCCTACTAAACCATTTGTACAAGAATACCACAAAATAACCCAAATTCTAAGGAATGAAAAATGCTTGTTTTCTTGTGTAGAAAAGTCAAAATCCTCCTCATCTGAACTCTGCTCATTTTGATTTATCTCTGAGACTTTCTCCCTTCACTTAGACATGAAAAGACAGGTGCTGCCAAACCCGAGTAAGTCAATTATTTCCCTGAAAAGAGTTCTAGAGTTACAATGAGTTTATTATAGCCAATATCCAATAACATATTGATCTCTTTCAGTCATCACTTTACAATGCCCTTGGCTATGTCCTCTGTATGGGATGCAGTGATATGATTGCATCCCTAACTTTTAGAGAAGATTAAGAAAGTGCAGTATGTTCATTAGATGTATGTTTGTTTTGCAAGATCCATGATCTAAAAATAATCCACGTAGCAGCTCAAAAAAATCTCTTGTTCTCTTTATTCCAAGACATTAACTCATGGGCCAAAATTTCTAGCTCTGTATTTTATAAGCACCTGACTTTCCTGCAGATATTTTACAAGACATATACGTATATTATAGGGAATCTCTTGAGATGGGACTTGCAAGAACTTTATTTGATTTTGAGAACTTCAGGCTCAACTAAACTGTACAGGGCTCTTTTAGGCTTTGCTGCAAAGCACTGAGCACTCTTCACCACACTCAGTAATAGTCTACTATTTTCCTTCCTAATCAGTGCTAAGGAGACTAGTCAGGGAAGCCACAAAAAATATCCTAAACACACAGAAAAAAAAGAAGTATGTTGCAATATACTTAATCTCTCAAAATCTGGCAGCTCCATTCCTTAAATCAAAAATTAAATCTGCTGTGCAAAACTTGCAGATCAAGTTACTCTTCAGGGATCCTAAACATATGGCCTCTAGGTGTCACACTCGACCACGGCATAATTCTATAGCAGGTAAGAGACCTTGACTTGCTCCTTTGAAGGACTGATACTATGTCGCATCCTTTTTTCAAACTTGTAACTAAAATTTAAATAAACAACAAAACCCCTAGCGTGTTTCTGCCTGTTTCACACAAACAGCGTATTTTTGGTTTTGCCAGAGTAACTGTTTTTGCAAACATTGTAAGTACCATCACACCTGTATGCTAAATCTATGTCACTCTTTTGGATCACAGATTTGGAAGACAAATCGGGAACTTTTAAGACTTATGTATGTGAGCTGTGCAGAAGAAAGAAAGCATTACATGTGTAAAATTACTAGAATATGTTAATAATGTATACTTAAACTCTTCACTGTTTCTCAATTACTTCGAAAGTCTTTGCAACAAGAAAAACTTATTTTTTGGAAAATTAATAAACATTCTGCTTGTATGAATGCATAAGCAGCAAACATCTAGCTAGCCATCTAGTTCTGACTTTACAAATGCTTTGTTTTTATTAAGTTAGTAATTCTTGCAAAGATTTCTCTTTTTTGAGTTTTGTTATTGTTTGGTTGCATTAGATGTGTGGCTTTTAATCTAATTTAATATAGAAGTTTTCCTAGCCATTCTTTCGTTGGTAAGGGGTGGAGTTTTTCTCAGTTCCTCGGTTTAACACCTGGCTGTTGAATTTTTGTAGATCCTTTTGGTTGGTAACAATCAAACATCCCTGACATGGAACATCCACCATAAGAAAGTATTCTTTGTGAGAAAGGCACATTAATATCAGGAGGCATATCATGAACTGCTTGCTGGAAGATAAGGCTAGAGGAATTCAAGTAAGAAGTCAATGAATTTATCAAGGAGGCCATCTAGTTTTGGATCAAGCTACCTGGTAAAAGAGTGTATTTACCATCTCTGTCTTCAAAAAAAAAATATATTAGTTTTGACTTGATGATATATTTTAACCAAGGAAAGGTTACGTGACTAAGATCAATAGCTTTGTGAAATGTAGTGACCCAAGAACTGCAGGTCAGATTAAATGAGCTAATTCTACCTTCTAGCTTTAAGCTCTGTGAATGAACATTGTCCTCTACACTGGCTTCAAAGTTGACTGCATGAACCAGAACCTTTCCAAAGATCAGAACTGGCTGCAAAGTTGTCCATGATAGTTCCCTGTTAGGAAGTGTCACCTCTATTGAGAATTCCAGCTTTCAATCTTTACTCAGCAATTCAGAGACCTGTTTAGTAGCCTCCAGTGGAACTTGCTGTATAGCAGGAAAATACAGTATGCTATTTACTTTTTACTCTCTCAACATATTTGACATGGATCTATGGCTTGTATACCTATGTGATTAAGACTGCACAAAGAACAGAGCTTTTTAAATCTAACTTTTGTTACGTCACTTTCAGAAAGTCCAATGCAGATTTCACTAGTGGAGAAACCAACCCAGGTGACCATAATTGCCAATTTTCTATCCCCAAGCCCATTATGCTAGATTTTCCAACAGAAAATCAAAAGGCAGAATTTCAGTGGGCTTTCCAAGTCAGCTCTTTTCCTCCAATGTGTGCATATACTTCCGAAATTTGTGTTTCTAAAATGAATGGGAACATCTATCCCCTATGCCTAACATGAACTTAAACTGGAAATAAGTAAGTTCACATGCTTACTGGAGAAAAACAAGTTAAAAAGGATAGTTGTAAATGCAAATAAGTAAAATAATTCACAGGACCTAAGAAGCAGGCAGGGAGATTTCAAAGACACTCTGAAGAGATAAGTATTGAAATTCCTGGCAAGGAGAACAGAAAGTGAAAGGAATAAACAAAGAAAATCAGTGCCCATTATTGCCTTTGAAAATCCTCTCTAGGGAGGGTTTAGTAATCTGCACATACCAAGTCACCTTAAACAAAAGCCACCTTCAGTCAATTTTAAACCTTCTCCTTATTAAAACCTTATTGATTGATCATTCTTCATCTAAATGTCTGACAAGCCAATTTCCATTTTCAAGGAGAGAAATGTTGGTCTTCTTTTTCAAGTCATAAATCACTCAAACATTCTGCTACCAATTCTCAAATTAGTTAAGTAATACAAATTAATAAGAAAATTAAACAAGGCTGCTGTCTTTAGTAAGTTGTTTCATTAGGGTTTTATTAACTTAGTCAATACATTTAATGGTTTCCAGAAATGGATAGGCTCAGTAGCAGTGACAAACACAATATAGTTGGAAATAGCTTTTAATGATTTGTTAATTTCTTAAGAGTCCTAATTTAGTGAGCCAAAAGTACAGCTGTGTGTTTTACACTGGTTTCAATGGAACAGTAAACAAGAGGAGTATAATGTCAGGGAATTGATTAATGGACCTGGCACCATTCTGACATGGGGTAAGAGGAAGTGAGATTCAAAACCTATTAAATGAATGATCAAGGTTCAACTGTTATTTGCCAACTAACCAAACCCTAAGATAGATATATTATACCATTAATAAAAATATTTTGCAGAATCCTAGGTTATAATTAAAGTTACAGCACAGAAGATAATACCTGAAAATAAAACCTTCACCCTCTCATTTTATATGAAAGATTCACAAATGTGTTTCAGGCATCATACTTTCATTATATGTCAGATGTTTTAACTGGGGGATTGAAAGGAAACATGTTCCTACTGATCAATCTTCCTATTAAAAATTATAGGTTATTCTTATTGAAGTCAACTCTGTAGCAAACTACAATGTAAAAACTAAATAACGATGGCAACAAAATTAATGGATTCTAAGCCTATAAGCAAAACATATTTCAAACCACATGGACAACTAGTTCCACAAAACCGAGTTGTGTTAACAAGACCTTTTCTTCTCCTAAGTGTTGACTTTTCTTCCCCCTCTGCTGTGGCAGCACCATCCTCTCCTACATTCTATTAAACCAATACTTCTGTGGCACGAAGAAAGCAAGTAGCCAGATCTCTGCACTGAGATAGATGACATCACTACCACATATAATTGGATTTTCTGCATACTTATCACAACGTACTTAACACATTCTGAGAGCTGCTGAAAAGATCTTTTAAATTATCAACATTAGCATTAAAATTAGAGCTTCACTAGGGGGATCAAACCAAGCTTAAGGTGATGTGACACTTTCAGGACAGAAAATAAATTCATTAAATTGGCACCATTGTTCTTCCCTATGGTGACAAAAGACACTATTGCCAGTTTTCTCCGATAAGTATTATACTTGTGTATCCGAAAATGAGATAAAAAGCTTTTCAATTAACTGTTAGTGGCAGCTCTGCTACTTCCACAAGTTTTTTCCTTGAGTCTCAAAACTAACCTTGGTCTAAATAAGTGACAGTTGCATCTATATACCTTCCTCAGAATATGTAACAACTTCTGATACACTGATCACTGAAGGAAGAAATGGTACAGAGCAGATTAAGTTTTCTCAGCAGCTGCACTATTACTGAAATAGTATAGAAACTTGCAAAGCAGTTGTCTCTAGTCAGCATTGAGTTCCATTACTACCATCCAGCTGGATGAGTGGGGCATGATTTCTCTGGGACAGGGAAATTAAACCTGTACAGATGAAGTGGAGTAGGAAGCGCTATAAAAATGAAGCATGACTTTAAAACCACAGCAGCAATCCTTGAATGACACTGACAAAACAACAACCTGCATTCAGGTAACGAGTTGAATGTGTTGCAGCTATGCAAAATAAGGCACATTAAGCATAAAGCAGAGGTCAAACTTTACACAGGAAGCTGTTTCCTAGATGTATCAATAGGATAAAATAAGACAAAAAATAATTTATGATTCTCTCATTTCAATGCTTTTTCATGTACATATTGAATCTATCACTTTTACAAACAAAATATCAGCATAATTTATGTCAGCCTAAATTCTCTTAGCACCCATACGTAAACATAGATACAACACACCTCACTTTAGCTGCCTGGCTGACGTATCACTGCCTAAGTAAAAGTTTGTCCTTCCAAGATATCCCACATACTGAAACGAAAATAGCAACTTTCGTAATATGTGGCTGAAATAATCTCACAAGTAGGCCAACCTCCACCCATTGTCTGCAAACACTTCTCCAACATTAATGTCTCCATCACACATACTGACTCTAGGAGGTATTTTCAGTGTTCACACTATTTTTAATAATTCTTAAATTAATTACAACACCAAGTAATGCAGAATTTTACCTGAAGATTAAGAAAATAAAATATATATATTCTGTTTCCTCCCAAAATTACTAGAAAACCATTATCAGCAACTTGCTTTGGAGACCTTGGAGGATAATTGCATATTAAATCCCCAGATCATTTCAATTCTTCCTTTTCTTACAGATACACAGTCAATAACCACAACATATATAGAAGTTTGCCCATATCTTATTGTAGCACTTGCACTTATCTAAAGGAGGAGTTTAAATATTATATGGTCTTTGAATACATCCTAAATACTGAAAGTTGCTGAATAGCAGGGTACATTGTACCTCACTTAGGCTCAAATAGGGTACAATTCAGTAAAATAACCTCCTGTAAAGTTACAGGGTTGCCATACCAAAGTATTACACTGATAGGATTCATTAAGTCAAACACTTTAAACAAGCATATGCCTACACCAATTCCCCCCTCACTGTCAATAACTGCTTGACTCACAGCCAACAAGTATTTTCTTGATTGCTAACTTTGTGAATCAGATTTTTTTCCTTTAATGTAAAACTCAACTATACTGAGTTGTCTACAATGATCTCTAATACAAATCTTTCTTGATGTGGGCATATGCTTCTTCTAAGCTCCCAAGATTCAGTTTTTATTTGTAAAGGGACCAGTGAAGTGCACTGAGGGTTCCCACCCTCTGTTAAAAGTCAAGACTTCTGACTTCATGTCCTGAGTTTTCTAGGTGCATACATGGTTTAGACAAAGGGAAGAACCACATATCTTGGCTCCTTGGAGGAAAGGAGGAAAATCGATCTTCCTATCACTTTTACATGCATGCAAAATGAAAATAGCTATAGTCTTTGGCCAGAACAGAACTTATTGTCACCAAGCATCAGGAAAGCTTAAAGGAAATAATCTGTTACAGAAAATATTTTTGTAGTGTTCTCTCTATAAGCAATTTTACAAAAGAAAAATAATTAAAATACAAATAGGGAATAGTGTTTTCATTGCCATTTCATCTTCAGAAAGTAATTCCAAAATCCAGGTTCATTCTTTTCTCCATTTGAAAAAAAAAAAAAGTGCAAGAATTCTCTTTCTCTTCTGTGTTTCATCTTCTCTTTCACACTCCCATTCTTATGTTAACCTACAATTTCACATAGTTATCTTCGAATGATATAACAAAACAACCCTAAATGAGTTTCTTTGCCTGTTTATAATGGAATACAGAAGACTGTATTCCTTCGATTTCAGAATGGACCATTAGCCACTGTATTCTTAAAACATTAAAATGAAGAACTTGAAATCAAACAATAAATAAACCTAATGCATACCTTTAAGCAGAAAGTAATTAAAAAAGATAATAAACATTTGCTTTATTGCTTTCCCCCTAAATTATGATTTTTGCAACAGCTTTTCAAATGGCTTTCATTTTAACTGCATTGCAAAAATGAGATCATATTCATTGTATGCTCTTCATTAACTCAACTGATGGTGTTTTAATTCCTACAACATACGAAGTCTGATGTTTGTTTCACAATTTGACAATGCTAGTGTGCGTTGAAAATACTTAGCTTCACTATGGCAGAGCAAATGATTTCTGTGCCAAGCACACAAAACGGTTTTTAACAAAGATTACTGGTAAACTTTCAAGGTATTTCTTGTCTTACAGAAAAGCAACTATTTCATTTTTAATTGACTTTTCTGTTCCCTGATTTCCCTAATGAGTGCATAATCTATGCCCTATCTGATGGTAAATGCTTTCAACAGATCTAAAATGAGAAAGGACACTTAGCACAAATATTATGTCTGCTACACTGAAACACTATGGCATTATTATAAACAGTAAATGCAATTTAAAATACTAAGGATTAACTAGGAAGGTAATAGCATGGAATTTCATTACAAATTATTAAACTATGATATTTTCCCTAAGACTTCCTATAAGACTTCCAGCACCTATAATAAATGCTCGGAGCAATGTGGAGATATTCCAGCTGCTCCAGCCAACGAACCAGCTTCATTTGGAGCTCAGCTCAGATGCCTCTATACAAACGTCTGTAGCATGGGGAACAAACAAGAGGAATTAGAGATGTGGGCACATCTAAAGGCCTATGATATAACAGGCATCACAGAAACATGGTGGGATGGCTCCTATGACTGAAGTGTTGGAATGGAAGGTTACAGGCTCTTTAGAAAACACAGGCCCAGGAAACAGAGAGGGGGAGTTGCTATTCATGTTAGGGATAGGCTGGAGAGTATGGAACTCTGTCTGGGGACAGGTGATCAGTTAAGAGAGTTTGTGGGTCAGGGTCAAAGGGAGAACAGCAATGGGGGACATTATTGTGGGGATCTGTTACAGAACTCCTGATCAAGAGGAATCTGCAGATGAAGCACTCTACAGACAGATAGGAACAGCCTTATGCTTGCAGACCCCTGTTCTCATGGGGAATTTCAACCACCCTGACATCTGTTGAAAGGATGGTACAGCACAGCACAAGCAATCCAGGAGGTTCCTCGATTGTGTGGAAGACAACTTCCTTCTGCAAGTAAAAGAGGAGCCAACAAGGAGAGGTGCCCTGCTTGACCTCGTGCTCACCAACACGGAAGGGCTCATTGGAAATGTGATGCTCCAGGACAGCCCTGGTTGCAGTGATCATGAAATGGTTGAATTCAGGATCCTCAGCACAGTGAGAAGAGCGTGCAGCAAGCTCACTGCCCTGGACTGCATGAGAGCAGACTTTGGCCTCTCCAGGAATCTGCTCAGTAACGTTCCATGGGATATAGCCCTAGAGGGTGGGGGGCCCAAGACTCTTGGTTGATATTCAAGGATCACCTGCTACAAGCTCGGGAGTGTTGCATCCCAACTAGAAGGAAGGGCAGCAGGAGGGCCAGGAGACCTCCTTGGATGGAGAAGAAGCTGCTGAGGAAACTATGAAAGATAAAAAGAGGCTTATAAAAGGTGGAAGCAAGGACAGACAGCTTGGGAAGAATACAGGGATGTCGTTGGGGAAGCTAGGGACCAGGTTAGGAAAGCTAAGGCCCAGTTAGAATTAAACTTGGCTAGGGATGTTAACAGCAAGGAATTCTATAGGTACACAGCAAATAAGAAACAGCCTAGGGACAACATAGCCCCCCTCCGGAAGCTATTGGGACAACTGGCTACACAGGATTTGGAGAAGCCTGAGGTTCTGAATGACTTCTTTGCTTTGGTCTTCATTGACAAATGCTCTGGATCACACGACCCAAGTCTTGGAAGGCAGATGCAGGCGCTGTGAGAATGAAGACCTTGGGCCCACTGTAGGAGACAATATGGTTTGAGACCATCTTAAAAACATGAATCTACGCAAGTCCATGGGGCTTGATAAAACCCATCCGTGGGTCCTGAAGGAGCTGGCAAATGAAGTTGTAAAGCCACTGGCCATCATATTTGAAAAATCATGGCAGTCAGGTGAAGTTCTTGATGACTGGAAAAAGGGAAATATAACCCCCATTTTCCAGAAGGGGAAAATGGATGACCCAGGGATCTACAGACCAGTCAGTCTCACCTCTGAGCCTGGCAAAATCTGGGAGCAGATTCTCCTGGAAGGCATGGTAGGGCACATGAAAAACAACAAGGTGCTTGGTGACAGCCAGCATGGCTTCAGTAAGGGGAAATCCTGCTGATCAATTTGGTGGCCTTCTGTGATGGGGCAATGGAACTGATGGACAGGGGTGGAGCAGTTGATGTCATCTACCTGGACTTGTACAAATTGTTCGACACTGTCCTATACAACATCCTTGTGTCTGAATTGGAGAGACATCAATTTGATCAGTGGACCACTCAGTGGATAAAGAACTGGCTGGATGGCGACACATGGAGTTGTGGTCAACGGTTCAATGTACATCTGGAGACCAGTAATGAGTGGTGTCCCTCAGGGATCGGTCTTGTTTAACATCTTTGTTGGTGATATGGACAGTGGGATTGAGTACTGCATTCTCCCCCCACCCCAGCTCAGATGTTCCAAACACTGCAGTCCTAATTAGGGCACATGTTGGTTAACTTCCAAGATGTGTATGTGTACATTTGCCTGTGTGAGAAGCTTTCACACATCCCATCCTTCCTTGCTTGGTCCACTAATAATTGAGCACAATCTCACCACATTGCCTAGGTTCAACTCCCCCTCTCCCCATCACAACACAGAATCTTCTCCCAAATGCTGGGAAGATTTTATGCTCTCCATAATAAAAATAACATTTAGAACTTACTGTATCCCCTAAAAGCATAAAGCAAGAGAATTAATTCTACAAAGAACAACCACTGGTTTATATCTCAAATTCCTTACCCCTCAAAGATATCCAAGATGTTTTAAAGAAGTACAATTATTAATATCTTGTTGAGATAACAGAAAAAGTAGGCTCCAGGAGTTCGACATAGTCACTGAACTCTAGGTCAACCACACCTCCTTGAATATTACAGGAAAGAAAGAAGAGAGTTATTGGAACTTAAAAAAAACATGCAAAAATGCTAGTTAGAATTTTGGTTTATGACTGATATAATAGTATCATCATTATGGGATAAAGCAATAATCCTAGCTTACTCATAAAATTTCAGATTGCTTTGGCAAGAACAAGAGAAGGAAACTCCATCAATACATAAATCAGAACTATATGTAGAACTTAACAGAGCCTTCAGTTCTTCTAGATGAAGGAACAGAAGCACCAGTCAGAGTTAAGGTAAATTCTGATAGGTACTACTGTTGAGTTTTAACCATCCCTGCATAAAACTACCAAACCAAATTTCACTTTTCTAACACACTCTAACATTCTACAGATACCAGATGGGAAGTTACACACACACACACACAAAATCCATAGAGAAAACCACAACAACAGCCACACGCACATGTAAAAAAAAAAAAAATACCAACGGCAAAAAACTCAAACCCAACCCAAAACAAACCTAAGAGCACGAAACTCCAAAACCCACATAGAATACAGCCTTGCAACAACAGCAATGATTTACAGAAGACCAGCTCAAATACCCTGAGCAGGCCTGCCGCAGCAGATGTGGTACCATCTCAAAACCTTGAGACGAAGTCTAATGCTCAGCACCTTGGACAAGGACTTGCAAAGCTCCGTTGATGTCATATCATATGCTTTCCTGCTTCTATTTGTTCATGAAATAGAACACAGAGACGTTCTTTACAGTATGCTCCTTACCTTGACATGAAAATTTTGCACTGATAAAATATAGCTAGCAAAACATATATGAAATGGCATAAGCTTGAGGTCATGCAAACTTTGGGATTCTTTTTTAGATTCACATACAGAGACCATTGCAGCCTAAGACCATGTTAAACTTCCTTTTTTTTCTACATAACTGAAATTGTAATTTTGGAGAGACACTATAAAAATACTCCCCTTAGAACTTTTTAACTCTGTTTTACAAGAGTAAAAACACTGTGTTTGGACCCAGCAGTATTCCTTTTGCTGTTCTTCCTTGTTAAAAGTAGTTATTCCACCAAATGAACACAAGAAAAATTGAGCAGATGGGTGAAATGAACTAAAATGGTACTTGAGAAATATCTATTAAGAATATAATGGTTGTAAGGGGGGAATAATCTATACACCTCCACCTAGATTAATGTAATAAAATATTTTTATTTATAAGAAAGAAGCTTATGGAAAATTATAAGAGAAATCTGAATCAGTACAGTATCAGTGAGAATAAGTTTGTTTGCTGGGTCTTCTCCCTTTGGAAGGAAAAATTTTTCACATTTATCATGAAGAAATTATACATTTCTAAGATGTTCAAGGCCAGGTTGAACACTCTTGGGTGGCATGTTCTAGTGTGAGGTGTCTCTGGAATTAGATCATCTTAAGGTCCTTTCCAATCCTAACTATTCTGTGATTCTATGTTTCATTAAAAAATAAAAAATAAAATAAAAAAGCTAGTGTTATTTTAGCACTACAAGACAACTGGGATTTTATTGTGTCAGTTCAAATTGTTATTCTACAAGTCAGTGTAAACAGAATTAAATTTAAAGCTCCAATTACCATGTAGATTATGCTCAGATGAGGCATAGGAGAATTTTTGCTGATGTTCACTGCAAGAAATCAATATAAAACTGAAAGAAAAAATATTTATTTTAGAGATGCTCTTAAAAATAGGCTTAAAAAATACTATTTGGATCTACCTGCAGGCCATTTCAGAGAGGCTGCAGCTGAGGGGATGAGACAGCAGGGAAATCCATTCAAGCTGATCCAATTTAGATATGCAAATTTTATCTTGGGTGTTTGAAAAGGACATTATGGCACAGCATAATTTGCACCTTGAGTTCCAAAGAATAATATTTCTAATCTAATGAAAACATGCTTCCATTGTTTACTTTCCCACTCTCCAGGTTTGGTCCAATCCACTGCTCTCCTACCCATTTAAAACTCTGTTGTTTCCATATTTGAAACAACTAACACTAAAAAAAACCAAAAAACAAACAAACAAACAAAAAAACAAAAAAAACGACCCTAACCCTAACCCCCACCCCCCCAAAAAAAAACCCCAAGAAAAATAATAGAAATGCATTTATTTTTTCAGTTAGCTAAAAAAGGCAACGTTACAAGTGGATGACTTTATACAATACAATAAAGCCTGTAACAGCAATGGGACTAATATAATCCCCACTCTAGGGATTAAATGCTAAGTGAAACAACTTAAAATCAAGATCATGTGTTTGACACAGTGCACTGTTAGCTGATTTTTATCTGTCTTCATTATTTCAAACAGTGATATTTGCTCAATGATAAACTTTTGTAAAAGTATACTGTTTCTTATTTTTCACCCACGTGAAAGTAAAAATACTGAGGTTTTTTTAGCCCACATAACTTATACTTGCATCTATGATCTATTATTATTTCTTGATTCAGTAATACTAATGATGGAGATCAGGACAACATGTCTTAAAATTCATAAATGTATGTTATCTTGAAAAGAACAAGTGTGACAGAACTAGCATTGGTGGCGATTACTGTCTAGCTCAATAGACAGCAATAATATAAGGCTCAACATTTCAGAGTAAATTTTCTTCTCAAAGCTGCAGAAGAGACACTTTTTGTCTTGCTTCTAAACTTGCATAAAACTAATGTTACTAAAACAATAAGCAACAACAGGTTTGATCAAATATGGCTCAGAGTTGGAGACCAATCATTGCATCGCTGCTTTTGTTAAAAAAGCTCAGCATTGCATTAAAATTCCTTAACATGTAGAATATTATCAGATGTCGAATGAGAAATTACATATTTGATATTGGAAGGGCAGTTACAGTCAGAAAACAAATCTATCTTTGAAGAAATATCTCAAAGTCTAATATGCACATAAATTTATAGTGGAGCAAACTAAAATATGTGAAGTATAGTACCAGAATTATAACTTTTACCTAAGAAACACTTATCAATACTCTCATAATTACACCATTTAATAATTAATAATTATTAATTATTTTAAAATATTAATTTTAAAACCATAAACTTATTTTAATCACTCAAATTATAAAAATTAAAGTGTAAAATAAAATGTTGAAGCCATTGAGAAAAACCTTGAACTTCATAAAATTCACATTCCAGACATGACTTTAATCCAAAAGAAGCAGTACCCAGTTTCATTTTGAGCTAAATTAAGCACATTTTGAGGTGCCACCTGTTTGTTGAACTCCTCCAACTTCAAAACAGTCTCTTCTAGGGTTAGTTGCAATATTCAGCTCAGCCTCTGAATCTTCACCCATGAAAATAACCAAATAATGAGGTCTATTCTGACAAATCCTCAGAATCTCACTCATTCCACAGGCACAAGGCTTAGCTGTGTATTGCTTTCATCCACCCTGGCCATAGCAGTGATAAAATAAGCAACACTAGATGTTACAGAAGATTACATTTACAAGTCCTTTAACTATTAACCCAATTATACCTATGGTACATTTAAAAAGGTTAAAAAAAGAAAAAGGTTTCAAAAGGAATTTTTTTCCAGATCTTCAATACAAGTAGTTGGTCAGACTGACAGTTCTTTAAAAACAAAACTCTCAGAGTACAAGTGCAAAATAGGAGATATGGGTAGCCACAGAAAACTGGAAGCTCAAATTTCCTTAAGTATGTCTGCCACCTTTACACTAACTTTTATTTAACTTGCAATTTGTAAAGCTTAAATTTCCTATTTTTGTTGTAATGACACCATAACTACAGGTCAAGTGAACAAGATGTAATTAGAGGAGGGACCAGCAAATAAATGGTTAACATGCTGAAAATTAGTCTAACTGAGGTCTCCTCCTATGCTCTCCATCCAAAACAATTACTGGAATAGCCCCAGTGCTGATGTCAGTGGGAACTGGCACAGACTCTGAATCAGGAAATCAACACAGGAAAAGTACAAGGCCTACGCTTGTGTTATCCAAAACAGAAGAGCAAAAAAGTAAGTCTATAAGTATTAACCAGTCCATTAACAGTGCAAAAGAATGACAACCAGCCCTGTTCTGAGGGTTCTGGGCTACCTTAGCTTGTAGCATGATGAATGAGCTGAAGGGGCTCAGCACCTGGCACAACAGAAGGGTGTTGCACAGGACCCCCATCTAGGGGCAGTGGGAGGATGCTGGAAATGGGATTGTGCATCCACAATCCTGCAACTCTCTGTCATATGACAACTGAACATGCAGTGCTGGAGAGACTGGACCTTATCTTTATCTCTAGAGGAGATACTGCTTTACCACAATGTTTTATATTAATGATAGCTTCATAAAATATGCTGCTGTTTGTGCTTGATTCCAAATTGCTTTCCAAGCCATACTGAAAGTCTAATACACATGTGAATAAAACTGAGGAAATTAAAAAATTTCAAAATTCATAAAATCAGACAGAAGGCAGAGAGGAGCTAAATTGTAAGAGCACTGCATTCATGCAGGATTAAAGAATACACTTGACATTCCTTTGAGTCAAGAGCACTTAGCCACATCATTGAAATGAGAACAATCCTAATCTTGCTAGCATTCCTCAACTGCTGTCTTGCTCATCTCTGTCCATTAGGTTACTATCCACTGTGACTTCTATGGCTATGCTACAAGATTGTGAACATAGAAAATCCTTTAGCAAAATTAAATAATTTCAAAAATAAAAGCAGATGTGGTGGTTTGGCTTGGGTTTTTTGTGCATGTTAAACTTTATAAAAGAAGGGAAAAGTAAGACCCTGCAGTCAACATTAGGGTTCAGAGACTATCAAAATAACACAATACATTCATGCAACCTGTGAGTTACATTAGCAAAACACATCTCTTACCATATGTCACAATTTGCATTTCTTCTATTTAGATACCTTCTTTATATAATTTATACAGTTAAGTTAATTCTGTATGGCAATTATGTTCATCAACATCCTGTTATAATTAACACTTTCCTTTTCTGCTTTAAATATAACCCTCATTTCCTGTTAAAAATGCTTCCCAAGAAGATTAGCACATTAACTTCCTCTATGTATTTGTCATTGGGTGAGGAGAGAGTAAGACCTGAGTCTTCAAAACAAAACCCTTGGCAGGAAACAAACTTGTGACTGAATTAATAGAGAGGTTAGTTAAGTCTTATTACATCAACTTATATAAGTCACAAAATACGAAACCACAATTAATATTATTTTATTGAAAAAATAAGGAAGGGAAGTAAGTGTATGAGCAGGCAGATTTTCACTAATTTCAACTGTATTCTATGTTCCAACATGCTCCATACATAAAAAGGAAATTCAACACCAAGTACTTCAATCATCCTTCTTGACATTTAAATATGATCATTTTAAGAGTAAATCCTGAAATCTTTCCTTGAACTCCAGGGAGAAAAAGGCTTCTGCCAGGTTGAAAGACAAGCATTTTAATTAGATAAGTCAAAACTCTTGTTACAGTTACTACTTCTACATTTTTCCTGGTTCCTAATTCAGAAGAGCTGCTCACCAATTCAGAACATCTCATCACCATTGCCTTACAAATCTACCAGATTATCCAGGCATGATAGCACTTTCAGTCCAGTAAATATTTGCAACACATTATAGCCTCTGTTTTGGTGATTAACAATCCATAAAGAGATTTTAAGCAAAGCTGTCAGTTTAGTCTAGCAGGGATTTGGATTCAGTATGCCACACTGAGTCAGACAGTTCTAGTAGAGAGGCAGTGATGTAGCCACATCATCTGAACTGAGGCAGTGCATTTTAAAAAACCCGGGGGAGTTACAGCCCCATTTACTCCATCTGTGATACATGATGGGGGAGACAGAAGCAAGGTTTACTATGTATTTATCTACAAAACGTGTTGTCAAACAGCTATTTGCGGTACAAAAAAGTAAGTATAATGTTCAGAATGTATATAAAACATCTGGAGTACAATTATTTTCAGCACAAATAATATTTCTGTATTCTGACACAAAGTGGTTTTATGAGTAGTATTCAGTCATTCCATGTAACTTCTGAGACAAGCAGTCTTCATTAGAGATGTCTACATTTCTTCAACAATAGAGTCACAAAGGTATGCCCTTTATAAATAAGCAGAGCAGTTCTGGCCACACTGAGATAAGACCTCTGAGATCATTCAGACCAATATGCAAGCTGGGTTACTCTAGCACTGCTCTAGCTTCTACCTTCTGCTTCTCATTTGCTATTACACTAACACAGGGTTGCATATATAGAGTAGTTGCACCTGGCTTTATGAAGCAGGACTTCACAACACTTACATGTATAGCTTTATGGTACTCTCCAGCTACAGACAACATTTTATCTTACCTGTGCCACTGGGCACCAATCTGACACATATGAACCTAATTTTCAAAACCCTAGAAAAATAGAATAGTGCACAAAAAAAAATACATATAATTAAGTTGATAGGTATTCACATATCACACCCAAGTATGCATGGTCATTTTTGCGCATAATAGGCAAATCTGAAGTCCTAGAGAAATAAAGAACAGAATGTAAGATGAACATTACTTATTCAACATAAAGCACAGCAAAACACTTCTTTCATTTAATGCAATGTTACTAGAGAAATGCACAAAACATTTTTCACTTGTTACAATAAGCTTGAACATGAAGCTGTTCTCCCAGCATCACCAAAGATTATGAACTTGAAATATTTTCAAGCCAAATTTGGATAATGCATCAGTTTATCTGCAGCAGAAAGACAGAATGCATATTTAAAAGTCACGGCAAACATCAGAAGTTGACCTATTTGCTCCAAATTGATGTGACATGGTGTGTTGAAGTAGATTGCTTAGATATTGGCTCTGGTACCCAGCATGCTCAACCAACTACGAACACATGCAATCCACAACAGAAAAGCTCGTGTTGTACCAAACTGAACGGACCTACTATTGTATCTCGGTGTTTGACGAGGCTCTAGAACTGATTTTTACAAAGAATAATAGATCTTCTAGGAAGAAAAAGGCAATAAGGAAAACTGACCAAAGCAATGGTTGAAACAACTTTACTTTTGTGGAATACCTCATAAGTACCTCACAGTATTGGTTATTTTTAGTTATTTTGACTAAAGATGGTGATATTTTTAGTTCACTACTTCGTACTTGTGATCACAGGATTTTAAAATTTACTGAGTTATTACAACGTACTTTGAGGATCGAAAGAACGTTCAGTTAGCAGCAAGATTAGTCTGAATACACAACAGGTATTTTCTTTCTGAAATCTGACTCACAGAAGATTTACTTCTGGACCAGCTTTTAAACCTGCAGTTCATTGATGATCAGCAGCTATAAGTTATAGCTGATATACATAAGCTATAAAGCAGCTGTTTGCAAAAATCAACTGCTAGCTTGCCCAAACTGTTGTGGAAGTTCAGGTTTTAAATTTTTTTTTTGTAGCAGAAAAAATACAGTTCGCTCAAAGCTTGATTTTTATGCTAATTGTATTTTATTTTAGAACAAAGCACTGACCTGCTTGTTCAAATGCTCTGCATTTCATTCTGCAAGAAGATTCTTCTTCCCTATCATTTAGTTCTACCATTTAGTTCATGTTCTCCTTCAGTGACCTCTTGTTGAATGGAGATGTACATTTTTACAGTGCTCATAAATTTCTCTCACAGGTATTTCCAACAACAGAAACTTTCCTTTAAGATCTCTTTCACAAGGTTTCATTCACCAGCTGGTCTCTCAATACACAGTAAATGACAACTCTAAGCTTGAAACATACTTTCATATATTTCCAGTGAATATTTTAAAGACTGGAAAGCCTCCAATTGCTGCATTGTGCAGACTATTAGTGTTTATAGCTGTGGGACAAGCTTCCACAGACTACTGCACCAACAGTAAACTTAGCTTTAAGGGTGTACAGGAATAAATAAATTCTCAAAATAAGACCTGAGCTTTTATTTCTTATTATTACTTTTCTGCACCTTTCTATAGAACATAAGTGGTTGTTAAAAGGGGGGACATCAGAGAAAAGACAAATGAATACTGAAGAGCAACCAGTCAGTGTTGCTCTTCAGTATCCAGGATTTTGCACTATATTATAGTTCAGGTTCACTGAGGATCACCATGTAATTTCCAGACACCTTGTTTGTAAACCCAAGATTATTTATTATTCTAGCAAAACATCTCAAGAATGCTGACAACACAGCACATAAATAATATTAGAAATCTTTCAGTAATTTGAAACTAAAGATAACAGTTAAAGAAATGCATATGCAAGTAGCATCTGCTCTTTTCAGAGAAATAAAAAAGAGCTGGGAATAAATCCAGATTCACTGTGGTGAAATCTGCCGGTCAAGGTCGCTAAGGTATTTTAGGAATCTGTTTGTTACAAAAGATGTGAGCATTCTAAGTTACAACTGACAGCAAAAACAGTTCTATTGCCTGCTTACAACTCTTACTAACTCCTTAAAATTAGATGTAGTAATATTGTAGCTTTAAATTATGACTTACCTCTATAACCTATAAACAGTTCTATTAAAACATAAGAGCACATGTAAATTAGAATGGAATCATATAAATCCATCATTCTACCAAGACTATTTTATTTTACTTATTTATTTATTTAGTAGTACTTCAGCATATTAAAATGAGACACAGAGACAATCCAGATAATTCAACTCGTGCCTCATTGGGGCTTACATTATTTTATTCAGCAAAAGTGTATAAAACAACAGAAATTGCTACCCATGAATTTTAAAGGTTCTCTGTTTTGCTGCCCAACAGAAATTGCTACCCATGAATTTTAAAGGTTCTCTGTTTTGCTGCCTAGCATAGACATTTTACACTTACCAGTGCTGATAAGGTATTAAAAAGGGCTCTCCATGAATGGAATAATCTTAGAATCATAGAATCATAGAATAGTTAGGATTGAAAAGGACCTTAAGATCATCTACTTCCAACCCCCTGGCCATAGGCAGGGACACCTCACACTAAACCATGTCACCCAAGACTCCATCCAACCTGGCCTTGAACACTGCCAGGGATGGAGCATTCACAACCTCCCTGGGCGACCCATTCCAGTGCCTCACCACCCTCACAGTAAAGAACATCCTCCTTATATCTAATCTAAACTTCCTCTGTGTAAGTTTTAAACCATTACCCCTTGTCCTGTCACTACAGTCCCTAACGAATAGTCCCTCCCCAGCATCCTCACAGGCCCCCTTCAGATACTGGCAGGCTGCTATGAGGTCTCCAGGCAGCCTTCTCTTCTCCAGGCTGAACAGCCCCAACTTTCTCAGCCTGTCTTCATATAGGAGGTGCTCCAGTCCCCTGATCATCCTCGTGGCCCTTCTCTGGACTTGTTCTAACAGTTCCTTGTCCTTTTTATGTTGAGGACACCAGAACTGCACACAATACTCCAAGTGAGGTCTCACGAGAGCAGAGTAGAGGGGCAGAATCACCTCCTTCGACCTGCTGGTCATGCTCCTTTTGATGCAGCCCAGGATACAGTTGGCTTTCTGGGCTGCAAGTGCACACTGAAGCCAGCTCATGTTCAATTTCTCATAGACTAACACCCCCAAGTCCTTCTGTGCAGGGCTGCTCTGAATCTCTTCTCTGCCCAACTGTGCCTGGGATTGCTCCGACCCAGGTGTAGGACCTTGCACTTGGCATGATTAAACTTCATGAGGTTGGCATGAGCCCACCTCATAAGCGTGTCAAGGTCCCTCTGGATGGCATTCCTTCCCTCCAGCGTATCAACCGAACCACACAACTTGGTGTCATCGGCAAACTTGCTGAGGGTGCACTCAATCCCACTGTCCATGTCACCGATGAAGCTATTAAACAAGACCGGTCGCAACACCGATCCCTGAAGGACACCACTCGTTACTGGTCACCAGGTGGACATTGAACCATTGACCACAACTCTTTGTGAATAGCCATCCAGCCAGTTCTTTATCCATTGAGTGATCCACTGATCAAATTGATGTCTCTCCAATTTAGAGACAAGGATGTCATGTGGGACAGTGTTGAATGCTTTGCACAAGTCCAGGTAGATGACGTCAACTGCTCTACCCCTGTCCCTCAGTTCCATAGCCCATCACAGAAGGCCACCAAATTGATCAGCAGGATTTCCCCTTAGTGAAGCCATGCTGGCTGTCACCTTGTTGTTTTTCATGTGCCTTAGCATGCCTTCCAGGAGAATCTGCTCCAAGATTTTGCCAGGCACAGAGGTGAGACTGACTGGTCTGTAGAGCCCTGGGTCATCCATTTTCCCCTTCTTGAAAATGGGGGTTATATTTCCCTTTTTCCAGTCATCAGGAACTTCACCTGACTGCCACGATTTTTCAAATATGATGGCCAGTGGCTTTGCAACTTCATTTGCCAGCTCCTTCAGGACCCGCAGATGGATTTCATCAGGTTTCATCTTGCATTTAGAGAAATATTTACATCCCTAAGCAGTCCATCAATGTTATGTCTTGCACTTTTAATGAATAAATATTCTCTCAACTTCTTTAGTCGTACATTTTAAACTTTATCAATAATTACTTACACCACAAAATTACTACGGATGCAGACTCTTCAATACTCCAATATGACTACAAAGAAGAAAAAAATTCCTTTTCTTGCTCCAAAACTAAATAAGAAGAGCATTGTAAGAAATTCCTCCATTAATTTTTACAACTTCTATTAAATTTAGTTTGTTGACTACAAGTCTTAAAAGGTACAGTCTACTTCACATCTGATACAAAAACACAATGCTTCTGGCAGTTACCAGCATCCTATTGCTTATTTTCACTAAGAAGTCACCAAAACTCTGTTGGCTTAGTATATTACATGTATATGGCATTAACACTTCAAGTCATACAAAAGATCTCAATATTTTCATTAAAAATATATAAACCCACCAAAGGTCAGTACCCAATTTATGTTAAAAGCAAAGAAGGAAACTAGAGTGTATTCAGAAGTTAACTAGCTTATCAGTCAACTTTAACAAGAAAAGTGAAAAGAACAATGTCTCATTTACTCTGGGTACGCTGGCAATCACTTAAAAATATTCATACTTCCTGTAAAATTCTTTCTCTGAAGTACATAAATAAAGCCTCAACATCTGTGCGGAAAGGTACATGAAAAAACGTGAAAAGTAAATTAAGTAAAGTACTTAGAATTCTTAAGGGAAGAAAGTTGAGGAAAATGGGACAGAACTACCCATCAGAACTTTCCTCCCCTTGCTCTGTAATACCAGTTAAAAGCTTAGCGCAATTCATTAGAATTAGGGTCACTTCCCAAGCCTGTACTCATTGTATACAGGATAGGCAACAGCTGGAGGAGTCTGCTCAGCTTTTGTCTGACAGAAATCTTTCATGCACGTATCTGTTCAATCACATCTGCACAGAATGTTCTGAAACAAAGGAAAAGTTACATAACCCAGTCTGACCTGCAATCTGAGAGTTCAAAGATAAACAGCACTTTTCAGCATAAATCAGTCAACCATACAATGCATTTGATTATTTTTCTCCATTAATCAAGTGCTTGAACTTTCATATTGCTATGCTGGGAAGAAGGGATATAATTTGCTCACAACTATTTCAGAAAGTACATTCATTTTGATAGAAACACGCAATACTGCACTGCCTGTGGGAGTGCTCCAATACATATCTTGAATAGGATTCATCAGTGTCCATTGTTGTTATCTACATTTCAGCTATACTTCATTATAGTCAATGAAGATCTAGTCAATAAGATAAAATTTATCTTGCCTGAAAGGAGGTATCTAAAATCGGTCAGATGAATCCCATCCCCAAATACTAAAAATGCTCCTTGAATAGAGAGGACATGCCATGTTACCTACACAACCACAGACATCTAAATTAAATTAAGCCCATGTTCTAGTTCTTTAACACTACCATTCATAAGCCAGTCTACTCCCTCTTCTTATGTTTTTTGCAAGTTTCCTTCCAGCCAACATTTTTTTTTTTCAACTGGGAAATATTTATGAAACTTGGACCATAAACACAGGTCATCCTGAACCTCTTCTCTGCTTCCAGCATGACACATAGATGTACAGATCTAGGTAGGCAAAGAAAAGAATATCTCCTAAATGCTAATGAAAAAGCTTGTTTTATTTCTAGCCCTCTGCAGCGGCAGTGCAGCTATCCTCAGCTATGGGCTGAAACAAATAAAATAGGGGCAGGTTCCTCTATTCCCAACTCCTGAATGCAGTGATGCAGCAATCCTGAAGCCTGAAGAACAGGCTGCCACGGCCAAGCAAACAGTCTGAAGCCAGACTGGAATGCAGATTTGAGAGCTGAAGGCTGGGCTATATACATCTCTGTCAGCATCCAGCAAGGTACCAAAAACTAGTCTACAATTTCCATAGAACACCACCCCCCCAGTAAAAAACCAAACCCCAACAACCAATTTAAAGGACAATAACAATACTGGAATGATCATTAGGATAAATAATAATAATAAAAAAAAAATCGAACACCCCAAAGTGAAGAGATGCCAGCATTATGGAATCTCAACCTTGCTTATCTGTGTCTACCACAATGCAGGCAGAATATAATGTGATACTTGTACTCCTCACACAGCACCTCTGACTACACACAAAATATGTTTCCCTAGAGTTTCACAGGTTCATAGGGTTTACTGGGCCAGAAGATTTTGCTGGGTCATTACTGAACCTTAAACTCCCCAAATATTTCCAAATCACTAAGTGCAACCCTTTCTCCAATGTGTATTTTTCAAAAACACATTTACTTTAACATAATATTTTTAGCACCCAGTATTTATTCCCACTCTGAAGGGATTTATGCATCTTATACCTAGTAATACTTAAGATTGTTGCTGCTGAAATAAATAGGGAGTTTTGCAGTTTCCTCATGCAATATTTACGTGACATTTTTCTACACCTTCTCCTAGTCTTCTGCAGCCTTTTAAACTATCAACATCCATCACTAAGAACTCTTCCAGTATCGATTTCACAGATTAAAAAACAAGTCTTTTAGCCTTTCTGCTAAAATGCTGACTTTTAGTCTTTCCTGCACTATTTCACAGCCAGAGACTGAACTAATCTCTGTCAAACTGGGAGCTTAGGAGGACTTACTTTTTCTGCTCTGGCTCCTTCAGTCCTCTCCAGAGTCAGTGCCTTTCCCAGTCAAGGATCTGGGAGCTTTCTGAAAATATGGTTTGCACTTCTTGTTCTAGATGTATGATTTTGATTTTGGTTAGACAAAATCATACTTTGCCTGCATAAATCCACATTACAAACCAGTCCAGATTATTCCCAGGACTATTCTGTTCCACCACTCTAAAAACCAAGTTATCAACTGCAAGTTTCATGTGCAATGATTTTGAAACAGGCAACTATGTAAAATATAAAGCATCAGTGTTTCCTAAAGCAGAGATGTTTCAACGCAAACAAGTCAATAATGATCCTAGTTATTTCTTTTTGCAGTGTGACCACTCGCCGTTCTTTAACCAAGGTGATGTATTTTTCTTCATGTTTTTATTGCTAAAATGGGATGCTCAACTTTGATTTAGAATTTCATCACACTCTTTAATATGTCTTATCAAAGCCTGGCTGTTTTCTACCCTCATCTTTATCAGAAAACTTTAAAATACTTACTAGGGTACAAAAAACACAGATGAATTAAAGATGAGGTACACAGGAAGTGCCACTCAGTATACTTCAAAGGAAAAATATGTCTTATCAAGCAAATATTACTACTTTTTTAATTACTACTATAAGCACTAAACTCCTACCCTGTACAACTCTATGTGTACAGCTGTGGTGGTGAAGGGACACATGAAATACACTGAAGATACTTTACCTTTGTGGGGGTAAAAAAAAAAAAAAAAAGAGAGAAAAGAAAAGGCATCATATTGTGAGTTAATTTGAAGGCTGATTGATAAGAGTTGAAACTGGGCTTTGTTTTGGAGTGTTAGCAGTCAATGCAGTGGAGAAGGCAAAAACACTAAAAGAATTTAAAAACTCAAAGCTTTAAGTCTTCAATATGGTAGAGTCAAACTAACGCTGTTTTCATGTAATCGTTTTTACAGCAGGATGCAAAAAGATGCAAAGAACAAGCCAGTGTAGAGGCAGGTGTTGCTAGGACCCACCAGTGCACAATACATGCTGGTGGCATGAGCAGCACCCACCATACCACAAGGGAACCATGTGCCTTGCTGTAGCCCAGGACTAGCACTAGCTCCAGCTGCACAATAACCCCTGCCTCCACACTGTCAAACATCAACTTAGCTCTGCAAAGGCCTAAAGGTAAAAGAAAAATTAGCAATAAAAAAAGGACATGAGTAAAAAAAAAACAAAAAACCACTGTTACATCATTAGCATATTGATTAAGAATAGCACATATATCTTTGTGGATCCCTACTGTTAGACTGGAGATATCCTGCTCTCTTTTATACTCCAGAAGTAATTTTTTATAGCAGATTTTCAGCAAGTTTAGTTCCACCCATGAAGAACCCCTGAGCCAAACTCTAGAAGAGAAATGCAGAAGAAAACCTATTAAAATTTTCAAGTGGGGAGAGTGAACCACATCATTTAAGATTCATTTAACATTTTAACTAGTAATTCTGTTGTAATGGAAAAATCAGTTTAATAAATAAGGTAACGTAAGCAAGCAGTACTTCCAAAGTAAAAGATCTGTAAAACAGCTGGTTTGGATTTTTTTTTAATAAATGAAGACTTACATTCTGTGTTCATGTAGAAGGACAAAAGCAACATAGAATTTCACATGAGATAGGGAAGAAGTATTAATGAAACATAACAAAGCAAGAAGCACATCTGTACTGAAAAAAAAAACCCAAACTAACAACTAGTTGCACCCTCCCACCAATCCCACTCTCCCAGAGAGAGAAAACCACAACTCTATTTTTCCTAGAGTAACAAGATAAAATTATTATATTTCCCATAAAAATAAAAGGATGGGGTTTTAAATGTCTCTGTAATGTACATAGAGAGCTTTGTAACTAAAACTTTGCCTTAAACATATAGTTTATGGGAGTAATGACTGATATTAACATTTTTCATTGAAAGACCATATTTTAGCTGATTATTACTAATTCAATCTAGCTATTCTACAACCAAATTTATTCCTCAGGATTATTACCCTGTGGCAATGACTTAGGGTTTGTTTTGCTTGGATTCTTTTTCTGGAGTAATGAATAACAAGAAGTTAATCCAAATAAAACCAAACAAACACACAACACTCACAATTTTAAAAGAAATTTACAACTGCCAACAAATTCCCTAAGAAGAACTATTAGGATATTCTTTCGCCAGAAGAGTTTGAGGTTTAGCGGGTGGAGATTGTCTCATACCAGAAATATACCTCTTGACCTACTCAAAAAAAGAACACTCAGAATTATAATAAAAGTTTAAGAATCATGAGTCATGCAATTCCCAGCAGAGTCAGTAATTGGAGAGCACTGATCAAAGACTTCATTACACCAATTACACTCTGCTTTGTGTGTCAGTCTCATTACTCAGGTGTGATCCTGCCAGCACGAGAAGCATCACTAAAACTGTGAAGCACAGACCTTGCTGACAATCACACTTCTCACTGCAAGGCAGACCCAGAGCAGCTGCCATGTGTTCCCAGCACTGTATCCTTATGGATACACGTGATGGCAAAGAGTGGAAATAAATCGACAGACTAGAATCTAGTATTCTAAGGAATGTAAGGAAACAGAAAACAACTTAGAAAAGAGATAGGTTTGAGGACAGGATGGAGATAAAAAACATTGAGTGATACTGTCACTCATAGTTCAGGACTAACTCAAGCTGGATCCTAACTAAAATTATCTGGTATGAACTGCAAAAAGACAATTTGTCATATGCCATCAGAGCGCACCTTCTAAGTGTTCCACTATTGTAATCTGACATTTCATCACTAAAAGAATTTTTTAAACATCATTTAAACTACTATGGATTTTCTTCAAACATTTATTTAATTAATTTAAAACATGTCTGAGGTTGTAGTCTCATATACATTTCTTCTAATAGAACCTCAGCTTATGCTCCATTATTTCAAAAGTAAGAAATCTCCTTTCAGATGTGCGTTGAATTCTATATATTTATGACCTTATCATTATGGTTACACTGTTAATAACACTTGAATTTTACACTTTGTTACTACATGAACACAATTCTACTTAGTAGCCCAAATATTACACCACTGGAAAAATCTAAGAAGCCTAGTGTATTGGAAGCTATCCCAGGATGCTGCATATTAGTTTTAAAAAGACAAATAGAGTTCAGTTTTAAAAGCCCATCATTTTGGAAAAAAAAGTCTTCAATTCCCTAATCAGAGATTTCTGAACATGTTACACATGAAGGTTTTGTTTCCCCCCGCTAACTACACAATGCATTATGTCCTTGGATTCCGTCGTCAATTTCATTCAGAATGCTCTACACAAAGCTGTACAGAGGAATGCTGGACATAATCTGAAGACAAAGCAATTTTCCTGAGAACTCTTTTTTCATAATGGTCTTCCTGGTCATGCAGCTGCGAGCTAGAATTTCAATACATCGTTTTTTAACTATATAGGGAAGCTGGGTTAATAATTGGGAAAAACATTAAATTATCCTGCTCAAGTAAAATGAACAAAAAGAATTTAGAACTTGTAAAAATAATGAAGGATGTTGTTGATGTTTTTTCTCTTCACCAATTTTAGAGGAAGAATTACTCAAGAATTGGTCTTTCCACAAGACAATTCCACAGTTTAAATTTGGGATGGCTTGAATATGTGTTATTCTTAGTAGGTATCTGTTACATAACTTTCCTCTACTGTCTTTAATTACCCCATTAAGCAAGCTGGTATTTGCATTTGCACTTAGAGTAGCTGCACTAGAGCTGCAGGGCACAAGACTATAAAATCAAGAACAAAAATTAATAAAACATTATCTTCTGCATTTAGTAAGTTCCCTTTCTTTTTAATGGAAACATTTGTATTAGCAGATACTATTTCAGTATCATAAGGTAATAAATCACATAAACCCTGTATTATTCAAGCTGACTGAACTGCCAGATACAAGTATCATCACTCACTAACAGTACAACTTGCCCTTAAGCTTTTCTCATTTTACGGTATTTCTGAGGAGTTACTTTGTATAAAAAAAATTTATTCAAAACATATAGAGTGGTGCAAATGCAAAGAATCAGAAATCATTCTTCATTGCTGTTCTAAACTTTTTCCATAGGAAATAAGTTACAAATTTATTTTATTGTGTTGTACATCATAAACTAGTCCAGACACATTCCTGAGAAGACAAAGATTTCAATTAATTGACTAAGAAGTTTGCAAGTCATCACACATTCTTAAAAACACCTTCTGAGTTTCAAGACTTCATTTTCCAGCCCAAACAGTTTACAATACCACCATCACAGACTAGGAAAATAATTGTTACTCAGTATGTCACCATGTTCTCTAAATAGCATGCATATAAAAAGAGTAAGAAACAGAGAAATAAGCATCAATTTATTCATTAAGAGCCATTGCTACTGAAAAGGCAATTCCAGATTGCTGGTTGCTGCATCACTAGTGTCAGGAGTATGGAAACTCCTTTCCATAAGTAACAGGGTATCATGCATTAGAAGACTGAGATCTTATGTATACACATGAAAGAAGCGAAGGACCAGGTTCAATTTTGCCCACTCCCTTGACTTCCAAAGTCCCATTTTCAAAGCTGATATTAAAATGTCCTATTTATGTAAATGTATTATCCAAGAACACCTCACTGTAATACCTCCTTAGATCTGGTTGGAACAACTCTACCAGGCTATTTGCCATCCTCATTAAAACCTTCCTCCTTTTAGTGAAAATCATTCCAACTGAGATCTTTTCTCATCACTTCTATTTTTCACTTTGGAGCAAAGATAAGGCACCTATCAAAAAACAGAAAAATCACTGGTTTAGAACCATAAGAAGTGTATTGCAGCATGGACTAATGGTCTACGCCAGATCTGGTGCCAAAATTCAGGCATTAACTCACATTTGACACTACTTGATATCCTAAAAGTTCCCCTCTTACCCAAAGAAAGTGTGCATATAACAAGAAATGTCTTAAGAGGTGTAAGAGGTGTAACATATTACAGTAGCTGTATACCTTTAATAATACAGTTTTCTGTGAGCCTTTTATGACAGGCCAGAGTATAGGCCTAAGATACTCTCTTTTCAAGCGTTTAAAACAATGTTTTAAACTAAATTTTATTATTACACCACTTTTAGTGAGCTGTTTGCCTGCACTGCTCATGCAGTTATGAGGACAAAGGAAATGTGTGACTCAGCACAAGCAATATATTTATACACACCCACATAAAAGGCAGGTTTAGTGGAGCTGCATATCACATACATATCGCATCAATAAGAAGGAAATGAAATTATCATGCAACTTTTATAACCCTTAATCTGACTTTCCATTTCTGTTCAATAACCGATTAAGCGATATCAAGGAGTTCAGGCACAGCTGCCAATTCCTCCCAGTTGGCTGAGAAATATTTCTTCCTTTCTTTCTGCAGAAATTGGTTCCCATAAAGAAACACATGCCAGTGGTTAACTAGGGAGCATTTTACAAGAAGAACTAAAAATTGTCATCAACACAGCAGGCAAATACTGACATTTTTACGAGCACAGCTATGCCACAGTTTAATTTCTAGTTCCAGAGCTCTTGAGGGCAGGCAGCCGCCACCCAGGCAAGCTGAGAACCTTAACACTTACTGCAAATTGCAGTTTTCTGATACTTATTCAAACTGGCAAGAAACATTTCTCCTACATCACTTTCAAGTATTTGACAGCCTGGCCATCCATTAAATGCATCTTGTAGAGATGTCCATGGATCACTATATAATTCTTCCTTCCAGCTACTGAAAAATAATGTGATGTGTCGGCAGCTGGGAAGGCTCCCAGGTCCCACAGCACCTGACAGGCAAGGGTAAAGCAGGAATAAAAGTCAGCACTGATGAGAGAAGGCCAGTAGCAGATTATACTGATTAATGGGTGGATACAAGATGCTCTCCTTCACTGAGTAGCTGGAGAGCAGGGCCAGCTGCTGTGCAGGGATCAAACATTATTTGCAGTGAGAACTGCCTATTGCCAAAAGTCATGCCACTCAAATCTGCACAAGGGCAACACCAACTGCCACAGGCTCACAGGGAATAAATAACAGAAGCTGGAAAAAAATATAAATTTAATATAAACAAACAACAAAAAAAAGGTCATAAGCACAATAAAGCAATACAACAAAACCCCAAGATGCCCTTTCTTCTCCTTTCCCATAAATCCTACAAAATTTAAGCAAAAAATCCATCTGCATTCTAAACTTGGAAGTTTCTAATGCTGGGTGTGGCAGATGTGAATCAGTAATCTGTTTTCCTGAAGGGGAAAACAAAGCCACAACCACTGCGGTGGGTTTAGACATATACATTCCATTATAAGGACAATTAGAGAGGATAAAAAAAAGATTAGGTCCTCCCTCTACAATACTGAGAAGCAAAGACCAAGGAAGAGGTGTTAAGGGATTAATTACCAGCTGGAACCCAAATGCTTTCTTTTTAACAGTTCAAAAAGTGAATTTGTTTAAGTGACATAATTTTAACCAAACACTGACACAATTATTAAGAGGAATGTCCAGCTATTGCAGTCAGTTTTAAACTTTCCTATGGGCATCTGTGACAACATTTCCTTTCAATTACACATCACCACCCACCCACAAGATAGAACCAAACAAAAAACTTTCCAGTGTTAAAGACCAAATATTTAGCATAAATGCATTCAGTCTCATAAACTTGGTACTGCTCATACTCTATTTAAGACATTGTGCTCTGCAGCACAATGAAAAAATGAAACTGATTTCATAATCCAGGAAACTGCTGTAACCATTGTAAAACATGTCCAATTCATTTTCAGAATAAAGGTCACCTTCAGCAAACACTGCTTTATCTTTTAAATAAGACTACAGTGTTTAGCTATATTAGTATGTCCTTAGTTCGAACAGCCAAAAATGCCTAAGAGCCAGCCACCATGCAGACACAGTGTTGGTCAGAGCTGGAAGCAGTGAATGAGTCCCAGAGTGGCTGAGTGCCCTCCAGCCCTCTCTCCTTGCATTCTGTTCATTGTAAGGGGCCAGCTGAGGGCAGATGCATCAGTGAAAGATCCAGAACTTTATCTCATTAACCAAACGTTAGTGGTTTGGTTCTGAGATTTCTGAGGTTCTTTTTCCGTTCTGAGTTTTTTTAAACTCACATTTACATTTGCCAAACGTTCAGATGATGTTTTCAAGCTCCACGTGTCCATCAAGATGACATTTTTATGAAGTTTTAGCTAAATCAGCCAATTAGGCTCAGGAAAAATTCACTGCTCCTGTAATTTCAGACACACACTGAATATTCAATTTTGTAACCTTACTGTTATTTCAAATCTATATCCAAGAACATCTACTCAATGTGTAGAAAATCTAATTAGGTAACAAAATGAGTTACTGGAGAACTTAAGCAGAAAGATTTTTCTAACCAACACAACAGTTTTGCATAAGAAAAACAAACAAACAAAAAAACATTCTTGTGTTTATTCACCTGGTAAAGTTTTGGCTTTACATTACATATGCAGTTAACATTGCCTGGGATTGTGTAAAACAACACCACTGCTTATTCAGCATAGTTCTTTAACACATTTATCACCATGTCTTCTCTCTTAGTAAGTTGAGCTGGTAGTATGGACTAATCGAAATGTCTTTGAACATGCATTAATACTGTCCAGTTAATCATCTATTGGGTTTAGAACCAATGTCAAGCTCAATTTATGCTCTCCATGTTCTACTGGCATAAATTTTTAAAACTATTTCTTTTTTACCACTGAAAAGGTCAAAATAAATGGTTCCTCTTAAGATTAAAGATTTCTGGAGTAAGGGAGAGAAACAGCCTACACTTACTTGTTGAAGTCATTAACTGCTTTCATTAATGACCAAGAAGAAAACTGATAGAACCAGAATAACTAATCCAAAGTTTAGTGTTTCAAAATGCCAACATTTAACAGAAACATTATGTTACTCTATTAAAATAGCTAAACTTTAAAGTTACAAATATAAATATATACATTTCACTATAACATTATCTTGAAACCCGCATCTTTTAAGAAGTAATATGGAAAAGAAGGAGATGCAATCTTCTGTCTTTTCCCAGTCCATGGCTGAATTTGGAATTACTAACACAGATGGTAAAGAATATAAAATACAGCAGAGGTCCTCTGGGTTTGATATTCACCAGCCTCGTCAGCACCACCACACTCTTACTGCATCAATTAATATCTGCCAGAAACAGTAAAATTACATCCCTCTGCAGCTACTATTATTTTGTTCAACCTTGATATCATGAACAAGAATGTAATTATGATAATGAACTGATTATTTTTATACAATATAGCAATCAGAAAGACTCCCTACTACTCCCTCCCTTTTCTCATGAGAATACCTGAACATTCTGGTTTTATTTCATCATCAATTGGTCACATGAAATTGTTAACATTAACATCCTACTTAGTGTTTATTTATTATTTCTAAAATAAAAATATATAAAAAATGGAAACAATGAAGTTTTAGAATATTCATAAGAGCATATGAGATGTAAAATTTATGTAGGACAATAAACAAGTATTTTATTGTTTGCAATATTTTACAGGATTTACTGCTATGAATTTTGAATGGTTGCCCATCTGTCTATAAGGACAACTAACAGTCAATAATGCAACAGCTACCCTATCATATGCACTGCATATTTTATATAGTTTATATAAAAACAGTGTTAAGGATGCTTTAGAGGATTTAACTGTGTTTTAGTAGTTTGTATACAATCCAGCCATACCTGCCTTCCAAGGGACTTTTTGCCTCATAATTTTTGAAGCTAATAGTGCCTAGGGACAGTTTTCTTTATTCAGACATACTTATAACTGGAACAAAAACACAGACCTGAAACTATCCACATCTAATTTAGACAAACTGCAGTTTACGGTTATCCACATAAGAATCATGTCTGCTTTCTTACTCTATTTGTAAGATTGCTTCATGCAGATTGTAGTTCTATCTATAAATCGTGTCTCAGTTATGCAAAAATAATTGCTATTGACTTCAAATTTTCTGTAAGCATTGAAGAGTTGATAGGTAAGAGACAAACTACTATTCCACATGGAATTCCTCCATATCTAAGTTGTAAGTAGAAAATAAACATACCTTTCTGCCACAGTAAACACTCATTCTCCACTGGTAGCGAGGGACTTCACAGCTGCCATGATCAACAGCATGCTAAAGCAACACCACAGGGATGAGTAACTTCTGTGCAGTGAACTTCAAAGAAAACTGTAAGTAAGCAGATGAAAAGTCAGAAGTCAAAAATTAAAATTACTCACGAGTCCCTTTGATGGAGCAATCCCAGGCACAGCTACAGGTTGGGCAAAGAAGAGATTCAGAGCAGCCCTGCACAGAAGGACTTGGGGGTCTTGGTCAATGAGAAAATGAACATGAGCCTGCTTCAGTGTGCGCCTGCAGCCCAGAAAGCCAACCGTATCCTGGGCTGCATCAAAAGGAGCATGACCAGCAGGTCAAAGGAGGTGATCCTGCCCCTCTACTCTGCTCTCGTGAGACCTCACTTGGAGTATTGTGTGCAGTTCTGGTATCCTCAACATAAAAAGGACATGGAACTGTTAGAACAAGTCCAGAGGAGGTCCACGAGGATGATCAGGGGACTGGAGCACCTCCTGTATGAAGATAGGCTGAGAAAGTTGGGGCTGTTCAGCCTGGAGAAGAGAAGGCTGCGTGGAGATCTCATAGCAGCCTTCCAGTATCTGAAGGGGGCTGTAGGGATGCTGAGGAGGGACTCTTTATTTGGGACTGTAGTGACAGGACAAGGAGTAACTGGTTCAAACTGAAACAGGGGAGGTTTAGATTAGATATAAGGAAGAAATTCTTTACTGTAAGGTTGGTGAGGCACTGGAATGGGTTGCCCAGGGAAGGCTCCATTGCTGCTGGTATTCAAGGCCAGGCTGGACTGAGCCTTGGGTGACATGGTTTATTGTGAGGCATCCCTACCCATGACAGGGGGGTTGGAACTAGATGATCTTAAGGTCCTTTCCAACCCTAACTATTCTATGATTCTATGAGTCACTAAGGAGAGGTTACTGATGGACAGTGTGTTGCAATGATCTATGTGCAACCAAAAGGAAATTCATCATTAACACTTCTATATACCTAAGAGCATATGGAGATAAGCAGATTTTTATGTCTTCCCCCATTCCAAAACTTACTGTGCCCGTGGATGATTTCTAGTTTGCCTGAACAGCCCAACATTTAAGTCTCCATTGCATAATCATGCCTGGAAGGTCATTCCACACATTTTTTCTTTCTGTGAAAAACTGCTGCCAGGCATCTGTTTTCAACATTTTCTCCTCTCATTGTTTTTTCCATTTATGCCATCTGATCACATTACTTACAGCCGTTTCAAAGTCCTAATTTAAGAGGACATTCCTCTGAATTATGGCTTAGTCTTGCCCATACTTTTTGAAGTATATTGAAAGAGATTTTTATTTTCAGTCTGAAGGTATTAAAAAAAAAAAAAACAACAAACCACAACCTGTTACCTGCCAGCCAGTACTGCCCCAAATGATTAAGATTAAATCTTTACAGAGGCTTATTCAGATCACAAAAGTCCAACTTCTTGACAAATGAATCGGCCCAGGCAACCAAATGATATAAGCATAACCTAATATACTAAGTAGAGCACACTGGTACCAAGTAATGAACAGGACAGGCAGAACAATTCTGCATTTAGACAACTGCACCCCACATTTCCTTAGCTAGGAGAAATATCCCAGCTAAAAAGAAAAAATCCTAACTGTTAGCCATGGTCTTCTGCTCCGTTTGTTCAATGTCTCAACTCCTTTTCTGAAGCCCAGGAAAATCCTCAGCATTATTGCTAATGTAACCTCCCTCTTCCATCTTATAAAGGACACAGAAGAGCAGAACAGGCTGAATATAAGAAGACGTGCCGCAATAAGAACCATTTTCTCCTTAGTTGCACCCATGTTTGCCAATACTGAGAAAATTCTAGGCTTATACCTAATCTCACTTTGGATTTTCCTACCGTTTTAACTTGGACTGTTAAAACTCCAAGAAAGAGATAAATCAGGGTCAGAAAACTTATATGTAGTCAAAATTTCATGGAAATAATTAATATAATCTAGATCTTATTGTACGAAGTGTTTCCATATTTAAGCTGTAACATTACAGTTTCATACTGACTACTATAAAAGAACTGCAGTAACAAGAGACAATTGTCCCTTGCACCCTCATGATAGGAGATAAGGCTATTTCTTTTTGGTTGAACCTCTGAACTATTTAAAATTAAGCCAATTTCAGCCAAGTTTGATAAAGGAAGTTTAGCATGAGGCTGATATTTCATATTCAGCTTTCAGCTTCAAGCAATTTTTTACAGCCTGAAGAATGGAATTATAATAAAATGCTGACAAGCCCTTACTGTACCAGATAATCCTGCTAGAGGGTGGATTGCCTGTTCCTGACATTTCAAAAAAAATGAATTTACATTTAAGGAATGATATGCAGTTCACATTCAGTAACTGTGTATTAGAACAATAAACTCTTTATGGCTTTTTCTATTTGATAGATGTGAAATAAATATCAACAAGATAATTCAGATTCTTCTCCTTTCCTAAATTCAAGTTGAAATGCTTCAGAGTTCAACCCTAAAGCCAATTTGGTCTATCTATCAAGCTTCACATGACAGTAACATTTAAATAAGAGAAGTCTCCTTTGAAAAAGGACTCAGTTCCAAGCCTTCTGACTTAAGTGCAGCTCCAATGATTTAATGCAATTGATGTAGATGTTCTCCCTCCTGCTGCTATGCAGCTGAGTTTAAACTTTTTTTTTTTTTTAATAACCCAAAACTAGTTCTGAGCCTTACACTAATAAGTAGTGGTGCCACAAATAGCTGATTGCCGTTTATTCTGAAAGAAGAAACACAATCATGGTACAGGGCTGTCTGCTGCCATTTATCACAAACAGATTGCACAAGGAAATATCATTACACCAACCCAGCACCCAAAACTTTTAACCAAGAATACGTATCCTGCTACTTAACTTGCAAACAGAAACCAAATTATTGAAATTAGAATGCCAGAAGTTTCTCACTTTACTATTCTAATACACAGAAGATAATGAAATAAAACAAATGTTTTAAAGAGGGTCCTAAACAACAGATGATTTTCCGATCAGTGCACTAATTTCAGTTACAAAAAGATATATACCCCAGGAATCTTGCTCAAACTTTTTTAAAGTACCCTTAATATGATGACCTATTTACCAGATGATACATTTTTCTTATTCCTTGGCAAAAGTACGGCTTAAAATAAATACAAGTGTCTTTTTTGTTCGTAGTTTCACTACCTGTGATTGTTTTATATGAAATTCCATGTAACCTACAAAAATAACTTGACTATTTTGCAAACAGCTGATAGACTGTAAAACTACCACTATTTTCACTGTTTTCAATTTGCACTTTTTTAATCATCATTTGATAAACCTTTCAATGATAACATAGTCTTTCAATGTTTGATTTGTATCTTTTCGTTCCCAAAACAAACAGGCGGTTCTTTTCCAATGCAGATTTTTTCGTCAATACACATTTCAGTTTTGAAAAGATTTCTTTTCAGAATATCCCACTCAATCACAACTGTTACTCCAATAATGCTATGACACATTTCTGCATTCTGTAATTTCCATGTAGGTCCATTAAATAGTCTTGGATTATAATATTTAGCATTTTCACCCTCTGTATAGTTGAACTGTATGTGAATACATACAATTCATGCAATTCATTCTCAAATAACCAGCCCCTCAACAGAAATTTTAATTTTCTAATGTAATATGACCAGAACACACGCACACACACTCACACAGCATTTCTGGTACCTCACTTTTTCCTTTTCCCTTTTTGGGTATAACAGAGTTGGAAATCTTTCACTACATTTTGAAGTACCATGTAAGACGTTTCCAACTTTTTGGAAACCTGATCTGTAACAGACATCACATAACCCAAAAAAAATATTTTTTTTAAATCAACAGCACATAAAAGTCACATACAATAGAGCTTACAAGCTCATTAGAAGAATCATTTACGCAATTAAACCTAAGCAGAAGCATAAAGTCATATCTTAGACTCCTAATTCTGCATACGTAATCCTGGCTTGAAATTCTGTATCTCAGATATGTTAGCAGTCCAAATTTACTTTGGATCTTTTCTCTCCTCATTGCGTCTTTTCTGACATATGCATGTACCTAACAGTCCCATCTGCAAATATACCTTTTATCATAGCACAGGATGAAGAAGTATTTTTACAACTTCATATTTTGTAAGCCACAGATGTATCACAACAGAATAATAATAAGCTCAGATATACCAATTTTACAAAGAGGATTATATTAAATTAATAAATTTAAACCACACAATTTCCACCATAGCTATAAAGTCTTTGGCACTGGAAGGTTTTCTTTAGATTTATTTACACAGTCTTGACAGCTTGTGCCCAAGCAGGACATAACTGCTGCCATATGGTACTGGATGGGCCACTGTGATGGGCTATGAAAATGATGGACAGGGGTAGAGTAGTTGACGTCATCTACCTGGACTTGTATAAAGCGTTCAACACTGTCCCACACGACATCCTTGTCTCTAAATTGGAGAGACATCAATTTGATAGGTGGACCACTCAATGGATAAAGAACTGGCTGGATGGTCACACGCAAAGAGTTGAGGTCAACAGTTCAATGTCCAGCTGGAAACCAGCAACGAGTGGTGTCCCTCAGGGATCCGTGTTGGGACTGGTCTTGTTTAACATCTTCGTCGGTGACATGGACAGTGGGATTGAGTGTGCCCTCAGCAAGTTTGCCAATGACACCAAGCTGTGTGGTTCGGTTGATACACTGGAGGGAAGGAATGCCATCCAGAGGGACCTTGACATGCTTGTGAGATGGGCTGATGCCAAGCTCATGAAGTTTAACCATGACAAGTGCAAGGTCCTACACCTGGGTCGGAGCAATCCCAGGCACAGCTACAGGTTGGGCAAAAAGGAAATTCATGGTAGTCCTGTGGAGAAGGACTTTGGGGTGTTAGTCAATGAGAAAATGAACATGAGCCACCTTCAGTGTGTGCTCACAGCCCAGAAAGCCAACCGTATCTTGGGCTGCATCAAAAGGAGCGTGACCAGCAGGTCAAAGGAGGTGATCCTGCCCCTCTACTCTGCTCTCGTGAGACCTCACTTGGAGTATTGTGTGCAGTTCTGGTGTCCTCAACATAAAAAGGATATGGAATTGTTGGAACAAGTCCAGAGGAGGGCCACGAGGATGATCAGGGGACTGGAGCACCTCCCATATGAAGACAGGCTGAGAAAGTTGGGGCTGTTCAGCCTGGAGAAGAGAAGGCTGCATGGAGATCTCATAGCAGCCTTCCAGTATCTGAAGGGGGCCTACAGGGATGCTGGTGAGAGACTCTTCATTAGGGACTGTAGAGATAGGACAAGGGGTAACGGGTTGAAACTTAAACAGCAGAGGTTTAGACTGGATATAAGGAAGAAATTCTTTACTGTTAGGGTGGTGAGGTACTGGAATGGGTTGCCCAGGGAGGTAGTGAATGCTCCATCCCTGGCAGTGTTCAAGACCAGGTTGGATGAAGCCTTGGGTGATATGGTTTAGTGTGAGGTGTCCCTGCCCATGGCAGGGGGGTTGGAACTAGATGATCTTGAGGTCCTTTCCAACCCTAACTATTCTATGATTCTATGATTATTAGGCTTTGTTACAAGTACCACAAAGTCCTTATGTAACTGCTGAAAATAAATTCAAAGGAAGGAATGAGTTTTTGTCTGTTATCCATGGTTTTCACATTGGGAGGGGATTTTTACTTCTAGCCTTTGTAGTGATATTATTTCACTCCTGCCACTATGCACAGAATTTCCATTTCTATCATTTCCAGCACACTGTGCACTTTGCCTACTTGTCTAAAGAAAACAAGTAAAATACTTGCCCATATGAAAATGAGATCTGACATCTTTTTTATTATTTGGAGGCATTTCTGCTGGCAGAGGGGTGAGCAGTGAGTGATATCAGTGTGAAAATTCACAAACATCCCCATCCCAATTACTTTAAGGGTCAACATACATGAAGCAAAAGTGCGATCATCCAGCTTCTGGTTTGGTATTCATGCAGGCCATTTTATTGCAACTTTGCCTTTCCTCTGCTTTTGCTATGCATAACCAGAATGAAAATATGCAATATGTATTTCTCATACCTTTTCATTTCCTCACCTCACTATAGTTCCAGATCGCTATCTAGTATGCTTTGTATCTGATTTTGATGTCACTGAATGCCTCACTGCAGCAAAGAGCAAAACAGTTCCTGTGGGATTTTACCTAATGATTCTTGCACACTACTTCTGGGATTGACACAAAAGGAAAAAGTCTTGGAGACTGTCCTCTGTAAAATACCACTCATTGCACTGCAATTTGAATGTAATTTGGAATTCACCTAGGACTTGGACCACAATTTCTATTTGCAAAATATATGTTAATTAATTCTAATGACATTAAAATAATTTCCCATTTTGGTACTATCATATGGTAAACAAATGCCTAAAAAGCAATTAATTTTTATTACAGTCTGTTTCTTAGTACTTGTAAAAATATCTCACATGATTTTGTTTCACAATATTATTCAAGAAATTATCAAAATAAACCTTTTTATATAGGGTATGAAAATCAGACACTTAACTCACTAAAAAAAATTAATAAATTAGTTATCAAATATAAAAAGTCACGTTCTTAGTAATAACTAAAACAAATTTACTTTCAGATATGGTAAGCAGTAAATAGGGTACCATTACTCAATTTATATTAGTATTCCATTTTATTCTACATGCAAGGGATTCAACAGATTACTAATTTACATTAACTATAATTATTTTTGTGTTACTCGATCTTTTTAAGATCTAAAGAGATAATGAAGGGTTAAATCTTGACATGTGGCTATACTTAGAAATAATTATGCATGTGTATGCATACACACAGACATAGCTTAATGAAGCAGTCTCCTAACAATATTGTTATTAGACCAATGGCGATCTCTGCTATCATAGAGCCATTGGCAAATTGCTGCAGATTTATAATCTCAAAGGACATTTAAAAGTGAATAACAACACTTGCAGATGTGTCCAAGCCACAAAGTCCTGGTAAACTTTGCTGTTCAACTCACATTTTGTGACAGCACTTTAAAACTAAAGCAGTCACTACAAATCATCCTTAAGCTGAGCATTACCCTTCTGAGCATTTCCTTCAACGGTCCCTCCATATCACTGGAAACAAAAAATTCACAAAATTTTCATTGTCACTGTTCTTCATTATTTGACTGACATCTGTGTGTAAAGAGCTTAATGGCTTTCCTGTGCACTGAACCGAAAGTACAAAACCTATGTAAACCTGGAAAGCATATGCACATTGAATGCTAAACTAAAATACCCCAATCCACTATGCTCTGTAAAGTGCTTTTTAAACAACATACAGGGATCTAACTATGGAATTCATTAAACTGAGTGGAAGTCATAGAGCTAAAATTTACTACCATAGAAAAAGTTGTCTTTAGAACACATCTAATAAAATCTAAGTACGAGCTGTGGTACCTGAATATATTAAATAGTCATCAGAGACAAAAACTGTTGTGAGGCTGCAGCATAAAGCCAAAATAAAAACATGAAGCTTTATGATGCACATGTCCAGCAACCACAGTATTATTATTATACACACCTTGTAAGTGCCTAATTACTAATGTTCTGGGTTTTATTTAATTTATTTTGACTACCTAAATGGTCTCTAAAGTGCTCGTCCACATTTGCATTTTAATGAATAATAATTGGTATTTATTCAGCACATTCTATTAGCACCTTAGAGGTTCATTTACCGATTAATATTTCTTATTACCTAAAACAAACTATTCATAGATATTGAGATTTGGGAATTATTAGCAAGCAAGAGAAACACTGTAGACAGCATTTTAAGTTGGTCAACTCGTTGGCCTCAGCTTTAGCCTTTGCATTGCAGTAGGTGCCCCTGGTGGCTGGGATGCCTGAACTTTAGGAAGTTGTGGTTCAGTTCTGGGGAAATGAAGAATTAAAGAGACTGCTCACTGTGATGCCTAAAGAAAAACTTCAATTTATACCATTTTTGACAAAGTAAGGTCTGTAAATCACCCAGGAAAAATGAGTAGTAATCACTGCTTTCCAGAATGGTACCAATAAGAAAGAAAATCCTGGAGCATACTGTGATCAAAAAAAGTTACATCAGATATCCAAGCTTGTTCACATCTATGAACCAGACTGACCAGTACACACTTCCTTTAACCATACAAATCCATCTAAGGGCAGTGAAAAAGCATCAGCATTAATTCCAGAAAATGCTTTCCACCTGCATTTATTTGGTTTCTGATTTTGAAAGTAAGAATTCAGTGGTCAGTGTTTGGGTTCTTTAGGAAAAAAGTAATAAAAAAAAAACCTGACGGTTACTGCTATAGTAAACATGATTATATAGCTTACAGCTGTGGATATCCGCAACATAAAGAAACAAATCTGCATCAGCACAAAATGACATTTGGATTTCATATTCATGACTGGTTCTCTGGCAGAACAAGTTTAAATGTCAAGCCTCTGTGAAAAGTTTCCCCCCTTGACATTAATCTTTCTCACCCATACATTCTTCTCAGGAAATTCATATTCCAGCACATTAGGAAGTACTTTGTATTCTTTTCTTACGTACCTCCCTATTTCTTGGGATAACGTTTAACTTAATCTAAACTAAGCACTCATGCAAGGGGCTGCCCTACATTTTAAAACTGTTAAGTGAAAGCTGTGCTCTCTGAAGACTACAGTCTTCACATTAACATTTTATCATACACAGAATCCATATAAATATAAGCATAGGGTAGATACCTAAGCTAGCCTCCCAGGCAATGCTGCCTAAGGATGAAGTAAGTCACTCTCCTAGCAGACATCTTTAATAAATGAAAGATACCCTAAAGTGCTTCTCTGTCCCTTACAGCTCTAAGTGGAGCTTATGCTAACCTAGCTACATGCACTGACACTGTAGACAACAAAAACAGATCTCTCTTTATGAAAGATAGTAACAAGTGTTGTAATTTTTTGACAGAATTGTCTATATTGACATGCACATTTTGCAAAGGCATTCTGCCTTAAGAGGGCTGCAGGTATGGGTCAAAACATAATCTAATCAAGAAATGCATTACAAATACTTCTAACAAACTTGGGGAAGAGTATTACCATTTTATGTCCAGAGGTATAATCTCTGGGAACAAGGATCACCTAAAAAGAAGGCTATAGTCAGCCATGTTATGAGAAAACAAAGGTTCTCTAACAGCCTGCTCTAAAGATTACCTTTAAATATAGCAAAAGAGAAAGTCCCATAGTGAGACTGAAAAATGAAGAATTACTGACGTCAAAAAATGTGTGATGTTTAAGAATAAGTGTGGTAGCAACCTCTGGCTTACCTAAGTGTTTTTTGTGAAGTAAAAAGGTATGGGCAAGAAGAATGTCTATTCACACAGCATTATGTTAAAAACCCTCAGCTATTAACATTGTTAATAACTTTCCCATCTAGTTGGTTTTAAATAAGCAAGGAAATAACAGTGTTTCAAATATTTCAAATCACATAACTGATAATGAAAGAGAGATTAAAAAAAATAAGATCAGAGTACACAGCAGATTTAAAGAAAGCATGTAATCATTGCACAGCATGAGATGACCTCTGGGCTGCAGTCAATCAGTAACCTCTTATGAAATTATTAGAGTGATACAGTCGAGGGTTTCAAAAAGTAAGAGCACTAAGACTGAGTGAGGTCCTTGCCCAATGTGATATTAATAAAGGATTAAGGCAGGGAGATACATGGCTCCCTACGGGTGATTCTGGGAAACCAGTGTCATTGCTGCAGAGTTTTCAGAATGGGCCTGCAGCAACCTTTCTGATATGCTGATCAGTCTGCTAACTTAAGAAAGGAAGAACATATGATAAAGATCATGATGTCTGGAGATGAAGAGAAATGGGATGTAAGATTAGGAAAGATAAGCCAAATATATCCTTTTGAGCTGACAAAAATAGTCTTAAACTAGCCAGCAAAACTTGATAACCATAAATACCAATGAATCCAAACATTCAGGTGCAAAAGGAACATTAAGCTAAAAACAATGATGAAGAAAAAAAGGTTAAACCACATTTTTAAGCTGTCAGCTGTCAGTGAGAAAGACTAATTTCAGGTGTACAAAACCATTATATGGCTTATTCTTTTCTACAGAAGTGGGACACAATCACCTATCCCCAGAGGAAAAATAAATTTCAAAACATTAAAATCGAAATAACAAAGTAAATTTGCCAGTATAGGGAATAGCATAGGAGGTACAAGTAGAAACACACATAGTCAGATCTCAGCAGTCAGGAAAATGACAAGGTCAAGAAGTTCATTTAAACATCCTATAGCAGTCTTTCCATGTAAATCCAACATCAAGAAAAAAAAGAAAAAAGATGCAAAAGACCAAGGGCTATGACTGGAAATGGTAAAAATACACAAGTTACATGAAGATATTTAAGCAACATATGAGTGGCCAAGAGCTCTGAGTTCCCAGAAGTCTGGCAAGAGCTGGAGGAATACAGAAAACTGCAAATGCTGAGAAGGGATGTAGTACTAAAAAAACAAACAAACAGCATCAACCAATGCTCACAATCTATAAATAGTTTAATGCACAATTTCAATTAAATGCATTTGTCTTTAAATTATGAAATACTTAAGTCCAGTGTAGAACAGTGCTGGGCAGAGAAATAATAAATCAGATAAAGCAGAAACATTACTTCGACATTCCAGACACCGCAGACTTTTTCATGTTTTGTAACTGAATGGATGCACTATTTCCAAACAAAAACAACCCAAATACTTTTAAATAAGTGGACAAAACCATATAAATTGCTTTTACCACAAACAGGCTTTGTTTTTCCCATATTCTTGCATCCTTCCTTCTACATGCTGTGAATTTTTTCACTTGAAGGTCTGTATATTGCAATGCCTTCTTTCTTGATTGACATGGTCAAAAAAAAACCAAAAACAAAAAAAGCAACCCACAAACTACCAGCACTGAATAACATTCATTTAATCTTCACTTAAGCATTCCTTGTTTGTGCTTCATTGTGCTGGAAACTTATTACCTTTTCTCCAAGCGCAACTGCACTTAATCCTAAGCAACATATATAGGAAATAGTAGTTGAGATCATAATAATGAAAAGATTTTAAACAGGTTTGCACACTCTGATCCAGGCAAACTCCAAAAAAGCAGCACAAAAAGCATGTGAACCACTTCTTCAGTAAAAAATAACTAATCAAACAAACCAACCAACCAACACAAAACAACAATCCCACTGATCGACAAGCATTTTCATAAGGATTTTTGATTCTCAAACACTGAATTCCATCAAATGATGACATCATTCTGCAAGTTTTTTTGGTGTATACCTTTGTATCTCACTTCCTCCCATTTTCACTTTTAATGATATTCAACAAAAATTAAAAAAATCTGTTCACATTTTTAGTCTGTTGTCTTAATGTTTAACAGAAACCCACCAGTAATTATTCACCCAGACCAGTACCTGCAGATACAAAATGGAAAGAACGTTCATGGTGGATGCTATTTGAAAAGGGCAAGCTTTTAAGCAAAAAAGAAAACTGAATTTTGTATTTCAGTCCACACTGGTTGAACCACTTCAAGAAAACACATACAAAATGCTTCGATTTATTAGGCTCCAGTTTCTGAATACAAGGACTTAAGGATATGAGACATCCATACCTGAACAAGAAAAAAAAAAGAAACACAAAAATTACCACCCTTCAACATGGGCTACAATTCAGAGAGAACAACAGTGACCACTTGATTCTAAACCTGGTGTGCACAGTCAGAAACATCCAGGAACACAGCATCAACTCCATCTCTGCCATGTCACAGCACAGCCCTTATAGAGAAAGTGCTGAACTGCGAACACAAAGCTAGCACAAGTCTCTCAAAGATGCAACACTCAAGATGAAATTCTACAAACATTCTACCGTGCATGAAATGAAATTTCTCAGATCATTTACTATATACCCATACCTTTAAGGTAACAGCTACTGAAGAAGTAAGTTGAATACTAGATCTTTATATTCATTTTGACTGTTTTCCTTTCAGAATTCATGGATTTCCTTATCCCTCTTATGATAAGTCTCTAAAGATCTTCCCACATTATAGTATATGAAAACATCATCTTTCTTCCCTTTCCTCTTCCACTGGAGAAGAAATGCAGGCAGTGAAGGCTTGCTCTAGGTAGTGCTAAATATATACCTCTAGAGTTATGATGGCCTGAAGATCTAAGTGATGCAAGGCTGATGGTACAGGTAGCATCTTTTTCTCCCAGACTGGCTGGAAGGAGAAAATAAATAATAAAAATCAGAACTTTATCAGACATATATGCTAACTGCAAACAGTATGCTGTTCTAGGAAAGCATTCCTGTTTATGTTGTGATTTCTATAACCATATAGTTGTCTGTACTGTTAGATTATAGAAAACAAGGTCACAAAAAATGTATTTCTGCCTATTTAAGAAAAGCATGGGTCTGTGATTGCTGTTAGTTCTTGTCTGTGTAACCATTTCAAATTCACCCGTAAGGACTTTTTATCTTCAAGGCAGGGAAGCTTAATATTTACTGTGCAGAGCCCTGTTGTGCCAAAAGAACAAAGCACAGACCGCAGATAAACAAGAAAACCTCCAGTGACTGCAGTTCAATTTTTCTATAAACAAACAAGCTTGGTTAGTTCAAAAATCCTTCTAACTCACTCACAGAAAGTTTACAACAAACACACTATTTTCACAGTTACAAGAGAGAATAACCTTATTTTGTTCTTGTAGTCCTTTCCATGCTTAAAGACAATATTTAGCCTCACTTTTTAATCAAGCAAACAAAGCTGCCTTTTTTTTTAATAACATGATCAAGTAAAAACTTCCAAACTGGCATTTATTTTTTCAAACTGCCCCCACAAATTATATTTAAAATAATTATTTAGCTAGTATTTCTCAGAATCTACGGTCACATCTATCAAACTCCCACATATGAACTTGCTAAACAAACTGACCACTCTAAGTGAACATTTAGACCAGATGCTAGCTGAGCTTGTTGATAATCTATTTTAAGTGTCATTAAACTTCATATCCTGTTACACTCTATTTATACAAAAGTAAGTAAAATATGAAACACGTTTTGAATGTGTAGCTCAACAACAGACTACAAGAGTTTGATATAAGCTGGTTAGTGCGACACAGGCAAAATAAAACAGTTAAGAAAAATTGTTGATCGAGGGTCATTTGGTTCTATTGTTCTATTAAAAGAATTGACTGCTGAAGTTACTAGAAACTGTGACAGCATCCTATAATCTGTGCAAGTGCCCTGGCCAAATAACTGTGACATGGTGGTGCGTGTTTCCACTGGCAAAAGGAAATGATGTAGGAAGATATTGCAAGGGCATTTTCTATTTAATGTCTAAAATGTCCTTTTGTGACTCCTGGATCTGAACAAGCCCAGGTAGGGTGCACATGAGGGCAAAATCCTACCCCATATCACTGTGACTGACTGCTATAGAGGAAAGGGCAAAAAACCCCACACCCTTCAGCAGAAATAGACTGTGTGTTATCCAAGCTTCATAAGAAAAGCCCTTCTGAAGCACGATTAGGACACACAATACACACTTACTGCGGAGTGTGACAAGTCTTATGCCTCACACATTCACCCCAATGAACCATGCCTAGAGATAAACAGCAATTTTTATTTCACTGAGGAGTCTAGCACATGGGGACACATTCTTGGCCAGGCTGAAAATACTGAGCATATGCACTTTTTTGCAAAAGCAGCAGGACCCAGACTTCCAAGCTACTTCTCCATCTAATGTGCTAAATATCAGGAATTCCAGACAAAAAATCATTACAGAGCTAACAGAAACTCAGGGAACCTAAAGCATATATATATGTACACATAAACAAATAACTTTATGTATAGCTAATTCAAGTAAATAAATCATATACCTTAGTTGCTGTCAAGTTTTTATATTTCATAATGGCATTTACTGACCATTTCCTTCTGTATCATGTAGAACATATTAACCATTTCTAACTCATCTTCAAACCTAAAAGTATCACTAAGCCTGGAAGGCAGAGATAATTTAGGGCCTCCTAAGGGCAACATATTCTTTCACTCTCACTTTCCTTTTCAGGAAAGCCATCTCACAGTGATCCATGTAGCTTTTTATTAGATACTACAAACACATGATGCACAGCAAAACAAAGGCCAACACAGAAACTAGATGTTCTGAAGAAGCTACCTAGCATCTCCTAAAGTGAAGCCACCTTGTGCAAAAGCAATTCCTATCTGAAGACTTTAATGCCCCTGTGGAAGTTTCTAATCCATTAAGATCTTGGCAGTAACACTCAGAATCAACTGTACAAAGGGCCAGGCTGTTTTATGAGCTACCATAACAATTGCATACCCTGGAACAACGGAAATCAAAGTCCAGAGTGATTCACATTAGGGCTTCCTCAAGGAGGTTTGGACAGTTTTGCAAGGCAATACTGAATATTCACTAAAGGAAAGTGCATGAATGACTATCCCAGCTGCAATTAGCTTATCTCTTAAACTGTAGCATCTTGTGTTGCAGAATGCTTCAATGAAGACAAATAAATATTATCCAAAAAATATATTTTCCCCATAGTCCTTGCTATGAAACCTATAGATTCAAGTCCTCCAGAGAACAGGGGAAGATAAATAACTAGGCTTATCACTAAAGAAAATGTCTGTACCACTGGTCTACCTAGTAGATTTGAAAAAGATTGGATGCTTTTCAATTTTCTGACATCTACAAGTGCACCAAGCCAAAAAATGATGTCATCTATACTTTGGATAAATCTACAAAGTAAACGTGAAATTAAACATTGTTTTGGCTGTTCCAAAATACTCCCTAAGAAAAAAAAAAAACCAAACCCACACTATTAGCCATAAAAGTTAATAAACTTTAAACAGGAACCTCAAACTCCTTTTCTTAAAAATCACTTCTGAATTAAGACCCAAGTGTCAAGAAGCTTATAACTTTTATCATCCATTTCAGTCAAAATAAGGTCTTGTTTTACTGTTATCTACAAGACACTATTATCAAACTACTTGCACCACAGTCCAGTTCTCTTCTATTGAACTGTTGGCCATGATCCCCAAAACCAATGGAGGCTTTTATTCCATAACCACTGTGCACAGAAATAAATCTGATAGTAAATAGGTCTTATTGACACTGCAATAATTCCTTGTACTCTGCCAGGGATGGAACATTCACAACTTCCTTAGGCAACCCATTCCAGTGCCTCACCAGCCTAACAGTAAAGAACTTATATCTAACCTGAACTTCCCCTGTTTAAGTTCGAACCCATTACCCTTTGTCCTACCACTACACTCCCTAATGTCTTCCAATTATGACTTCTTATATGCAATGTAAGTGACCTAACAACAAATTGTCATGGTAATTACCTCTTGGAAATCAGGGAAACCACTGCACAAATATCCCACACATCATGTCTTCAAGTTAGACCTCTCTATGTATAGTTTTAACACCTGTCATCTATTTTCACATTATTCTTATTTATTTTGTCTGACATTCTTAGATTAGGATTTTCTACAAGTAATACTGTGTAAATGAATAGGCATATGGAATACTAGGGCACAAGAAAACCATACAGAACCAGATATTTACATACAAACCCAAATAGTTCAAGTATTAGTAAAAAAAGAAGCCTGAAGGATTCATATTAGTACTCCTAAATTTAGACAAGAGAATGCTACCACATCCAGTCCATCTGCAATTTTTACAGTTTCTTAACAAACCAATATTTCCAAGAACAGTTTCCAGCCAAGTGTTGGAAAAGTAACATTAGCTTAAAATGCAAGGGATGAAAATGTATTTTCTCTTTATCAGAATGTAAATTTAGGCTAAAGTTTTTTTTCTGTCTCAAGGGAAAGCTTAGAAATGCTTATTGTCCCATTTTACTCAGGGAAGTCAGCCCACAGCAATTTGCTTCTATTGTGGTAAATATGCTCACATATTTGGGGCCTAGATTGCTTACTTTACTGGAATTCCTTTCAAGAATTAACTGATTAGCACGAGCATACAGTCTTACTCAGAATTAACTTACAGAATTATACTCTCCCAAACCAATTCTCTCAGTGAGAGGGGTTTTCTATTCGGTTTACAATGAGCTTTATAAACAATTCACCACGCATGATAAAAAAAAAACCAAAACATCATGTTCATTGCCATTACACACATCCTTGTGATTTCATGAAAGCATTGAATAATATATCAGACTATTATTCTTAATGAAAGAATATATGCTAATAGACCATACTAAACAAATTCCTGTCTCTACTGTATCCATGTGATCCTGCTGAGTGCACTGAAGCTGACTGAACAACCACAGACACACAGTTTGGCTCATGGTGGGTATTCACAATGTCTAGCTAAAATATATAATGTAAGTAAATCTCCTCTATGGTGCAAGCCAAGAGTATCTCCATTAAAAATTAGGTTTTGACTTCAAACTTCAAAGGTAAAGCAAATGAGATATGCAGGCATCATGAAGAGCCAAAAAAATCAACGTAGAAAAAAAGGGCTATTATTTGAGGTTGGTTATAGTCAAAGACCACAACAAAAATTACTGGATAACTTGCACTTACATACACTTGTAAGATGACTTCAAAAGTGTTGTGATGAAATCAAACCTCAAATGAAATCATCAGTTGCCACAGCAGGTCAGAATGCTTGGATTTCATCTACTTTTTCTTTGATTTCACATAAATGATTATCATTTCTACCTGGTTTTCTCATCCTAGCAATATATAACCCCATAATATGACACACATCATGTTACTTCAAATAGTGGAGAGGTACTCACAGATAACAATTCATTAGTCTCTTCAATGACAAATACCCCTTATTCACACAGATTATGTAACAGGGGAACTGGTAAATTCAGTCTTACAAAATCTAATACAAAATGCGACAAGAATTTGTCACAGGATCTCTAATGGCCCTAGACCCATCACATCAAAATGTCTTGAGCTACTGAGAAAACTGGAGGCAATTTTCAAATACCCTATAGCATGACTGTATCTTTACATTACTTCTCTATTAATTGGAATCACTAGTGAAAACAGTCTTCGTATACATTTAAAACTAATTTTTAAAACAGTAAGAAAAAAACTGCGTAATACCACAATTTCCATTAAAAAATTCCAAATGCTTTCCTTTTTTCTTTCAAAGATAGCCTACCATTACAAATGTACACAGTCCACTTACAAAAAATGCTACATTAACTAATTCAGTGAGAACACTGACAAGTTTATTGATTGCTACACATGAAGTAACTAAACCTTCTTACAATCCAACAGGCAACTAATGACAACTGAGTAACAAAATGCTCTGAGTTACTGTACCAGTGGCACACAGTCCTACATACACATTGTATTTAACTCAATTTCACCATCCTCCCATTTTCTTGATTGAGGAAGGGTTAAATACCAAACCTACCTACATATAATTCAGTTTCTTTATATTATTTAGGGCTTAACAAATCACACACATACCACACTGTTTGACACTCTTCCAGGGAAGAGAACACAATGCAACACAGATTACTAATATTTCCCATTCCGAATTGTGCTTTTCTGCATAGACCTCTGGCTCTCCAAGTGAGGGGTCAGGGAACACCCCTGGAGTGACAAGCCACCAGGGAGCAGAGCAAGGAGCACTGGGGCCAGCCACAGTGAAGCCCCAGGAAGCTCACAGCTGCTCAGACCCACGGCACTACTTGTACATTTTGAGGAGGTTGCCAGGACAGTCACAGCATGGAAGAGCTGAGAGGTGACAACATGGCTTTTGGCAGCCACCTGTGCCTCAGCTCTTATTCAGCAACTCCTAGATGGAGCCTTTCATGGCAGCATCACCACAAGCCCCAGCCCAGAGGTCAAGGGGCTTCTTGCTACAGTGTCCAGATATTGGGCAGCATCACAAAATTGGTTAAAAATGTCTCTCTTGGGCTCTGGAAACCTTAATCATTCTAGCTGTGTATATAGAGTCTTACAGGAAAAGCTCAATACAGATTCAGAACAGGTACCCACAGAAATGTTAACCTACACTTGTTATTCTGAAATATGTAGGAGTAAAGATTTGTTCTTGTTTCTGATAAGCACAACACAGTAACTTCAGGGCATGCACATCAATGCCGAGTATTACTGCAATCAGAAACTACATCAGTGCAAAACAGCTCTCCACAACAGTACTCAGCAAGATGAAAGATCAAAACACAAACAAAAGATGCCACAGTCAGAACTCAGAACAGCAGCAATGTGAACTTTAAGGGATAATTTGATCTATAGCAACTTGAACACCGGAGCTGGACACATCCTATGATCGGTAAAAATAACCAGGCTTTGTGTGTGATACTTATGCAGTACACTGATCAATCATGCCACTATGCATTAACATGAAAGACAGATGCATGAACTTTACAATCAAATAGTTCTTACTCTTTTTAAACTCTTGAACAAAAAGGTTTGAAAATACAAATTTACTCTAAAGTACAGAATTTGTAAAGTCTCAGTTTGGAGAAATATTTGTATGTCTTAGTTTAAACATAATAGCAAAAAATAAGAATAAGAATAATAACAAAAAAAACCCTCAGTTCTTTTAGTATCCATGCCATGCCATCCACTATTTCTCTGTCGAATGAGAGGAATAATTATGAATCTTCTGCTTATATACATAGCACAGTTTGGAAGTTTAGTTTTCTAAATCAAATTACTCAACTACTATTAATGTTTTCACATCAGTCTTGTGCTTGATAACCTGGTAAAGAAAGAAACTATACAGAAGTATCAATTTGACACTCAATTCCTTTTAAAAAGGCAACCTAACCTAGTTGAAGATGTCCCTGCTCTTGCACAGGGTTGGACTAGATGACCTTTGAAGGTCCCTTCCAACCCAAACTATTCTATGATTGTATGATATATCACTGTGGATAGTCTTTGAATGACTGTGGATGGTCTTTGAACAGCCTACTACATGCATTTATATTTTAAAACTTCCCCCAGTCTGTTACAAATATCCAGTGTCAAATTTTTGTGTAAAAGCTATACATGTTTAAGCTTAAGTTACAACAAGGTAATTCATTTTGCACTTTGATTTCACTACCTCAGAATTAGGCCTGTTCAGTGCAATATTACTCTCTTATTAATAAAAGTAAGAAACTAAGCTTTGCTTTTCTCCAAGTTAAGCCCTCTCTATTTCTACTGAAGTTTAGCTAAATTCTATTAAATTGGCCAGACTGCAATAAGATAAAATTGAAGACACATTATTATCTTTTTAGAGAAAAACAGGCTGTAAGCAGCAATCTAATTAGTATGTTTTAAGTGAACATAAGCATTTTATGGTACTCAAAGGATAAAACAATCTACCTATTAGGATGTTTGGAGTGTGTCCTGTAAAAGAGCCCTTTGAGGCTTACTCTTATCGTCTGTGATTCATTTCAAAGCTCAGTAAAGTAATTTATCATTAGCATTTAAAAGAAGCACCACATTTGAGGAAAGCTGTCCAGTACATGATACACAATCTCTCAAAGGCTGTTTGACAGGGTGCTGAAGGAGATTAAAACTAGCTCAGTTTTATATTACTGATCTGAGCACAGCCCATGAAAGCAGAAAACTGTATTTAGGAGCAAGTAGATCATCAAGGCATAGAAAAAGTTGTGGGACTTTTTTCCACCTCCAGCAATACAACCACTAAAGCTTTGTTGCCCAACCTAGTCAAGAGACATGGCAAAGACGGAGCCACTAATGATTTAGTTTCTCTCCAATTCATACAGATTTTACTATAGGAGGATCATATCCTGAGAGAATTAGAGACCCTCATAATGTCCCTGTGCTGGCAGGAGAAGCAGCAAGTCCCATTCTTCAGATTTATCACCTTGCCCTGCTCAGATCTCCATTCTTCCTTCCAATTCAGCTCACAGGAAGAGGTAGGACACTATCTCCCTCCTTAAGCAACCAAACAGAGATTTACCCTATCGCAAATGTGAAACCTTGACTTAGGGTCATCTGTTTTAGCACTTACTAACTAATCCCTCTTTTCCCTATTAAAAACTGGGTTTAGAAAACACCTCAGTGATCAGAAGGACAAAAAAAGCAATATTTAATTTTCCTACTAGTGATCTACTCAAGACTGCTATGCCAGATAAGAGATGCAGAATAAATGCATAAACCCAGGCCCAGATAAAGCTATGTGCCTTTCTATGCATTCTGTGACACATCTCTACATCACCTTGTGTTACGCTGTCAGATGCTCATAGGGAAAATAGCACATTCTTCATAACCCCAAAGGTGATTAGCATGTCTCCCACGCCTTTCAACTGTTACTACTTTTTGTCACGGTGTCATTTCTCCTTCAGTGCCTCACTGCCAGGCTGTCTCCCATACCTTTTGCAGATGCTGGAAGTGGGATCACTCCACAGATTTCATTCATGGGTCCTGCTGTTCTGTGCTTTCAGATAGAAACTGATGATCTTGTTTTCCTGGTAAGTATTCAAGGAAAGTTTACTTCTTTCGGTCCTCCCTTCACTCTCACATTTACCCGTCTCCTGATTTTTTTCCATCAGAGATATCTTAGCTTCCAGCTATTTCTTCTGACCATATGATCACAAAGACCTTTGTTTGGTCTTTGGGATGACTTACAACAAGGTTGGTTAGCCACTAGATTATCTCCACTTAAAATGTCAGAGAATATGCAAGGACATGAGAGGTCCATTAAAAAAAGCAACCACACACAACCCACAAAATACAAAATAAAAACCATGCAGTTACTTATCAATTCACATTGATCTGGGCATCAGACACAGCTAGCATGCATGTGGCATCTCAGCTTCTCCTAAAAGTCAATCATTAATCTTATAAACTCATCAGGCAATTGCAGGGACACTACACATCACAAGAGAGAATACAAAAATACAAAATAACATTGATTTTTTTCATGGATTTAACATCCTCCTTAATAGATAAAGATAAATCTTAAAATCTTAAGTATGAGCTCTCTTCTCCTAGAATTTCTTTAGCAGATTATTTTTTCCTAGAAGGACTTAAACATTCAAATCTGAGTAACAGGAGTCTATAACCCTTGACGTGTCCACTGTGCACTCACTAACGAGCTCTAAGGCTTACTGGCACAGAAGTTCTGTGCATATGCAGGAATTTCAATACTCTTCAACACTACTTCAGACTCACTTAACACATGAAAACCATCAGAACCCACATGTGTGATCAATTCTGTCCACATGGGCTATGCAGTGACTTACAGACATGGTGAGAAGGGCATACCCGCTATACTGCAGAGATAGACACAGAAACTCAACTCTCAAGCCTAAGGCACACTTGGCTATTATTTTCAGCTCACTACATGTGTTTAAATAAGAAACACAGATTTGGTAACAACACATTCTGAGCCTGGAAACAGAATAGACTCATGCAATTTACTCACCAGACTTCATTCTACATATTGCTTCTTTTAAGAATTTATAAAAATTGAAAAAAAAATTACACAGTTTATTACTGGCATGCTGGCAGAAATGTTGCACAACCTATTTTTGCTTCTATCTTAGAAGTAATGAAAATAAAAAATACAATTTCATCTCACTCTGATAAATGTAGATTAGAACCAGGAGCTGAGTAAAAGTTTGATCAACAAATGTCAAACTAGAAACTAACAAGATGCTTTTACTGCTGTCATCTGTATACGGCTTGAAGTGTTATATTTGCCTGGGCAATTGGTCAGCTAACTAGTCATTTGAACAGTGAAACATGCATTTTTCAAAAACAATTAGGTTTAGAGGGTAAACCAAGACAAAGAGTACATACTAGATTATATCTAACAAGGTCTAAAAGCACTTTGCTTCAGTTGAACATGCCTGATTTGTTATTCTTGACTTGTAAAAAACACTTCACAGCTACAGCATGGAGAGTAGCAGATTTTAATAAATCTAATGGGTTACACCCAATGGAAGTCATAGAATGATAGAATAGTTAGGGTTGGAACGCACCTTAAGTTCATCTATTTCCAACCCCCCTGCCATGGGCAGGGACACCTCATATGAAAAAGTCAGTGTGGCCCCTTTTTATTCCAAAACAAGAACTAATGAAAAAAACAGTGCTTACAGTTAAATAGTACCTATGTATTGAAAAGCATGCACCTACACTAACACGTAAAGCACTAGCACTTCTTTTGATCAAATACAGTTCAGGAGAGCTTTCCTGCTATCTAATCATTTTCCTTCAATTACATATTATTAAAAATTAAAACAGGGGTGTGAAGGGGAAGGGGATGAAGTACTGAAAAATTAACAAGCAATATTACTAATAGTTCAGTGCTGCCAGCACTACATTCAACAACTGCCCAATTTTCCATCATTTTAACAAAGCCTTACTAATGCTGAACTATGCTGTATTTGGAACTGTTATGCCAATGTGCACTAAGCTAAATAAATAAATAAACAAATAAATAAATAAATGCAGCAATTTAGATTAAGAAAAAAACCTCTACTCAACCAAAAATCTGCTGCCTCTTCTCTCCTGTAGTCAGCTGTTGTTTAATGACAACTTTTGTTCCAGATCTTCAAAGTCAAGCAGGTGCTTTTCTGGGACAGCATGCCCTAATTAAATTCATTTCCACTGGCCCATTTTTTAAGATTCAAATTAAAGGTGTTTTATTTTTTTTTGTAGTTGAATGACAGTTTCTAAGTTCATTTGTTATGCAAGAACAATTTTCTATAGACAGTAACTGGCATTTCTGTAAAACTGTATTGGCAAACACTAAAATCTAACTTACATTTCCCAATTTCAGCTATATGTGAAGTCTGTAAAATCATGTTGTTCCTGAGGGACAATAGAGAAAAAATGCCCCAAATTCAAATTACTATTTATAAGACAGGACCCTTCCTTGAGAAGTTACCCTAACTGAATTCAGCCACAGTCAAGCATGAGCATATACTGCAGCAAACAACTACTGTGTTGCAAAATACCATAATCTGGTACCACTTAAACCACTTATTTTTCTCTTTCTGACCTTCAAGGAAACCATAGTATGGTTTTACTGGCTGACATCAACAGAAGAGATGTTAGTAAAATCCCTTTTTGGAACTGAAAGCCTGGATGAGGTTATGTGTATTAAAAAGCTGGTAATTTTTGTTGGGTTTTTTTGGCTTTGGGGTTTTTTTTTGTACGATTTTTTGTTGTTTTGGGTTTTGTTTTGTTTATTCTTGTTTGTTTTGGGTTTTGTGGGGTTTGTTGATTTTGTTATTCTGGTTGGTTTTTTGGTTGGTTTTTTTTTTTGCTTTTTTTTTTAGAAGAAGAAAAAGAAAAGACATCTAAGTCTCATCCGAGTTAAGATACTGAAAACAGGCTACAGTGTCAGTTCTGAAGCAACAGCAGTGTTCTTATTGATGATGTGCATTGAGCAGCTGTGAGTCTGCAAAAAATGGGCTCGGTATCTTGGTCACAACCTCAGAATTCAAAATTAATGAAGAGCCATTGTGCTGAGTATTTAAGTACTACAAAATCAGTTTGTTTGCTTTTCTTTAGGTTTCATCAAGATTTCAGTTACAATATTCCTTCAGCTTTTTGGCAGTCATGGGAAACCCTAAGACTCAACAATATTAATTATGAAAATTCCCTTAAGATTGCATATCAGAAGGGGAGAATCACAGACTCGTTTGGGTTGGAAGGAACCTTAAAGGTTATCTTGTTCCAACCACCCTGCCATGGCAGGGACAACTTCCACTAGACCAGGTTGCTCAAAGCCCCATCCAACTTGGCCTTAAACATTTTAAAGGATTTAATAATAAAACCTAAACTAAAGTTAAAAGGCTTTCAGTCACTAAAAAAGGTATCCTTTTATATTGTTAATATACAGGCAACTTGAGAGTTACAGCAGGCAGAATTTGGGTTTAAGGACAAAATATTATAAGTGATATCAGTAGGATGGGAAAATGGATTTTATACTCCAATTTATATTTCAGGAAGAAACATGCACAGCTTAGATGGTTTATAGTGTTTGCTTTATTGTGCATAAAACTTGGTGCTTGAGATAATAAAACCAACTGTGAAAGTGTAACTAAAAATAAAACCTTTGAATGACAAGGATGTATCACAACATACTCTCTCTTCCATATTGTCAGTCAAACACAAATAATATCCCAACTGCTTAAGATTTCTGATACATCATTCAATCTACTCTTTTTATTGATCAAATTATAATACTTTGCTACTACAACAAGCTTTAAAATAAGATGCCAAATCAAGCCCACATTTCCTGGCACTCAGTTGTTATAACAGACTGCTTACAGATTCTTACCTTTACTTTCAGGTTCCTTCCTGATAAACTGATAGAATTTGGTTTTGTAACTTACAGGACTTTTTTCAATATACAACTGAGTTTTGACCAGGCTCCCCGAGACTTTCAAAGCTGTTTATCAAACACCACATTCTAACATCTCTGTTCGCCATACCCACCCAAAAAACTGGTGACTGGCACTTAGCTTTTGTCTCATCAGGTTTCCTTTATTTACAAAGCTTCTTGCTTCTTGACCACTTACTATTCATTACTTTGCAATGAATCAGTCAAGCAATATTCATGACTTTTTGCTCATCCTTCCAACTCTGACAGTGAACAAAGCAGCAGATTGTCCAATTTTACCACAGTACATACAATTGCTTTATAGGAAGTAAATTGTCCTCTACTTATGTTGGGAAAAGTGATGATTATTAACGATTCTTAGCAAAGGTACACAGCAGTTCCATATAATTCCAGAGATACACATATTGCCACATGGCAAAAGCTCCCAGAGTTGCATGAATGAACCCTTGCCAGCTGGTTGTCTTCTGAGTGCTTCAAGAGGTGCACTAACCAGGGGCCAGGGCGGGGGGAGAAGAGGAGGTACTTCATGCCATCAAGTGCCAACTGGCATCATGACCCCGAGATATCAACACACAGATGAGAAACTAGGTTCAACAAGATCATAGGCTAATGAGAAGCTGCAGAATTTAATCTAGATAGTTAAAGCTACCCAAGTGCAAACAGCTCCTTTACTAACAGAGAAGTATGAATGGGTTACAATTTACAACAGACAAATGACAAAAGCATGCCAAAAACCAGAGGACAAGTGACTGACATCCAAAAGGGAGAGCATCTTCTGATGAGTCCAGAGACAAAAGAATATACTACACATTAGCTTCCTTGTGAATTAAATCCTCCTATGGACCAATATGACCATCTCAAATCTGCTTTACTTACAGCAGTAAATGTATTCATGCCAGTCCATGGTCCCACAGGTAACAGTATTTTATCTTGAACTGATGTGATGCCTAAATATTTAAATATTCAGCAATTTCTTATACTGAAGCTTTGAAAGATGTTGATAACATATAGAAGCTACAACAGATCAACCCTTTTTAAATAAGAAGTTCAAAATAAATTCACCCCTTAGTTAAGATGAGTTAATCTATTTTCTAAATTAAACACTTGTATTGCTGTGACATTTCTTAGCAACTATATCACTTCTGTAGTTGTGCTGTTTCAGGGCCAGGAGCTGTCTACTCTAATCAACTCAAAGGGAATTCACAGAGCAGATCCTTAAACACTTCGCTGTTTTACTCTTTCAACATTCCACTTTCTACAAGAACCCCGTTTACTAACATAGACTTGAGAAAAAGATAAATCACAGCTGAAATTATACTTAATAAAATTAAATAAAACAAAACAAAAACTCGATGAGGATCAAGCTTCATTAGACAAAAAAAATAAAAAAAAAAGAACACAAGCTAAAACAGCTAAGGCTGTGGTTAAAACTATTCTGGCTAGTCTGGTCATGAAAGCACCTTTCAGAAATTCACATGCTCCACTGATGCTCTTGTAGTTATATAGAAAGGAATGCTTAAGTAACCAGGCAATTAATTCAGGGTTAAAAACTTTGTACTTCTGATGTTCTTTTCTAGACAAAAGGTAGAAGTGTCCAAAAGCTATTCCTCCTGCATATTAGGGAAATAAAATGATGTATCAGTGATCTACAGTGATAATGTTGGTCCATTTATTAAAAAAACAGGTTCTCAAATAACAACTACTTGAAGTATGCATCCCAGGGTATTCAAAAATGCTGACAGAGCTCCCTGAACCTTGAATGCTGCCTTAACAAAGGAAAAGTCCAAAAGATTATGATTTAATACAATGAAAATAAGAGAAAGCTAATAGTACCTTTAAAACAAAACCAACCAACCAAAAAGGATAACCCACAGATTTATACTTAGTGTGACACTGATTCTGCAAATGTCATAGAAAGGTCAACAATACATGGCATCATAAGAAAAAAAGGCCAATATTGCTAATGCAAATAACTGTGGTTTTCAGATTGTGTGATTATTTTAATATGAGATTGTTTAATGAAAAAGACATGTTAACAAATATTTTTTTTTGAAGGAAGCAAGTCATGCGTAACATTCATACTAAAATAGAAATGATAAACAGAACTTCAGAAATTGAATTGCTAAGCAATACTGATGGATGGGTTCTTCTGGTGGTGGTGATGATTTTCTTCAGTTCTGAGCGAGAGCAGCAGACCCTTTTGGTCTTTTGCTCTTCACTTTTTGCTATTCTCAACCTTCCAGAATACAGACCTAAACATAAATTAATCATTACCAAACATTTATAATATTTGCCAATGGTGAAGAAGCGGCCTAATGGTTACCAGTGATGTGGATTGATCAGGTGGCAGTTTAGCCTGCTCTGCTTTATTTGCACGGCATCAATTTTATCAAGGATTTGAAAAGGAAAAAAGAAATCCCAAGCCTTAAAGATCCCCTCTCTCCTAGTCATCCTCCTATCAAACACCAATAACTAGTTATTTATGTTAAGCTTTTGCTGTGAACACCTGTTTGAACAAAATATATTTCAGTTATTAAATCTATATTGAGTATTAAATATTAGAAGAAATTTCTCAAAACAAGACATGTTCATACAGTTCCACAAACACACAATCCCTTTATTGTGAATATGAAGTAGTGTTTTTTTCCCCAGATACACAAAGAACTGATTCTTTGAACAAGAGACTTCAGAGATTCTGGTGAAAAACTAAGGACTGTTTGACTGCTGTCTGCACTTAGCAGATTTTGAAAGTGCAAGGAAAAAAAGGTCCCTTCAGAGAGTCCAACGATGCAAACTTTATCTCATGACAAATCTAGTCAAAAGCATTAGATACCGTGGATCTAGATCTCATGAATGGGGCTTTTTTTTAATCCTACATTTGCATAACAGCCACCAAGTATTAAGACTGATTGTATCATTAAAGATTACTTCAGGGGCTCAGTAGAAGTCTGTATATCTACTGGGGTCAGTGAGTCCACCCTGGTGTATTAAATCCATCTACTCCATAGTTTCTCAGTCTGTGGGAAAAGGCTCTCCAGAAATTCATTTGCTCCTTACTCCCCACTGAAAGTCATAATTTCATGCAGTACCAAAACTATCTACAGCAGAGGCAAAAGTGACCTGAGATTTCAGGATTTAAAACACTGGTTCCTAAAAGATCTTGTCTTCCTAATAGTGCACATAGGATGCAGAATAACAGAGTGGAATTTTAACAGAGAGATGAACTGATTTCAAACTATTTTAGTTTCACTTGCTCTTTTTCTCAGCAGCACAGCATGACAGTGTGCAGCTAATGCTCTGTGACAGATTTTGCCTTCTCCCAGGAAGGGAGACCTCATGGCCTATTTCTCCTTATGGCAAGTTTTAAGCAAATTAAACTGATAACCATATCTTGAATAACAATCCTGAGGACAGCACTGCTGACAGGACCCCCAGAGGGACACAGCCCCTGCTAGTAGACCAACATGACAAGTCACAGGCAGTGTGGTACTGCAGAGGGACATGCTGTGGATCGCATACACCAAGGGACAAGGCAATGAGGGAGCCAGCCACAGCCCCCAGGGAATATGGGATGCCAATTAAGTGGCAGTGAGCTCTCTGCCAGCTGGAGGGGTGCAGGCAGCCCTGAAGGGTCCTGGTCCCCACCTCAGGCAGCTGCAAGCTGCAGGGACGACAGCATGGCCAGACCACGCTCCACTGCTTTTCACCTTTGGGTGCGCAATGAGGGGATTTAGCTCACCGGTTTCCTGAAGCGCCTGTGAATGACAGCCAGTGCAAAAGCTGTCAAAAGCTGTGTCTGCAGTGCTCAGGTGACCCTGAACTTTACCATCGCTGCAGCCCTGGTCACCGCTCTGCTTCCTGAAGCCTAGTGAGGGTCCCCGTACCAGCTCCCTGCTCTAACGTGCAACAACAGAAGAACAACACTGCAGCAGGTCAGGACTTTCCAACATATGGCTCATAGGTAATGTGTTGCCCAGAAACTTCTAGTAGTGTCATAAGCAATGGGGGAGAAAAAAAAAAGGAAAAAAAACACTAAAATCAAGAGGTTATGATCAAGAGCAACAAAGAATCACATAATCATAGAAGAGTAAGGGTCGGAAAGGACCTTAAGATCATCTAGTTCCAACCCCCCTGTCATGGGCAGGGACACCTCACACTAAACCATGCCATCAAAGGCCCTGTACAACCTGGCCTTGAACATGGCCAGGGAGGGAGCACTCACATCTTCCCTGGGCAACCCATTCCAGTGTTTCACCACACTTACAGTAAAGAATGTCTACCTTATATCTTCCTTAAACTTTCCCTGTTTACATTTGAACCCATTATCCCTTGTCTTATCACTACAGTCCCTAATGAATAGTCCCTCACCAGCATCCCTGTAGGCCCCCTTCAGATACTGGAAGGCTGCTATGAGGTATCCATGCAGCCTTCTCTTCTCCAGGCTGAACAGCCCCAACTTTCTCAGCCCGTCTTCATATGGGAGGTGCTCCAGTCCCCTGGTCATCCTCGTGGCCCTTCTCTGGACTTGCTCTAACAGTTCCATGTCCTTTTTATGTTGAGGACACCAGAACTGAACACAATACTCCAAGTGAGGTCTCATGAGAGCAGAGTAGAGGGGCAGGATGACCTCCTTCAACCTGCTGGTCACACTTCTTTTGATGCAGCCCAGGATACAGTTGGCTTTCTGGGCTGTGAGTGCACACTGCTGGCTCATGTTCAGTTTCTTGTCAATCAGCACCCCCAAGTCCTTCTGTGCAGGGCTGCTCTGAATCTCTTCTCAGTCCAAGAAAGCGAAGCATTGTTGACTGCAAGGGGCTGAAGAGGCACCAGTGGTGCAATGCTGGCCTCTCCAAGATGACAGGCAAGGACCAATTCAGCAAACTTGAAGTCAGTTACTCATTTGAGCTAACAAAATGCTAGAAGAGAATTAAAAGTCCAGCAGGTTTTAATCCTATTTTGTATTAAAGCCAGAGGGAAACCTTTAGCAAGAACCATCTACTAATGGAAAGTCGTTCAGGTGTCATCTTGAGTTTAACAAGTGCCTAGCACTTTCTGTACAGCTTCTTGTTGGCTTAAAGTGAAGGTAGATGCTAATCTTTTGCACAAAGAGCCAAAGACGACCTTTAAGGATATGCCACATTATATCTTAAAGTAACATGTTCATTATGTTCATTTCCGTAAATCTAAAAGAGGTGTACACAGAAAAGAAGCCTGTTTCAGTGAATATCGTATATAATACAAAAAAACCCACTTCTTGCACTTTTTATGTGCAAATGTAACATAAAACTATTCCTTTTGCTTTTTTATCTTGAAAATTAAAATGCTAGATCCTTCCTGTTCCTATAGCCCCACTTCAGTATAAATTAATAAATACTAAATTATTAATAACGGTTTTAGTTTTTAATTCACTACTGATAAACACTCAAAGACTCTTTCATTTCTCCATCTTAATTATTTTGATTATTTCTAACACCAACAAGCAAAATGCATTCTCACACAAATCAGATTCCAGGACACACAGAGCAACAAAAGCTCACATGAATTTCTCTACTTCTCCCAGGAATTTTGCATTCAGATAAGGAGCTATGGAGAAAATGGCATCCATGAGGATGACAGGCAACATTTCTGGCTTAATCCTGGCTTCGAGGTAAGAAATGGCACTAGCTTCAGCCCCCTTAGGCTTCTGACTTTATTTGCCTACAAGAGAATTTTTTCATCCTGTGCTGCCCAGACAAAAGCCATTAAACAGGCAGCAAACTAAGAAGCACAAGGCTCCATAACTGACAGCCAAGATTAAATCAAGTAAACACCTACATGTATTATTACTACTATTAAAAATCTTCAGAGTATTTTTTGCCACCACTGTTTTAACTGGAACGTGGATAAAAACATTCACATCCAGTAAAAGGGACCATTTCAGAAGTACGCAAATATCTTTTTTTCTGAGAGAAGCAAGTTTTCTCAGCATGAAAACAAAGCACAGTTATTTACTGAGCCTAAGCAAGCTTTCCAGTTCATTCTTTCACCAATGAAATGCAGATGTCCCCTAGTTCAACATTAATTAATACCACACAAGAGATCACCGCAAATAAATACTGGGTACTTCAGAGGCATTTGTTAAAAAAAAAAAAAAAAGAAAAAAAGAAACCCACAACAAACACACACTCACTGGAGACTGAGAAAGAGAAATAAAACCCAACACTCAAGCCCTACTTCTCATCTGCAACAGCTTCCTGCTGGAAGCACTGCAGTGCAGGGCTGAGTGGGTGACATTGGCCCAATCTCACGCACATCTCCTCAAATCTAATTAGATTATAAAAGAAAAGCGGCATCCAGATTTCAAACACATTTTCAAAAGTCTTGTAGCTTATTTAAACAAGAAGGTCATTGCTCTCCTTTGCTTGTATTTATTCTGTTAACAAAGCCATTCACCTGGAAAGAATTGGTTCAGTCATTTCTGGTTTATTTGGAGAGGGATATTCCTCATTGCTGCTGTTCAGAGGCAACTGAACTCTTTACTGAAGTTTACTCTGCAAACAGGCTCTTTGCTGTACTCAACTGTGAGGAAAAATAAGACCCAAGAATGAATGCTCTTACCCAACACAGAGTAAGAAAGAGACATATTTCAAATGTGCCTTTAAATTCATAGTGTGGAAGAACATCCAAACACACAACTACCAAGCAGCAACCATACAAAACAGAAATACAGCACTATGAACACCTGAAAGGCTTTGTGTGTGACATAAAGCGGTATTAGTATAGCATAGTACTACAGACAGTAAACAAACTCTCTCAAACAAAATAGTTAAAATCATATCATTTCATAACACCTGAAAAATTTTGACCTGAGTCTAATCTTCACCTTCACTAGTAATTCATAGAGGAAAGAAGGAGGCTGTTAACCCAGGAAGCTGGGAAATATTACGAAAAAAAATACAACAACAAAAGGAGGAAGAGGACAGTTAAAAGCAAGGGGCTTCCTCCTAAATCTGTTGTCCCCACACAGAAATCCTTTGCTGTCATGCAGGGGGCTAATGAAGAAACACACACCATGAACAATCGGATGATGCACTGCTAAAGAAGATCTCTACTGGTGCTGCCTGGAAAAAGCAGCGGGTCATAGTAGTAGGGGACTCTACTTTGAAAGGAACAGAGGCACCCATCTGTCGGCCTGACCCAGTCACAACGGAGGTGTGTTGCCTACCAGGGGCACGGATCAGGGATGTTGCAGAAAGGCTGCCTGCTCTAGTAAGTACCACTGACTATTACTCACTTTGAGTGCTCTATGTGGGTGCTAGTGATATAGATAGCATTAGCCTGGAAAACATGAAGAAGAACTACAGAGCCCTGGGAGAGGTAGTTAGGGATCTGGAGCTCAGATTATCTTTTTGTCAATTCCCCAGGATAAAGGATGACCTTAAAGGACCTTAAAAAGGTTAGGAGGATTGGCCAGGTTAATAAATGGCTAGAAGGGTGGTGCCATAGTCAGGGGTTTGGGTATCTGGAACACGGGACCCAAGTTTATAGGCCAGGTCTACTGGGGGCTGGTGGAGCAGCTCTGTTAAAGAAGGGGAAGAGAGGTTTTGGTAGGAGGCTTGCCAGACTTGTCAAGGATGATTTAAACTAGATGTGTTGGGGGAGGGGGGCATCATTCCATCCCAACACTCCCAGTCAGTTGTCAGCACCTATAATAAATACTCTGAGCAATGTGGAGATATTCTAGCCGTTCCAGCCAATGAACCAGCTTCATTTGGAGCTCGGCTCAGATGCCTCTATTCAAATGCCTGTAGCATGGGGAACAAACAACAGGCATTAGAATTGCGTGCATGTCTTCAGGGTTATGATATAATAGGCATCACAGAAACATGGTGGGATGGCTCCTTTGACTCAAGTGTTGGAATGGAAGGTTACAGGCTCTTTAGAAAACACAGGCCCAGCAGACAGAGAGGGGGAGCTGCTATTCATGTTAGGAATAGGCTGGAGAGCATGGAACTCTGTCTGGGGACAGGTGAGCAGTTAACAGAGAGTTGTGGGTCAGGGTCAAAGGGAGAACAGCGATGGGGGACATTATTGTGGGGATCTGTTACAGAACTCCTGATCAAGAGGAATCTGCAGAAGAAGCACTCTACAGACAGATAGGAACAGCCTTATGCTTGCAGACCCTTGTTCTCATGGGGAATTTCAACCACCCTGACATCTGTTGAAAGGATGGTACAGCACAGCACAAGCAATCCAGGAGGTTCCTCGATTGTGTGGAAGACAACTTCCTTCTGCAAGTAAAAGAGGAGCCAACAAGGAGAGGTGCCATGATTGACCTCGTGCTCACCAACACGGAAGGCCTCGTTGGAAATGTGACCCTCCAGGACAGCCTTGGTTGCAGTGATCATGAAATGGTTGAATTCAGGATCCTCAGGACAGTGAGAAGTGCGTGCAGTAAGCTCACTGCCCTGGGCTTCAAGACAGCAGACTTTGGCCTCTTCAGGAATCTGCTCAGTAACATTCCATGGGATATAGCCCTAGAGGGCAAGGGGGCCCAAGACTCATGGTTGATATTCAAGGATCACCTGCTACAAGCTCGGGAGTGTTGCATCCCAACTAGAAGGAAGGGCAGCAGGAGGGACAGGAGACCTCCTTGGATGGAGAAGGAGCTGCTGAGGAAACTTTGAGAGGAAAAAAGAGGCTTATAAAAGGTGGAAGCAAGGACAGGCAGCTTGGGAAGAATACAGGGATGTCGTTGGGGAAGCTAGGGACCAGGTTAGGAAAGCTAAGGCCCAGTTAGAATTAAACTTGGCTAGGGATGTTAGCAGCAAGGAATTCTATAGGTACACAGCAAATAAGAAACAGCCTAGGGACAACATAGGCCCCCTCCGGAAGCTATTGGGACAACTGGCTACACAGGATTTGGAGAAGGCTGAGGTTCTGAATCACTTCTTTGCTTCGGTCTTCATTGACAAATGCTCTGACCACACCACCCAAGTCTTGGAAGGTGGACACAGGGACTGTGAGAATGAAGACCCTGGGGCCAATGTAGGAAAGGGTCTGATTTGAGACCACCTTAAGAACATGAACATGCAGAAGTCCATGTGCCCTGATGAAATCCATCCGCAGGTCCTGAAGGAGCTGGCAAATGAAGTTGTAAAGCCACTGGCCATCGTATTTGAAAAATCATGGCAGTCAGGTGAAGTTCCCAACGACTGGAAAAAGGGAAATATAACCCCCATTTTCAAGAAGGGGAAAACGGATGACCCAGGGAATTACATAGCAGTCAGTCTCACCTCTGTGCCTGGCAAAATCTGGGAGCAGATTCTCCTGGAAGGCATGCACCTGAAAAACAACAAGGTGCTTGGTGACAGCCAGCATGGCTTCACTGAGGGGAAATCCTGCCTGACCAATTTGGTGGCCTTCTAGGATGGGGCTACAGAAATGATGGACAGGGGTGGAGCAGTTGATGTCATCTACCTGGACTTGTGCAAAGCATTGACACTGTCCCACACGACATCCTTGTCTCTAAATTGGAGAGACATCAATTTGGTAGGTGGACCACTCAGTGGATAAAGAACTGGCTGGATGGGTGCACTCAAAGAGTTGTGGTCAATGGCTCAATGTCCGGCTGGAGACCAGTAACAAGTGGTGTCCCTCAGGGATCGGTGTTGGGACCGGTGTTGTTTAACATCTTTGTCAGTGACATGGACAGTGGGATTGAGTGTGCCCTCAGCAAGTTTGCCAATGACACCAAGCTGTGTGGTTCGGTTGATATGCTGGAGGGAAGGAATGCCATCCACAGGGACCTTGACACGCTTGTGAGGTGGGCTGATGCCAACCTCATGAAGTTGAACCATGACAAGTAACGTCCTACACCTGGGTCGGAGCAATCCCAGGCTCAGCTACAGGTTGGGCAGAGAGATTCAGAGCAGCCCTGCGGAGAAGGACTTGGGGGTGTTGGTCAATGAGAAAATGAACATGAGCCAGCTTCAGTGTGCACTTGCAGCCCAGAAAGCCAACCGTATTCTGGGCTGCATCAAAAGGAGCATGACCAGCAGGTCAAAGGAGGTGATCCTGCCCCTCTACTCTGCTCTCGTGAGACCTCACTTGGAGTATTGTGTGCAGTTCTGGTGTCCTCAACATAAAAAAGACATGGAACTGTTGGAACAAGTCCAGTGGAGGGCCACGAGGATGATCAGGGGACTGGAGCACCTCCCATATGAAGACAGGCTGAGAAAGTTGGGGCTGTTCAGCCTGGAGAAGAGAAGGCTGCATGGAGACCTCATAGCAGCCTTCCAGTACCTGAAGGCGGGCTGTAGGGATGCTGGTGAGGGACTATTCATTAGGGACTGTAGTGACAGGACAAGGGGTAAGCGGTTAAAACTTAAACAGGGGAAGTGTACATTGGATATAGGGAGGAAATTCTTTACTGTGAGGGTGGTAAGGCACTGGAATGGGTTGCCCAGGGAAGTTGTGAATGCTCCATTCCTGGCAGTGTTCAAGGCCAGTTTGGATGAAGCCTTGGGTGACATGGTTTAGTGTGAGGTGTCCCTGCCCATGGCAGAGGAGTTGGAACTAGATGATCTTAAGGTCCTTTCCAGCCCTAACTAGTCTATGATTCTATGATTCCATTAATATATCATATGCATATATAGTACATAATATATATTATCTTTACATAGATATATTTTACATACATTTTAGTCATAACTGAAGAAAATGTAACTGTTCATAAAGCAATAACAAAGGGAAAATACCTGCTAATAATTCAGAATGGTCAACGTTGAAGAATGATCTTACAATCACAAATATGTGGAAAATTACACGTGAAATTCACCGCCCATAAACATAAAATAATGCATTAAAAAAATACACACACACATACAGCCTCAATCACATACAGATATAGGCTCTATACCAGCTTATAAGGATGACATTTTAGAGTCCTCAAAGACAGATATCTGAAAATGCCACCTTGATGTCTGGCAGCAGATAAGAATCTATTAGTTTTGGCAGTGGGACAAAGTGGAAAGAGGCTTAATTGGAAACATTTATAAAGCAAACCAAGAATCATCATAATGTGACTTTATACAAACACATAGCTCCTCAATTCTGGTCACTGTTCTCTCTACTCCATCACAAAGAAATACAGAAGAACTAGAAATGACACAGGGCATAGCAACATAAATGTTCAGCAATTATACAGTGATAGAGGTCCATAAAAATCAAAGGGTAGGAAGGAGAAATTGAGGCTCAGAGACTAGATGCCATTTAATAAAATTATTGGCAATTTTCAAATGCAAGGAAGACTTATTTTAACAGATGCTTGTTTTGTGGAATTAATTGTCACAACATACCCTGAAGGTCAAATGCTAATAAGGAGGCTTATAGAAGGTACCAAAGCATAAATCATTAAACATGATGATCATGCAGAGATCTAGACTTGGAATACACCAACGTACTGACCAGCAGAAGCCAACAATCTCTTCCAAAACCAAAAAATTTACTTTATGCTACCTCTGTTTCTTGCACTCTTCCTTAAGAAGGTATTTGCTAGTGTTGGAAATCCTCAACTTTACTCTGATACAGCAGAGATACTCTTAAAATTTTGCTTTCTATTCCCCAGCATTTCTAAGTACAAAAAATATTTAGATTTTACATATTAGTAACTTTAGTACAGAATGTATTTTTAAGTTAACATCATCATATATATTATTGCTAGTAAACGAACAGCAGCAAACAGCAAACATTTAAATCTCCTTTATATTGACAAAAAAAGATGTAATTATTTTTTTCAAGGTATCAAGAACTGACAGAATTTTCTTAGTTATGTATCAAGAACTAGAAGAAAAAAAAAATGTATGTTCAGTAAGCTATCTGGGAGTTACTAAAATAGGTACTGAACCTGCAAAGTTAAAAAAATAGTCTCCCCATGCTATGATGGATGCTATACTACTTTTTCATCTTTTAATATATACAGTATACAGAAATCAGCAATGCAGTTAACTGCATTTGTACAGAAATTGAGGACTTAGCTAAGCCTAGATGACACTACTCAGGGTATTGTTTCCATTGACTCAGAATGGCATTTCTGGTGAATAAGAAATTGCAAACAGAAAAATAATACCACAATGAGCCATACCGGTTTCTACAGCAGGTATGGAGAATATATATAGAGAGAGTTAAACCTAGGTCATGCCACAGGAAAATGCAAAAGGTCTGTATACACCAAAGAAATCCTAAAGCCTGCAAATCTTATCACATGAATCCTTGCAGAAGCTTTGGCACCATCCAAAGCCCACAGCTGAGCTCCTCTGAAAACAGGTGATGAACTTTTTTATTTTCTAAATAGTCCTGGGTTTAGCAGTAGCAGAGACAGGACACCTGACCCAAACTAACCAAAGAGGTATTCCATACCACAGCACGCCATGCCCCAGATGTAACTGAGAGTTACCCAGAAGGACTGGTTCACTGCTCAATCAGGCTGGGTATCAACGGGTGGTATTGTATTCTCTTCCCTTGTTATTTCCCTTATCATTATTATTATTGGTGGTAGCAGTAGTGATTTGCGTTACACCTTGGTTACTGGACTGTTCTTATCTCAACCTGTGGGAGGAGTGAGGGAGTGGGCTGCGTGGGTTACTGACTGCACTTAAAACACGACAATTACCCAAATGATTACTTATCAAGATCTGGTCACACTGTAAATAAAAATAAATTTATATACCTTATGCTGCAGTTTCTACTATTTTTATCCTTCAATGCTCAAGCTTGTGTGCATACCAGTCTTAAATAATGAGAGCATTTAAGCTTAAACACCTAAGAGAACTCAGGCAAGTATAAGAATGTGTTTCACACATCAAAGTTTGTCTATTCTCTTATTGTAGTATTGCCACACATTTACTATTGAAGACATTTTCTTCAGAAATATACACAGGTAATGAATGACTACTAGCTTAAAATGGATATTTACATTATTTACTAACATATGTCTTTGAATTATTAATTTCTTTTGGAAGTCTGTAAAGCTTTATAACAAGACTAGTTAAATAAACCTTTTAGCTGTGACCCAGGCACAATTTGTTCCAAAGAGCATGCTTCAGCTGATGAAGCATGAAATCAGAACTTCAGTTCTTCCTGGTACTGTAATACTCTTCTAAAGTATGTGAAGGAATTTTCTACTCATTAGCATACTTTTTCATTCTGTTTCTGAGAGAAAAGGTCTCCTTTGCTCATGATATGCAAGCAAACAAAAGTGACAAAAGTTAATTTTTAAAATGCTTCACAAAGCAATTTTACCCAAAGCCATTCTTCCTACACTACATGGACTGAATGGCAATTGCCTGCCAGGCTTAAACTGTGGTTCAGTCTGTGTAACATTACATTAGGAAACCGCTTATGGAGCTAACCACAAGATTATAAAGAACAAGCTTTAAAAAAACAAAACCATTGAAGTCAATCAACAAAATTATTCTAATTACTTCAATTTAATAGCTTGATTTTACTTTTACTTGATCATAGTGTTGTTAGTCTTCATTTTCTGTACATTTTATTTAGCAAGTAAAACAAAAAGTAACAGAAAAGGCCTTTTGTTTTATCAGTAGCACTATTAAGACAAATTATGCCTTGAGCAGACACAAAGAGCCATGGCACTCAAATGGGAGGCATGTAATACCACTGCTTCCCACGAGTAAAACTTCTCTGATACAAGAAATTCATAGTACAAAGTTCACTGTAGCAGAACTGTGAAAAGTACTTGCTCTTTTCTCCAAATAATTTTGCTTCTAATGATTTGGCAAGTTGACTAAGCAGCTAGGCACCAAAACTCCTACCATCATGACAAAAAGCTAAGATGCTCTCTGCGTGTCTCCACAGGCTCCTTTCTGAAACAAGAAAAAAGTGATAATCCCAAGTGCTCCTAAAAACTTTCATGGGTCAGACAAAACTGTGTCTGAAAACCACTAAACTTCTGTAACACAAACCCACAAAACTACATTTATTTCAAGCCAAAAATCACAGTTACTTGGAAGAGGTTTGCTTAGAAAGCACTGCAATTTAATGCATTAGAAATGGTGCTCCAAGAGAACACCATCCAATGAAAGTGTTTGCATTGTCTTTAGTGTAAGTTGATCAGAACATGCCATCATCTTTCTGCACCCACCTTACTCATTTTTAAAGAGGACCTTGTACATGCTCACAAGAAAGTTAAGCCTGACAACATATGCATGCAAAATACTGAATTACAACAAAATACAAGTGTCAGTCAGCATCAAAAATCCCAAGTATCAGTCTCCTTTTTGATCACTACAGGTTTGCATATGCAAGAAAAACAGAGGACAGGCCTTCTTTTCATGCTGAGTTCTTCGCAAAGTAAGAGCTATGGGGACTTACTAAAGCATTGCAGAAGTGATAGAGAAATTCAAAGAACCTAGATCAGCAAGACAAAAACTAAAGGACAAATAGCTCTTCTTTCACATGCTCCACCTCTGGCAATGTTCAAGGCCAGGCTGGACAGGGTCTTGAGCAACCTAGTCTAGCATGAGGTGTCCCTGCCCATGGTGCGGGGGGTTGGAATTAGACTATCTTAAGGTCCTTTCCAACTCAAACCATTTTGTGATTCTATGATACTATAAATGCTGGTTCATTTTGGTTTGGTTTTTTATTGTTTGGGTTTTTTTTTTTTATATTCTGGCAGCCACCTTTCCAATTCAAAAAAATAGAGTTATGACAGCAGTTATACAAGGAACACACAAAGCCACACTGTTAACAGGCACCCTCAATGTCATGCTTTTACTAAGGGTACCCATGGGATTTTTTCCCTAAGAATAGACTGTAATTTCTGTAACATTTCCAGACCAAAGTCAGACAATTTGAGTATTCTATGACACACAGTTAACACCACAAGAGGCAGAAGAGCTGGGCTGTGATTTGTTTCCCAAGAAGCCATAGCATATTAAAAAAGTTGGAGGCAGAGTTCAACCAAAACATTGTGTTAGAGACTTGTGGTACCAGCCAAAGCAGAACACTTTGCAACACAGTATCGGTGCTATAATAGTTTGTATTCTTTTAAAAGCAAAGTACTGCTTTACTTCAAAAGTACCCAATCCCATTATTAAAAAGCAAACAATCCAAACAAAGCTTTAAAAATAAGGAACTGCTTTTCAGACCTCCAGTATCAATTTTTAGGCATGTGCCTAAATGCAACTTGAGCTTCCTCTGCTGTTACACAGATAAAATTATAATTAACTTCACTTATTGCCTAAGAGACTGTGATGAAGAAATAAAACAGTCACTAAATCAGATGCGTATTTAGTGTATGAATTGTTAGAACAGGACTAAATCACTGTGCAAACATCAACATTTCCATGCACAGGCGTAAGTTTATAAAGCTTGACCTTTCCTTTAGCACAGTTTCTGAAGTCCCAGGTCAAAAATACAGGTCAAGTTTCATACTGTCTGCAAACTTTCTCAAGGAAAGCTGGTCAACTTGAACAGTGCAAGCCTGACTCATTTTAAGTAGGCCTTTCAAAACTAAACAAATACACGAACCAGGTGCTGCATCACTTTTCATAATACATCCTTCCTGCATTAACAGTTCTGCATGCTAAAATTATTAGCATTTGAAGTCCACATCGTGAAGAACATATTGTGAAGAACTCACATCTTGAGGCTGATTAGCTAGCTCAAGGTCTATTAGTTCTTTCTGTGTTTTATTTAATAATCCCTACATAAAGAGAGTGTTAATATATAAAGGTCAAGTACAATGGAAAAATCATTACTTTTTCTGACCACAATGCATTAATTCCACTGAAGAAAATAAACATCAAAAATCAGAAAATACAATGCTACTGAAATTATTACTATACTGCTTCCTTTTTTTGGTAAGCTAAGGAATGAGAACTCCCATTCTACTATCTTCTTTTATGATCATTTAAAAGAGAAGCAAGGAAAGGATTAGGATATGGTTGTGGACAAACTCTTTCTAATTAGTAAAACTGACCTAAATACTATCCCAGATGGGAATGTCAATTGGAAAATAAGCTTCTTGCAAATTTCATCCAGAACATTTTGATAAGAATGAAAATATTTCTTCACTAAAAGTAACATTTTCTGAGGCATTTTTAAAAATAGTCTTATTCTGATTATAAAATAATTGTATTCTGAAAACCAGTTATCAGACACTGAGTGGAGTGGAGAAACTAAGCCTGCCTTAAATCCAAAGCAACTGTATTTTAGTGCAGTAGAAGGTGGCATATATTAGTTCTCTCCCAAAAAACTCCTGCTAATATATTTCAAAGTGTTATTTCAGGTACAAATAAGCTGAATTTTTTAATATACACAACACAGATTTTCTCTCAGGATAACTATTATGAGAAATTCAGAATTCCACTAATAAGAAGAGCTGGTCAGGTAAAAGGACTTTCATAGCCTGAGAACTGCTATCTATAATCTTGGCTCTTTGATCTCTCAGAATACAAACTAATGCTATATCTGGGGTGTAGCTCATTATTAATAAATTTAAATATCTTTAAATGGAGCAGCTTTGAAGATCACTTCTAATATCAATAGCTTGTATTTATATAAGACTTTCATTTTCAAGGACAATGGTACAGGGTCCTTGAATCTGATATACATGTGTGTATATATAAACTTCCATTTGCATTCAAACACATTATTAAGATTATAAATATGTATCTGTTCATAAATATAAATGAATAATCTATCAGCCTAACTACAGACTTCAATACTTAAGGCTGGATGATAGGCCAAAATATAATCACAGACATCAGTGGAATTTCACCAATTAATTGTGGACAACGTCATTCAGTGCTCTGCAGAAAAAGTTACAGCAGAAGTCATTTGTGCAGAGGATAAACAGAATAACTTTCATTTGTTTTCTGAAAATATGAGGGGGAAACAAGATACCTCTTACAGAGGAAGCTTGGATAAAATATTGTTTGCATTATTTCACTTCGTAAAAAATAGATATTTCAGTCAAATCAGGTTTTCAGAAAGACTTACTTCTGTTGAAAACTCTCTTTCAAGCTCTTTAAAGTTTCCAAAAGGTTATTTTTAAATGAGGTACCCAGGTCAGAGACTTTGTATCAGGCAAACAAACAAACATATATTAAAATAAAAAAATAAGCTGTTCTGTTCAAACATTTCTTATTTAGCAAGCAGCACTAGTTCACCTTCAGTGAAATCAATTATGCTTGATGTGCAATATTTGAAGGGTACATTGTATTGCAGTTTACCTCTTTCACTTCCCTACACATGTAATTTACTTCACTTCCCTTACACTTCCCTACATTCCCCAACTGCACAGACTGAATTTGATCAGAACATCTAAGGAATGAAGCCGAGACAGAAAACAATTTAAAAAAATACATTTCTAACCAAGCGTAGGTTAACCTTTTCCTCAACACCAGCTCATGACCTCAGACAGGGAGGACAAAATCCCTCTTCCACTGAAGCCAAAAGCAAACTTTAATAACAACCTCAAGAAGGTTGGAGTTAGTTTGTCAAGCTAAGGAAAGATGTAAGGAGTTCAACTCATTACATATTTAAATAACTAATTTAACTAGGCTGTCCAATTTTTTTAGATACTACCATATTATTTTTTCCATAATTACTGTAAAAGCCTTCCACAACCTAACATTTTCAGTATCTTCTGTATTGCATCCTATTTCCAAGTGTAATGACCCTCAAAATCCAAGATTGATTTTGGCTTTATTCTAATCAATACTAATCTCCAAGATATATTAGACTTTACATTGACCTAAACAAAAAAGTCATTATATATATATTTGTCAATCTCCTAAACGTTTATTAAATTTATTTCAGAGACCACAAAAGGCGTATTGTTACAACCGTTTCTATCTGAGACTTCTATCCATCATCCTTAGTGAGATTTACATGCAACTGATAATTCACATAATCACATAGTCACTGTAGTCGATTTCTGAAAATGTCTTGACCTGTTCTCTATTATTTTAAGATAAATCTTTTTGTGTGTATCTAATCAGATGAATACCACCGTATTATACAGTTACTGGACTATGAGAATCCAATCTTACACATATTAAAGTCAATGGGAGCATATATTGCCCCTTGAGTGCCAGAACTGAACTCTTAAAGCCTGAAGATGGGAATGGGGAGGGGGAGGTCTAAAATACTACATTAGACTTTAAGTCTGCCTAAAAGTAAAGCGAGAGAAGCTTTTCAACCAAAGGACTTTGATCAGCATATTTTTAAAAGAAGAATCACAGCACCCAGATGCATATTTATATAAGGACTATAAAACCTATGCATGCATTAAGATAGATAACATTATGGAAAAATTGTTAGTGACTGATCTGATGTAGGCTTCTCATTAGTTTTTTTCTCTTTCCTCAAACAAAGAAACAAAACCAAGCCTCAAGCTTAGCAAAAACACAAAGAGAAAAATCAATAAATATATAATTCACTATTTTTAAAGTTAAAATTCATAAGTTCATTGAATGCCTTTTTGTTCTTACTACAAAATGTAGTATTGCCTCCCTATGACATTATAGATTTCAAGAAACCTATTTGCATTTCATATAGATAATACAATTTACTCTTTGCATAGTAAAGACCCCATATAGTAAATTATTTAAGGCAATAATCATGTGTTTATTCTCTCCCTCAGGCCATTTGTCCTAAATTAAATGATTTTACAACCTAGCTGAAATTTTGTTAACCAAAAGTAGTATTAAAGACTGCATGAAATTTCTGTCCAGAAGTCTTAACATAATTAACTATATAACACCTTCCATAATAGACTTTTTTTTTATTTTGCAAGGTACCCACAGGCACTTAAAAACAATACTAATAAACCCCATACACTTACAAATTTGACACATCAACAGCATTTGCTTAAAAATTCAACTTCAAACTTTCTATTGCTTTAGCTCTGTGAATGCAGATACTAAAAGACACAGGAGTAGGCAGAATAAAGTGATCAGTAACCAAACAAGAGGAGAAGCTGCTTAAAAAAAAATCAAAAGAAAACTAAAAATGTGAACAGTACTCAAGAGTCAGGGCATAAAAAGCCAGAGAGGAGGCAAATCATTTCATAAGCATAATGCTATGTTTAAAAAAATACCTCATCCAAGTTTCCTAGCGATGGATTAGACATGTCTCTCACAGCTCTTTCCATGCTGACCAGAGAGATGATGACAATGCTTCAAACTCAACTGCCTGGTGCCTTTTGGATTTCCACTTCCATAACACTGCAGCCACCACTGATCTTCTAATGCACCAGGGAAGGGGGGGGGGGTTGTCCATTTGGAATCTATGACATTTGAAACTACTCATGTAATGTATCTTTCTACTAAATAATGTTATATTAGAAGTAAACTCCTTTCTGCCCCAAGGGAAAGGCAAGTACTCACAAAGTAGGCTCCCTAAGTATCCTCCAAGTGACTGTGTGGTATTTCCCAAACTGTCCTGACTTTAAGAGGACACACTGTACACTTTAAACTACAGCATATGCTCTGCAATGGATTCCTCCAAAAGACATATGCAAGGAACAACTGAGAGCTAAACAGAAGCCTGTGCTATTACCTGAAATATGAGTAGTTCTGCTGAAGATGCTGGCTTGCCACACACAAAAGCAAGCTGGAGTTTTCTTGTGCACTACACAAAGAGAGAGAGAGAACAAGATTTCCTGAACTAAAGCTCTTCTCACTTGTCTTCCCTTTTACTTTCAAACTCTCCATCACTGTTAGCACAGTTTCAGCTCAACTATTGCAGACACTTTCTTTGCTGCCCCTGCTATTTTAGGATGAAAGAAGAATGTAAAAAAATGTTTACATTGCCCATTTTTTCATATTCCTTTCATGAAAGGGCCATGATTGGAAACCATTTTGAGTATTACATGTTTTCAGAAGGAATTTATAAGAGGGTGTCTCGCCATACAGAGGAACAGCCAGTCTAAAGGACAGACTGAGGAACGAGACAAGAGAGTTCTCTCCTGAAGAGAACCTCCCACTTCAGACAGTCCTGAGGGCTGCAGAAGGAAAGGCAAAAGAAACAAGAATGGAGAGACAGGCTGCACACAATGCAGCTTTAGACTGTTAAGGCACAGACAAGCAGCTTAAACCTGATGTAGAAGAAAGTCACTTGAGAGGGGTTAAACATTGGCAAGCACCAAAAAAGAATGAAGGGCTTCTGAAGCTGCATTTTAAACTGACTCGAGGGGAACTGGACTGGCACATTGAGTGTCATGACATTTAAAGCTTTGACAGAAGCCAAATGCAAACATTTCCCTGGGCCCATGCCACTGTTAAGCATACAATCCCTTCTGGAATATAAACAAGCTCCATCTCAAAACCTCTCCTGTATTTCCCCACCCCTCTCTGTGCCACTGGGTGTTCCAGAACCCACATGCTCTAACAGAGGGATGGTTCTCCAAATTTCTGCAAGAAAATTTTATTGGTGTATCATATACTCAGTTGCTCTCAGGACACCAAGGTCCTTTATCACAAGGTTCTGCTTCCCTTCCGCTGATCCCCTTATGAGTTTGCAGATGGAGTGCATACCTACATAGCTTTCATTTCACTTGACTGGTCAAAGCAAGATCTCCTTTACCTCTCTATGACAAGGCAGGCTCACTGCACATTCAGACCACCCTGTTAGCTCTTCTCAGCACCTGGTGCAATTTCAGTTACTTCTACTTCAAGATGAGTGATGAGGACATTTCAACTCATCATAAGTTGTTGTTAGATGACACTAATATTTTTATTAGATCTTTCAGAACGCTCTCCACTCAGTCATCGTAAGGTTAGTTTTTACTTTTTCCTTTGCTACATTACTTTGGCAGTCCAGGTGAATATTTCCTTTATTTCCCGCAAGTTATAAGAACAAATCTTGCATACATTATGTGTGAATATGAGGACTAATTAATTAATTAAAACATCGTTTCAAAGCCTCAATTGCATCAATTTGTGATACCAACAATTTGGCCAAATACAGAATGGAGGGGAAAAGGGCACCTGTGGAAAGAGACTGGGTTTTCATTCATTCAAATTTCAAGCAAGCTGCTACACATCCACACAACACCATTAACCATCTGAAAGTTAAAGTGGATTCTCAAATTTAACAATAGTAACTTTCAATCTGTGATATGCAGATGACTTCCAAGAGGTCTAACATACATAATTAAGAAAAAAATGGCCCTACTGACAGCGAGATGCAAATGTAAAAATGATTCCACTGAAAAATTATTAGTGGTCTGCAAATTTAAATAAAATTGAGAAACACTTCTTGCTTTATTCAAGGCCAGGTTGGATGAAGCCTTGGGTGACATGGTTTAGTGTGAGGTGTCCCTGTACATGGCAGGGGGGTTGGAACTAGATGATCTTAAGGTCCTTTCCAACCCTAACTATTCTGTGATTCTATGATTCTATGATCTTACTTGTATGCGGTAGTTTGAGGACAGGGCACAGCTCTGATAAGAACTCTGCTTGTGATAAGTAAAACTATCAGCTCAATGAAGGTATTGAATATATTTAGCTCATGAATAGTTCTACTTTTGGAAGAAAGAGTAACTTTTACATCACAAGCCAGAACAGCAGACCGAAACCTGTGATGTATGTGCATAGTAGCATTCTAGCTCTCCTTTTCCTGTATCTCCTTCACCACACATCTAATCCTGGTTTCAAATGCTGCCAGGTAAAAGTCACAAGCAATTGAGGACAGTAATGAAGGAGATTTTTTTTTTTTCATGTTATTAATGAAATAAATCCCAGGATATATCCCTTATGTTATCTCCATATTGCCTTTTCATTCTAGTGAAATAGAGCTGGAGCAGGTAGACTATGGATAAGAATTACTTTAATACAGTTCTGAAGCTGTCAAGACAAAAACTAAACTGCTTTCTGATTACATTCTGAATAAATTTTGACATTGTTAAAGTTCCATAAACCAGTGACCTGCACCTTTAGAATTTACAGTGGTCAAGGAAAAATTAGTGACAAGACATTTAATCCCACTCATGCTGACTGAGTAGTTACCAAAGGAACTACTAAGAATGGAAAGAATGGGATTGGACTACTTCAGTTGAATTCATTAATTCAGTGAGATTTTTAGTATCAAGTGAAAACCAAACATTAAAATTATCCCGTTCTCCTCTGACCACATTAATACTTCAGGATCCAAATAAAAACTTGGCTGTTCTCATGTGGATCTGAAGGACGGCCTAACTGAGGCAATTCTAGTTCCCTTCCCCTCCTCCCACGCCTGCTGTGACAAATACACTACCTATGACCACTGTAATATACAGTACACTGACATGATGTATAGCCTATAAAATCACTATGTCAGAATATTATCACTTTGTCAGCTTCCCACTACTCCCTCTTGTCATAAAATGCACAGTGTGGGAAGATAAATGCAGATCCAAGTGCCTAACCACAACTGGAATTCCTGGTATGTTGTACTGCCCAATAAAACAAATTATAAAACATCAGGAATAAAGAGATAATTACTAAAGATATTAGCAATTCCTTACTTTACAAAGATTAGTCATGGACAACATTAAACCTCAATTCATTCAAAGGGGCAAAGTAGAGCATGTGCCATCTCACCAGAAAACCTGCATTACTCCAGGGTGGTGCCATAAAAACAGTGAAACTTCTGATAACTGCAGGTAAGAAAAAGAAACATCTCTATAGTCCTGCTGAATCTCAAGTCAGAACAGGTCAAACAAAATTAACCAGTCACATAAATCTTGATTTTAGAAAAGAAGTCATAAATTATACAGGAGGATGGAGCCAGGAGGGGGCTGTTCTCTGCTCCCAGACAGCCTCAAGCTGCACCAGGGGAAGCTTAAATGGAGATGAGGAGCAATTCCTTCCCCAAGAGATGCTCAGGCATTGGAACAGGCTGCCCAGGGCAGTGCTGGCTGGAGTCACCATCCCTGGAATTGTTCACACACTGTAGACCAGGCTCCCAGTGCTATGGGTTACTGATGGCCTTGGCAGTGCTGGGGTAAGGGTTGGACTTAATGATCTGAGAGGTCTCTTCCAACCTGATTGATTCTATGATTATATGATTATTATCTAGTCTTATACCAGTGACCTTAACCAAGAAACCAAGTCACTCCAAAACAAAGCCAATACTAGAGCCAAAACAGTAACACATTATAGACAAGGTGTTCCTAAAAATCACCTGCTCCCAAAGCACAGCATGCTGTTCTCAAGCAACTTTGGTAACATCCTTCACTGTCTTCCAGATGCCCTCCAAGAGACCTTTCAGAATAAAAGGCTTTCTCAATAGGATCTTTGGAAAAGAGGAGTATAGTTATGAAAGGACAGGAATAGGTCCTGTGACTTATACATAAGTGGGAAATAATTTTCATAAGTTTTCTCACAAGCACTAAAACTAAAGATGATCTGATAAAGTGGGCATTTTTAATGAAATACCAGAGCCCGTTAAAAGAGCTTTTGTCAGTGCAGCTCCAAACTCAGTGCTGATTTATAAGCTGATAAATGTAGCCATGTCAGAATGTTAACCCAGAATTAAGCATCCCAACCTGTGTTACACATTAAAATAACCCTTACTACAAACAAAACCACATCCATAACCCAGAACTAATTTTTCAGTCCCCATATTACCACAGATTTACATTCGACTTCAGTTATTAGAAGAAGAAAGCATCAACTTGAATTTAACTTTGTGTCAACAGCACTGATTTAGTTAGTTAGTTAGTTTAACCATACCTTTTTCTTTACTTTCCTTTTGGCTGTTCTAGCGTCCCCTAGAACTCCCAACATATGTGATATAAGCCTGCCTCATCTCCTCTGTCCTCTTCACATGCCTCTTCACTTCTCTTGCCAGCATCTTCCCGAGTCCTGCTACAAGCCCCCCGTACCGGTGTGAGGAACCACACTGAACGCTCCCAGGCACAGTGTTGTACTTCTGGCAATACATAAAGGCAGCGACCACATCCCAACTCCTGAAACACGCACAGATTACCCTGACAAACGAGACCTTTTTTAGATCTGATGCCTTTCAGAGACAGTAATTACTTGCTTTCACGAAACAACTCGATAGCTTCGCTCCCGAGGTGTAGTGTCGGTCAGGGCAGCCTGGCAAGCAAACCCTCTCCTGACGACTTCTCTGTGCCCAGCCTAGTCTTTGCTTTTTATAGACATGGCTTCATGTCATGCTAGTTTGCTTCCTCCACCCCAAGAGTGTAAACGCAGCTAAGCAGCGGCTGTTAAACTCTCCACAACAGCAAGAAAATTCCCGAGCACTTTTCCCAGCTCAACACCCGTCTCCCTCTGCACTCCTCTGCACTACAAACCCCACCGACTTACAGAACTAGCCAACTCCGGACTCGCTCGCACCGGGTCCCGCAATGCTGTCTGGTACCGCACTGAGCGCCGGGGAGAGGAAGAAGCGCACGGCAGCGCAGGTGAGAGCCCGACTCCAGGACCGCCCGCAAGCTCCCCCCACGCCCCACGCGGGCACTGCGCTGCGTCCCGTGTTCTTCCGCGCCCGCTTAGGGTGAACCCGAGGCAGATGCTCGCAGAGCGGAAGAGGAGCCCCCGCGTTGCCCCGTCCGCACTCACCGCGCTGCTCCGCTCCCCGCGCCGGGCCGCAGCAGCAGCACCTCCCTCCTTCTGTCCCTCGCTCCCTCTCGTTGCGGGGCGGAGACACCGCTGCCGCTGGTGCCCCGCACCGCCTCCCCCCCCTCCGCCCCGGTATCACGCGGCCGCCCGGCAGCCCCTCCCCAGCAGCCAGAGGCTCCATCCGCAATGCAGCTGCGGCCGCGTCTCCTCTTCCTCCTCCTCCCGGCCCGAGTCTGCACCTGACACCCCCCCCCCCATCCGAACTTACCCAGGGAAGGACGGACGGGGGGATGGATGGAGGGTGCAGAAGCACCGCGCTTAGGCGCACGGGAAGAGTGTGGTCAGGGAGCTCCTAGCGCTGGTCTCCGTGAGGGGTGTGAAACAAGGAGAAGGGACGGGTGGGTGGATGTGAGTTAGTGGAAGAGAAAGAAGGAAAAGAGAAATAAAAGGAAAGGAAAAAATAATAATAAAAAAGGACAAAAAGGGCGTTATTCCCAAAAGGACTTTCGCGGGCTGCTTCTCTCCCCAAACCTATTACTGCGGCGGACCCCTGGGACCCGGTGAGATTAATTGTGCTCCGTTATGATGAAAATGATAGATGCCGTTAATCAGGGAAGTTGTAAGTCATCCGCATTGGTAGATGGAATTCGGAGATTAGCTGGGACAGATGGCAGGCAAACAGAGCGCTCTCCAGGTCTGGCGTAAATCACTCAACTTCTGGAATTATTAAAGAACCAGTGACAGAATCTCATACATTTTCTTAAAGAGAAGTGTTTCTCAGGAAGATGAATATTCACTCTGTATTATGAAAGAGCATTTCTAATCACTGGTACAGTTCCCTTTCTCCGTGATGAAAGTACAGGGTTTTCCTTCCTGGGTGTCAGAAACTTCAAACATGAGAAAGAAACAAAATTTTTCATACAGATACCTTTCAGCCAGGCAAACTACACAAGTATCCAAATCACTGCTTTAATGCCCTTTCTGAAATATACATGCAAAGTTGGAAGTTAATAGGTGCGTCATGATATCTCCAGTACATTAATCTTTACTTGCAGCAAATACTGCAGCAAAATATTTATTTTTCAGTTTTGTTTTCATGCACATTGAGGGAAGCAGTGGATCAACACCACTTTTAGTCGCTGCTTCTAAAAGAACATTAGACATTCTGCAGAATCTAAATGTTCCAAGTGGAGAGTAGACCTCTTTTCATTAGTCTTCCTGAAGTTTTTTTCACACAGCAAAAATGAGTTATGATATGGGCAACTTGAGTCAACCTTTCATGGTATCACATTGATTAATACGTCAAGTGCTTGTCTAAATATAAGCTTAGCACCAATATCTATGACTGAGTAATTGTGAGCTTGATTGCATGTCTGCAATACTGTGATCAATCTAGAGTGACATTCAGAGTTTTGCAGAAACCTGCTCTATAAATTCAATAATACCACCTATTCTAGCACATGAAAGTGACCACAGTCCAAAACACAGAATTTACAATAGTTATTAAAAATAGTCAAGTGTTTACCTCATATGTGTAAACTGTTTACTATGCTAACCAGTTTAATTTTAATAATTAAAAACTTATTTAGGAAAATTTGTGTTATTTTTATTAGTTTTAAGAAAAGCAATGTACAAAATATCAAAAGTGCTGCTTTTTGTTGTTGTTCAAGTTACTGTCAGCATTTGGATTTGCTGAGGACTGTACCTTTAGTCATCTTCAAATTCCTTCAGTATCTGATGCAGAAACAGTCTCACACACAAGGATGATCTTTTCTAACTGGTGGAAAATCAGGCTTAAATTATTTATTTTTTAAGTCAAAAGGTCAAAATAACACTTCAAGTGGAGAACCAGGCTATTGTTATGACTTAGAAATATCATGATATACAATCAGAATGGAAGACCTTTAGAGATGATCTATTTCAACCCCCTGCTCAAGGCTACACAACTTTATAGCCAGATCAGCTTCCTCAGCATCTTGTCCAGCCAAGTGTCAAAAATCACCAGAATGGAGATTCCAGCATTTCTGGGTAAACTGTTCCGTTTTGACTACTGCTTATTGCAGAGAATGCTTTGTGTTTTCCTAATGAGAATTTCCCTTGCTGCAACTGTGTCTGTTGCCGCACATCCTTTTTCTGGACACCTGAGGAGAGCATGGTTCTGCCTTCCCTGTGAGCACTTCCTCAGTAGTTGAAGAGGGCAATTAGATCTATCTCAGCCTCCTTTTCTTCAGATCTCTCAGAAATATTACTGCTAACAAATTCGGTAGTCTTCCCCATACCTTTTTAATAAATCTCACTGAATTTAATATTATAAAGTATTATAAAGTAAAACTTATTCTCCATTTCTCCATTACATAAATTCTGTGCCCTTTCTCTCTACATACTGAGATATATATAGGATGTATATATCCTATTAAAAATACATGTATACCTTATAAGGTATATAGTCTTGGGCAGTCTTGTTTTAAGGAATGCCCATTTCACACCAGGAACAAGGAGGCGGGTGTATCTGAAATATAATATGTGGCTATAATGAAAAAATCACCATCACATTCTAAACAAATCTAGCAGCCTTGCAAGGTGTTTGTAATTTGTTTTGTGGGAGCCTTTTCAGGCCCTTTAGAGCAAATCAAGGATGAGAACTGAAAAGAACTTGGCTTCAGTGTTCTAGGAGTGTTTAAGAAACAGGCAAAAAAAATCTCCTTAAATCTGTTAAGAGCTTCTGAAACCTTTCAGAGGTTTTGTAATGATTCAAAAGATACAAGGGAAAAAATCTCCCCTCAGGGACTTGACAAAAGAAAATATGTGTTCATAGTGAAGGAGCTAAGCTTCCTTAGCTTCCTTAGCTTCCTTCCTTCCCATAGTGAAGGGAAGCTTTTGCCTCAGTTCAGCAAAGCTGTGATAAATTGACTGAGTTGTTACTATTTTACATATTCTATGCCTTATGTGACATTAATTAGTTATTTCAGTGGGCAGAAATCTACCTAAGAAAGCACCAGCACAGCAGACCCTAATTGGCATTCCAGTTCAGTCTATGTAGAAAGCCTTTATTTTCCAGCACTGTGTGACCATGGACAGCACACAGAACTATACTATTGATTACAGTGAAACTTTTAAGGCAAAAATGATGAAGTGCAGGTTTTGCCCTCACCTATGATGCAACACAGAGCTTATCTGCTGTTTTCCAAACCACTAGGTTTCCCTTAAAATAAGAAAGAAGTTCTAATTAAATATATATTATTCCTTCCTTATTTGAAATGTTATTTCCAAGACAAAACTACTAACTTTTAAATTCAAAGACTATTCCTTACAAGAATAAGCAATAGAGCAGTTTGAAGGCATTTCCTTGATACTTTGGCCACACATTCTAGAGCAGAAGAAACAAATACCTAATTTTCCATCTATTTAGGGATAACTCTGGTTTTGGCACAGAAACAAAACTCTCTTGTGTCACATCTGAGATACCCAAATTATAATGCCTTCCACTTGTTAGTTTTCTCAACAGACTTACATCCTTGAAAAGGCTATTGCTGAAGAATTTACCTAGAACATCAGTTGAATTGTTAACAATGCATTTGACTACTAGAAATAGATTATAAAAAATATGCTTGAATGGAAGCATTTGTATGTTCCTATTCAAATCCATTTTTCTGTGTATTCGCTAAAAACTGAACACTTGAAAGTACTGGAATATAAATTGCTCATTGATAAAAGTTCTACCATACCGTAAAGGATTACTTTTTGTAGAGATACCATGATATTTTACCTCTCCCACTAACTCCAGCAATGCTATGAAGTTCAAAGCAATAAATATTTCCATTGGTCAAGAGTCAGAAATCTGGAAAGCTTTGTAGGGACAGGAGGAAATACTGGATTGCACCTGGAGGGAAAGGGGAAAAGAGGAGCCTGAAATCATGTTGCCCAAGAAAGAGGCGGACACAAGGGCAGAACAGTGATGGGGTGTGCAAAGTAGCTGCTGGAAGCTGAGAATTATATGCATGTAACTAAAGCAAGAAAGTGTTTTCAGGGCAAAACTAGCTAACTCTTTACTTTTTTTAATCCACATGGGGATTCAGCTTCTCAGGTAAATTTATTTTGCCTAAGGCCTGCACGCTCTGCAGTTAAAAGCTCTGTGCAGCAAGCAGTGAAAATTTTATTCAGATCAATGAGGTTAATAGGACCATTCTAGCACTTTATGCTTTAAGAAATTGAAAGAGGAAATAAAGTTATGAGCATCCACTTCTATTTATACCTGTGTTCCTCTGTGCTTGCCATACCAATAAGCACATGTGTTCTCTTGAAGGAAGTCTTAGTATTATAGAATCATTGAATAGTTTGAGTTGGAACGGACCTTAAGATCATCTAGTTCCATCCCCCCTGCCATGGGCAGGGACACCTCACACTAAACCATGTCACCCAAGGCTCTGTCCAACCTGGCCTTGAACACCGCCAGGGATGGAGCATTCCCAACTTGTTTGGGCAACCCATTCTAGTACCTCACCACCCTCACAGTAAAGAATGTCTTCCTTATATCTAACCTGAATTTCCCCTGTTTACGTTTGAACCCATTACCCCTTGTCCTATCACTACAGTCCCTAATGAAGAGTCCACTGGCACTCATAATATTTTGGATACTTTTCTATGAACAAGAAAGGACAACATACAGCTGTTGCAGCAGGCCTGTAGGAATGTCAATTGTCAATCATGAGATAGGGCAGCTCAAAGTCTACCCTATTTTTTAGGGGTAGGGTACATGGAGCATTGAAATCCCAATGCAGAAGACTACATTGTTGCAGTATAGCATATTGTCTATTCATTCCTCTCGCTGAGATCTCCAAGTTGTAGCTGATCTAGGTGTACCTAAGGAGAGCCACTGAACCTTTCTTTTAATGTATAGCATTTTATTAAAAATTACTTGCTAAACATGAGAGCTCTTGTGTGTATACATATTTTTAGGCAATGTACATAGTTCATGAAATATTAATTACTGTCAGATCTGTTAAACTATTAGAAAAATGTTATTACTTTCATGAAAAACTTGATGTATTTTTACAAAGGGATATATATCCCTAATAATCTATAGAAAATACATTGTTTCATCCCAAGCGAATGTCAATAATTTAACCCACCTCTCCCCTGCTTTCAGCACAAGGTACACACTTTAGCATAAGTCTGAGAGGAACATTCCAGTCCTGGATTCACACCCTGGAACATGCCCTGCACTGGACTCTGCTTTTCTGTCACAAATACTTACCTGGAAAGTCAGAATTTTTCACTGCACATCCAATATGTACCAACCAAAAGCATGTCAACTTTAGCATTATAAAAGCTGATTAATGAAAACAAGAACCTTTATTGGACACCATTATTACACTTGTAATGCCTATATGGAACCCCAGGTGGATATTACCTTTATTAATGATAATGAACCTTCTTAACATTAGTTAACTAGAATATTTTCTTGCCAGTTACGATGTTTACACTAGAATTAAACTGACAAAAGATAATTTACTGAAACATTCTTTTTTTTTCTTTTTTCCCCCCAGTATAGTTTGGAGACCAGAGAAACTCCAGGGACCTGGCAATTCCAAATATAAAGGTCAGCTTCTGTTAATGAAAGCAGAATATACAAAGAAGGAAGGATCTTTCATGAAAAGCTGGCCCACTGTGGACTAATTTCTCATTACTCTCATCATCCCTTTGGAAACATGTAGATAATCCTACTTCAAGACATACAGTGTGGCTGAAATTTAGGCATAATGGATGAGCCTTGAACCTGCTACAAAGGGCCACATATCAAAGATACAAAGGAATCAATTCATAGCTAAATCAGGAATTGTAAAAACCCAGTCTGCTTGAAGAAGACTGGGGAGACTTTCATGGATTTGCCTGTAAAGAGCTAAAAATGTATCGGCAACAGCATCCTTAAGTGTTCAAGAAATCACTAATTTATCAGTAAGCACAAATATAACAGCACTCATTCCAGCCCTACCAATGTACTATTTCTCTCTCAAGGGAATCCCCTTTCATAGCTATACGGAGTAAGACCATGCTCTTTGGCCTTGGGAGTAGAAGCAGCATGGTGAGAAAAGATCTCCTGGGCTTTCAATTGTTTCAGTTTTTAGCCATAAAGTTGTACTGAGTTTTTTCAAGTGGAATAAATGCATAGTATCTATGCAGACACTATAGAAGTAGCATATGTTTTACACAACAGATTTATAGGATCTGATTAAACATAAAGGTTTATAGGGTTTTTTCATTCACAAAAACAGGTACCAGGCCATCAGACGACTAGCACACACAAATTGACCTTGATCACTAAAAGGGATCTTTTTTAATGCACTACAATCTAAACATTTTAAATTTTAAAGTTCATATGTCCTTTTCTGTGTTGGATTGCTCAGGCAAAAAAATACAGGCTGCATCTCACTGTGATTTTGGCTCAGATAAATGGAAACATCACTGTTCCAAGGGACAGGATCAAGAGATGCTGCACCTGTCAAACACAGGAATTATTTCTCACAGTGAGTTTTCTTTTTGCTCTTTATCATCAATTTTACTGTGTTCATTTTTTTTTTTTTCTACAAAAGATGACGATTTTCTTCTTTTCTGGAACATTGCTTAGCATACACTAATACTAATTTCATAATATTTCAATACAGCATTATTCTAATGCAACATGAAAATATGTCATGTTGCCTAAGCTGACTTGACCACTGATACAGCATGAACTCCATACGATATAGAATGATCTACATAGGGTTATTTTGGACACATTTAGATATAAAGTCTCTAGCACATTTTTAGACTATGTAGGATAGAAAACTATTTTGTTGTGACAGTCTTCAAAGACACTTTACTATCACACAGAGCACTGTTGTTCTTTAAACTGGTATCACATAAGCTTTACCAGAAGAAGATAAATCATAATAAAAACTGCACAGGAGAAATAGTTGCAGAACTATGTTTGTATCTTCTAAAACCCCTTAGGAGGAAATAACTGTGCATGTTTATTCATATGACTGGGTCTTCAGACACCTTAGGGATTTTCCTTTCCTTGTTATAGAAACATTTGGTGGGGTTTTATTTTTAAGATTTTATTAAACTCAGAGTTTAATGTTTTTGTTTGTTTGTTTTTAAATGAAGTAATAAGGTCTCAGCATCTAATGAAAGGATAGGTGTAGCTAAGAGGAAAGATGAGATTAACTAGCTCTCTTACACAAAATCCTGTCTGCAAGAGCTGGAGTTGAAATCAGTAGCATTATCTGAACTTGAGTAAAAGGGTCAAAAAGGGAATTTATAAAACCAAATAAAGAGCAAACAGCCCAATTCTTATCCTTGAGATTGAAAGCAAAGTTTCCTGTAGCTTCGATGAGGATATTATTTCTTCGTTGCCATGTCTGATACATATTTACATATTTAAAAGCCAGAGAAACTAATATGCCACAAATATGTTCATAAAGGAATTAATAATATAAATTTTATTTTTGAGCTAAATTCTGCATTGAGAAACCAAATTATTTTTCAGCATAAGTTTCTAGAACTTAAAAACTAGTGGGGAGGGGGAGGGAGGGGGAGTTGTAGTTTTGGATTTTTCTAGCTGATTTAAAAATCAAAGGAAAACAAAACAAAACCAAAAGCAAAGCTAAGGTATAAAGAATTGGGTACTCAGCTGCTTTTTAAGGCTAAAAAGGCTGAATCCTTTCGACTCAAAAGGCTGCAAGACCCGGGGCTGGAGATGGCATGAGCCAAGCTTTGTTTTCTCCACGGCTTCTAAGTGCCCACAAGAACAGTCATCACTCTCCCAGATAGAGACTTGTTCGAAGGCTACATTGAATCCAAGTAGAACCTTCTTTCAGTAGCTGAGAGCTGCTGGGATTTGGGATTTCACTTACAGCCTTTTATTTTTCTTGCACTGGACACACAGTACCTACTGACAAGATTGACTAGCATGACTGACTAACTTTGTCTACAGCCTCTGAGGTACACAGAGAATTATGCAACGATTTTTTAATATAAAGTGAAGGCAATATTGGAAGTTCTGTATCCCAAATAAAATACATTGAAACTTCTATTCAACTTTGATGTGGTGAATAAAGGCACTAGAGTTATGGCTTAAAAGTTATCAACATGGTATTGGCTAGAAAGTAAGAACAACTTTCAACTTATGTTGCTTTTTATTATTGTTTCCCCTCTTATAATTGCCTCAGAGCATAGGAAGCTCTTTTATGAACATGGCCAAAACTGACATCATCCCTACAAAGCAGACGAGATCCCCACGCAAGAGGCAGAAAGAAATGTTAAATGAGAGCTATCAGGAATCTTATTGTCTATCCCATAAAGTACAGTGCATTATATTTTAAGTTTGCATTTATTTTAAAAAGCCTTCAGGGCTAGCAGCTTGTCACTCTAGAGTAATTGTCCCAGCACAATAGGGAGAGAAGGTAAAAGAAAGGTTATGGAATCAAGCTTAAGTCCTATTTTCAAAAAGCACCTGTGATGGCTACCTGAAAACCCTTTGAAAAACCATACTTAGACCCTTCTGAAAATCAGAAAATTTTTGCATTCTGTCTAGGCAATGTTTTGAATTTCCACAGAACTATCGGACCTAATCAGATAATCAGAAGGTGTTGTTCCCAAGCCCTTCCCTTTTTCATAGCTGTACAGTGAAGAGTATCCTTCACAAAGCCTCTAGTGGCACTAATGATGCTATCACTCCTTTTTGCTGAGCTGTCATTTCTCCTAATTATCATTTATATTACGTTCTGCAACCTTCTAATATCAATATTGCCACATATATACTTTGTTAGGCAATACTATGCAGTGCTTATTCATGAGAGAATTTCAGCCCCATTCGACTTCCCTGAAGCTTTGAAATGTTGATGAATGTTTTTAAGATGGTCCCTGCTTAATGTTCATTACTAGGGGAAGAGTTAGCTGTCCATAAAACCTTTGATTTGATACACGCAAATGTTCATTGTTTGCACAAAATGGATAATAGATTACCTAATTAGTGAATACCTGCTAGCACACACAATTAGCTAATTTGCGGGAACAGATGCTTATGAATATGGCAAAACTTTTTGTAGTGGCATGCAAGTTCCTTTCATAGGTGATTCCCTTTGACCTCTTCAGTTTCAAGTTCCTCTCCTTTTCCAGAGAAGATGTGGGGAGGGAAATGAATGACAGTATGTCACTTATCCCCTTTAGGATTTTATACTTGAAGATAACAGAAATAGAGTAAGGGGTCTTAAAAAAAATTCCCTCACCCTTAGATTAGACCCAAAACCTGTCTCCATTATGGTCACAATGTGACTGGACAAAGTGCGGTTGCTCACTTCTCCTCCACATCACTCTTAGTTAAATGGAAGGGCAGTTGATTTAGCTACTAAGTGCCAAGGTCTACTCAAACTAATTCCAGGTTCTATCATATTATTTCAGTAAATCCTACAATATTTTATGGATGCTCATTTAACCCAATAGGTTACCCTGTTACCATAGGTATAATTTAAGCGTTTCTTCCTCTGGAAGTAGCTTAATTTGCTTTGTTTCAACCAGTTCATGTTTTACCAAGGAAGTTTGCTGACTATACTTCCACAGCTTAATTTGATCAATCTCATTTTTTGCCTTCAAAAGAGTTATCTTGGTTATTTCACAGAAAGAGATCCCTCTCCTTACTCAAGTATTAAAGTATCTTTACACAACAGATACAAAGCTAAGGCAAAGAATGGAATTTCTCCAAAATGTGAAAGCTAAGACATCTGTCTGGGGAGTGTTATCTATCTCACAGACAAGGATCTGGCAATGCATAATTCTGGCACTTCAGACACAAGAGCCTGGTTCTATAGCTTTCTAGTGCTCTTTACATTGCAATCAGACTAACAGTTTACTGAAACACAGAGAAAGGTGCCAATTCAGGTCACCAGAAGAAATGCTGCACAGAAAGATTTACCTAGCAGGGTCACTGCTGTGAGGCAACCACTGATGGAGGCATCAGCAATATCTTACTCTTTAGAAAAGAGAAACGTACAAACTGGTGGTTTAGCTTTGTAACAGTGAGGTGGAACTGTAATTAGAAAACATGCTAATCCTTGAAGAACTTCTGCGAGATGACAGAGCTTTCAAAAAAATCTTCCCAATTCAGCTCATCTTAAGCCTTTGCAACAACTGACTTCCTTACCTCATTGCAATGGATTTATTACCTATCCCTGCCAGAAGTGGGAAACATCTGCTGTATTTTGTAATTTCAAAAATATAATAAACACAGTATGCACATCTTTGGAACAATTTGTTGTTGTTTAAAGTAGATTTTGTTTGTGAAGAGAAGTAAGGGGACAAATGCTCTGTTAATTAGTATGAAACAGAAGTAGAGCTTCCCATAACTTTAGGCTGTACTGATTCACTCATTTTACTAATACAAGCCTGATCAATTCTAATTCTGTTTTTCTGTTTTCTACAGAGATGAATTTGCTGATTACATTTGATTCACTTGAAGACAACTAAGAAAAATAAGTCAGTTTATAACATTATATTGAAGAACCTTTTGAGTTTCTAAAATTAATATCTTTTTTTTTGCAAAGCTTAATTCTACCTTTGCTTTCTGATTTACTGAACTAAAAATTACTTTATGCGGTTTCCCAAATAGCTATCCTTCTACAATGCCACTTAATAGCCCAGCTTGTAAAATAGAGGTATCTGAAGACATATTTTGATTTAGTGCTATATGGTGTGCTTGCTTAAAAGAAAAAAAAAAAAAGACATCTACAAACAAAGCACTGTGTTGCAATAATAAAAAAAAGGGGGGAGAAAAGAGCTGGAGACACAGAACATGATGACATGTTCCAGTTCACACTTAACACAAAAACAGGTAAAGAACACAGGCAGAGATGGTGCCTTACAGTAAGAGAGTGACTTGGTGAATATTAGCCTCTCAGAACAGGGTAAAATTGGAGAAATCCATCAGACTGTTCAGCCAGTTAGGGGAGAAGAAGAGCACTTTACCCACCAGTTTGCAAGGGCTCTCAAAAAGTACTGTCAGCATCCAGTACGACACTGAAGAAAACCTGTAAATTAGTCAGCAAATGGAGCTGCTATCCCAGGAGGGATGAAATGGGGGTCTTCTAGTGTTATCAAGTCAACTGCCCTCCCAGTGTGAAGCAAAGTGACATACCTGTTTTGTACTCATGCACAGTGAGACCCTTCCCTCTCTATGGACCAAGCAGGTAGCCTGCGTTAGAAGCAGTTCATAAGGAGAGATGTGGTCTGAAATGGCCTTTTTCCACTTTTAGCTAATCTAGACAATTTATTGGTGATAGCATTAATTTACTGTAATTCATTACTCAGATTTTAGGGTGTTCATTGTAATCTGAAGTTTTGACCTTGATGACATTTTGTATTTTGGAAACAATACTCTTTCTTAAAACACAAGACTGTCACAAAAATCTTGAAAACTGTAGACATTAATCTTCAGTTTAAATTAGCTTCCAAGCATAAAAGGCTGTTTTGTCTCTTAAGAAAAGGGATTGTACTACACTTGAGAAACAGCCTTTAGTGGATCTAAAGAGCTGCAAGTCAGTTATTTTCACTAGAAAGTCACCCTTTAACCACAAGCAAATGTATTCTCTATAAAGACAACCTGCACTGCATCTGCTAAGAACCAATAATGCAATTGCTAGCTTTAGTATATCAAAGATGTTGCTATTTATGCAATCTACATACACACAACTGTTAGCAAAAACCTTTTTGTAGCTTAGAAAATGGTTTCAGTCATTTTATCATCTGTTTTCATTGTCAGTGTTGAACACTTAATTTTTGCAAAGAATTTTTGCACTGTGCTTTTAAGTCCTGGGAACAAAATGGTTACCACATAATAATGTGGTAACCATTTTGTTCCCAGGACTTAAAAGCAGTGTGCTGGAGCACTGCTAACGTTCATGTGGCTTTCTACACTTTACCTCCAGCTGATATCCAGCTCAACCATTTTACAGCTACATAAGGCCATAGTTTACTTTACAAAGAGCAAGTAGAAAATTGTTGTGGGTGCAAAACTTCGGGGAGCTCACTAATTAACAAGAAAAAAACCCCAAACAATTTTCTTGATATAACATTTCAATGATCAGACTAATAAACAGGAAAACAAGCTAATCCACCAGGCTTGGGAATGTAGTTGAGTGCCCCTGAAGTTTTTCCTCTAACTGCCCATAGCTGTTATTTCCATGTTGTAATTCTGACCATTTCATCCCACTCTGTTGCTTTAACTAGAGAGAAGACTCCCTGTGGATACATGAATGAATTTCCATATGGATTACCTGGTTAAAAAAGGGAAAAAGATCCCAAGGAAATGCCATTGAAAGCCTCTTTTCAAAAACCAGTCCAAAACTCCTGTATTAAAACACTGAGAGCTATACTTCAGTTATGCTGCAAAGGATGGTGCCTGACTCAAGGTGGGATATTGCTGGGAGACGGCTAATACATGGCTAAAGTTATGTTTTGAAGTGTTCATATGCACTACAGGAAAGTATTCATATCCACTTTTTCTGCAGGAAAATAGCTGTTTTCTGACTGCTCCTTTCCTGTTTCCCACAACATAGGGAGGATATGCCCTAATCTGCACTCTTATGGGTGTTACATCATGCAGTGTATTACACAGAAGACAGACTATTTAGAATCTTTAATGCCGGTAAGTCAAGAAAAGCCATGATTCTTTGGTGTCCTTGGAATCCTGACTCCGTTGTGAAGCAACATACAAATAATTCATGATCATGGCCTCCTCAGTCCCTCTACCTCCAGACTCCTCCTTTTCAAGTTAAGTTTGTGTCGAGAAGATTTGTAGGCATGTTCTACCTCCACTGGGATCCCCACAATGGCTAGTGCAGGTTCTCTTGAGATGGTACCGGCAAACTGGAAAAAAAATCCATGATTCTGTCCTTCTGATTCCTGTAAAACTTTGCCTGTGCTAGGTCACTTTTCCTTCCAGTATCAGCTGCAGACTTCTAGACCTCCAAGAGTAACAGAACAGCAAAATTAAAATACAATTTAAATAAACCATGGTAACACTGTGAGTAAAGGATTTAATTGCATTACAGAGGCTCAGATAGCATGAAATGAAAGTAGAAATACATCAAGAATTACTGTTTCATGCAGAAAAATCATAAAAGTGTGTAATGGTACACAAGGTAATATTTATCTGGGAATAGATGACAGAGAACTTTATAAGACAGAGCTACAAGGCATGACAGATATAAAGTGCAATAAAAAAAGGATAAACTCAGCAGGGCTGATAAAAGAAGAAATATACAAATATTAACCCACAAATAGCTGACACATCTGTTCTTTCTTCTTTCAAATTTAAAGGATTTTATCTTAAAATTTTAAACTTCTATGGTGATGAAAAAATGAAACAGCCTGATATTAAAATTAAATATCATTTCCTGTATCCAAAGGTGAAAATACTATCTGCACAATCTACTTCATCTTTCATCTTTTCAGAACATAGTAGTGATTTTAATAAAGCTCCAAAGAAAACACAATAGGTTTTATTTTGCATTTCTTTAAAGAAACTCATCTACTGATAACTTTCAAGACCCTCTCCTCATTTAAATCTCCAGCTATAAACGTATGCATAATGACCTAATAATATCAAAAGAAAGCACCATCTCCATCTGTGGGCTATTGAATATAACTGCATCTCCACTCCAAGCCTCTGAACTTTCTGCCAATGTTCTGAAAGACAGGCCGCTGATGAATACAATAAGTTACAGTACGAAGAACTGTGGTCAAGACAAAAATAGGTCAAATCATATTAACAGTTATGCTTACCAATGGGGTAGTGTCTCAAGGGTGATTGACTACAACGATGCTATTCAAATGTATAAAGTATGTTTAAAATAATTTGCAGTATTGTGATCTGAGGTCAGTTTGCATACTATTTTGCAAAATAGTAAAAGTCCCTTTGATTTATGCCTAATAGCCATTTTTTAAATCCTCAAGACAGAAAGTTTCCTCCTAGTTACCACATGCCTTTGATATCTGTAAAAGATACATAATTTAATTTGTCCAGATATCCAACAACTATTTTTCTTCTTGTTTTTCCTTTTTGCTCAGATGTGCATTGTCTGTCCAAGACTAGTTTTAGTTTTCTTGAATGACCTTTGTAAACTGAAAACTGGATTTCAACTACGGCTTTTAAAGGAATTTAATTGGAAGGTAGGTCATTACATACCATACATGACTAGACAAGAAGGTAGCACTTGTTTATACTCTAATGAGTCAGGATCATTAGTTAGACTGCTGTTTACCATGCAGGCAAGGAAAAAAAGATAATTGAGTCACACAGAAATAAACTTCAATCTTTTTGAGTCTCCAGGAACAAGAAGTAATGACATCTCATTAAATCAACAACTCATTCCTGCACTTACCTATATTAAATTATATATTCGTTCATAATACTTATTCTGCTACAGTATCACCTTAAGTTATCTCCATATTTATATTAAGCTGGATAATTTTATGGTTGTAACATTTGTATCTCTTAAGAGATGGGATAATCAAACCTCATGCTGCAGGCTGTAAAGAAATTGCCATGGGGATTCCCTCCCACTGCTTCAGCCAGTATCACACAGTGAGGTAGGTGCATCCTTCTGTTTCTGCACCATCTGCCATTAGCCACAGCAGGTGGCAAGATACATCATTTACTAGGCATTTAAGCACTCCGATGCAACATAATGTCACATTAGGACATGCTTTTGGGATGACACCTGGAAACTGAGGGCAGGCAGAAAGATAGAGAGGGGGGGAAAGGAAAGGAAAAAAAAGATAAAAAAGAATAAAAAAAAAAAAGAAAAAGGAAGGGAAAAATGGCACAGGGTTTGCTCCAAAAATCCCTGCCTCAGAAGGATTTAGATGAACGGTGAGCAGGTGGTTGGAAAGAACAAATCCAATCCTAATGCTCTCTGAATTGTGGACATTCTACAGTCATGTAACCTTGTGACCACTTTCATAACACTCCTGACCACAATAACGTGGTACTTTCCAATTCATCCATTTTAGCCTTGTACAGTACAGCTTCTCACTGCCATGGGGAAGTACAGCATTGGTTACAATATATTCACATTTGGATTGCACTAAAACCGCTTTTGAGACACATTTTCTCATGCTTGTGTTAAAGTATCATCATGCTGCATTGAGTTAAACCAGAATTATTTTTCAATTCTCTTAATCTGGTCATTTGGATCCCAGCAGGCCTAGCCAGACCCTGTAGCTCCTTTGTGACAATTGTGACTCTAGAAAAATGTACCTGCAGAGAGACAAGGACCTGCTCCCAAAGAAGCACTGGGTTGATTAGAAAAGGAATGAGTGCTTTCCAGAACTACGCAAACAATTCATTGAACAAAGAAGCATGAAGCCCAGAAAATATCTACTGTCCAGCTCTTGTAACACAGGATTTCTCTTAAACAAAAGGCATCTGGAGAGGCAAAAAAGCCCAAATTGCATTATTCTTCACAATCTACAAGATGGATAATATCCCATTAAACTCAATGAAGGTCTTGCTTAGTTAGCAAGGTTATGCTGCTCACCCATAGAACCATAGGATCATAGAATAGTTAGGGCTGGAAAGGACCTTAACATTATCTTAGTTCCAACTCCCCTGCCATGGGCAGGGACACCTCACACTAAACCATATCACCCAAGGTTCTGTCCAACCTGGCCTTGAACACTGCCAGGGATGGAGCATTCACAACTTCCCTGGGCAACCCATTCCAGTACCTCACCACCCTCAGAGTAAAGAATTCCTTCCTTATATCCAAACCTCCCCTGTTTAAGTTTGAACCCATTACCCCTTGTCCTATCACTACAGTCCCTAATGAAGAGTCCCTTCCCAGCATCCTTACTAGCCCACCTTTAGATACTGGAAGGCTGCTATGAGGTCTCCACACAGCCTCCTCTTCTCTAAGCTGAACAGCCCCAACTTTCTCAGCCTAAAATCATAGTTTTGATTTATGGTGTCAGAAAGTAACCTGACATTACTCAGATAATTTGCATCACTTCAATTATTTTGCCAAGACCAATAATCAAAATTCGGTTTTTGTTTTAGGGCAGTTGGTGACCTTTGCTTTTCTACAGACCTGCGAGTATAAGCCCATTATTTGCCTCACTTCAAACCTGATGCTTCAAAACTAGCCTAACAGTTTTGAAACAGATGTGACTGATGATTTGGAATTGTTAAGACACACAGCAATGACTGAAAGCATTCAAACTTCTATTGTGACAGAAACTGCACTTCAACCTTGGCAGTGCTGCCAACTTACAATATTAAGGAAAACCTTAAATTTTCTAGGGGAAAGTCATACAATTTGCTGTACACTGAACTCAGTAATTCAATCTCACTAGACTCATTAATTCGGTTATTATTATGATGAAGTAATGCGCTAAAATGATTGTTCCTACATAATTACCCCTTCCAAATCGTTCTCCTGAAAAACAGGTTCTTACTTAGCATCTAGATCCAAACAGAAGCCTCCTCCCACTTGATAAAACCTGCACAAGTGTCCTGCATAAGTACAGGAGTGGTATATACTCTACACACTTGTCTGCAGGAGTAGCTCATTCATCAAGTTGCCTTTAGCTAAATCTAGAAATGCTGATGTTAATTTCAGTATACTATTGTACACAGGAAAAAAGCATAGAAATCACAGAATCATAGAATGATTTAGATTGAAAGAGACCTTGAAGATCATTTAGTTCCAATCTTTCACCACAAGCAGGGACACCTTCCACTAGACCAGGGTGATCAAAGCCCTGTTCAACCTGGCCTTGAACACTGCCAGGGATGGGGCAGCCACAGCTCCTGTGGGCAACCTGTGCTAGGGCCTCCTAACCCTCACAGTAAAAAAGCTTCTTCCTAAGGTCTAGTCTGAATCCCCTGCTCTTATTTCCAACTCTGAGCAGGTATCTGGATGTTTTATGCTCCCTGCTGCTCCTCCCCAGGTTCAAAACCATCAGAGACTGCTCCTGGAAATACCAGAGTCTGGCTCTAAGCAGCTCTTGCAGCTTCTGTGACAATTCTCTTTTACAAATTATAGATTAGACAGAACATCCTCATAAAGAAAGCAGGCCAAAGTTCCCTACAAAAGTATAATTTTATTGTTAATATATTAATCATTGAGGTTACCTTTTTACTAACCTGTATGTAGTTTTTGAGACTGAATTCATGTTTCTCTGCCTAGAAACTGCTGTTGGCTTGGCAGTGGTCATATGGCGGCCCATATGGGGAAGATGATCAAGTTAATGTTCCCTGTGATAGTGGATTCACCTCTGGAGAAGCTAAGAGACACAACAGCCGCAGCACTGAGGAAGGGAACTGAAGAGTGCTCAGCTGCTTCTGCTCTAGCCTTACCACTTCTCTGTGCGGGGTGGACCAAAAACCATAAGCCAGAAGAGCACCTCTCGTGCTCATCTCCTGTGTTCCTGGCTTCCTACCTCCTTACAGTTGAGGTTGGAAGTCCTGCAGTAGCTGACTGCCTCCTGACTTCCTTTCACGTGCCTGCTGTGGGTGCGAATGTAGGAAGTCCCTTTGAAAGGAGTTCCCAGGAACTCCCTTCCTGTTGCAAGGAGTTGGGATCATAGCTATATTATTAAATTCAATGCCATTATGCTAGCAGCTTAAAAATGCAATGAAATCATCTAGGCCATTGTATTTGTCTGAATCCAGTGAAAAAGGAAAGGAGTGGCGTAAGTAGTGCCAAGATATTAGCATGTTAATGTTATTTTTAATTATAACACTTTAGCTTATTAATAAATGTAGCTAGAAGGAATAATAAAAAAAAAAAAAGAAATTTGGCAGCATCTTTTAAATTGGGGTATCATCACCCAGGCCTGCTTGCAGGCTCTCCTGCTAGCAAGCAAGCAGCAGGAACATCCCTTACTGGAGAGTTGGTTTATGGATGTGAGACAGGAAATCCTGAAGCAGAAAGATTGTTGGGGATCAGAAGGACAATTCAGAGACTTTCATTATTTCATTTTGAATTTTGTGATTTTTGATGGTTATTTGTTACATAAGGAGACCAAGGAGATTTTTTTAAGGATAAGCAACCAGTAACATGAGTTAGTTTCCTATACAGCACTTTCATAATAGTGTTCCCTTCTCCTTTTGTTCAGATATAACCCTGTCTTCTATAGTTTAAACCTTTGTTTGTGCACTAATGAATCTAACTAGGTGTCATAGCAGGCTCTAATGAGCATCACTCGCTTTCATTTAACTCTACAGCTTGCCGTTACACACTTTAGAAGATCTGTTGGTTTATTCACAGCAATCACTAGATATTCTTTTTCATTAGATAGATACTGGTTTTCCCTGTTGTGCCTTTCATTATTAAGGGAACTATGAAATGTTAATACTTGCCTCAAAACCCAGGGAAAAAAAATGGCCACAATCCCATTTGAAATGTATTGTCAATGATCTTAAAGATCTGAACATGAACAGCTTGAAATTTTCTTCATTTATTTATGAAAGAATGAGAGGCAGAAAAATCAAGAAGGTGGCTCTGTATAACCCACTTATCCAATTTACCTTGTTAACTGGATTTCCTGTAGTTAATTTAAGCAGCAGGACTGCAATTATAAAAGCATCCATAAGCAGCTACTAAGAACTGTCATATTCCCACCCAGGTTCTTAGCTCAGATTTTAAACCCAGAAACGCTTACACTTTTAGGAACTTAGCTCTGAATCAGTTTTGAGAAGGTTTTGCCCTACCTGTCTTTGCAAATACTTGACTCTGACTACAGGAACATTGCAAAGCAGCCCGAAGGAGCCATATTTTTTGAAGATTTTATTGCTACTATTGATGTCCAGGCTAGATGTTATGTTTCAAAACATGCTTCAAAGGGAGAAGTACTGAAAAGAGCTGAACTCCTTTTTGTGCTAATGATACCAGTCAAGTTTATAACTAATTTTATAAGATGTGATGATATCTTGTAAGTTTAGAGTTTTTAAGGAATTGATGTAATATTTAATTCTGGAATCCTTTCATTTTTTATTAAAATGTTTCCATGCTAAAAGTTTCTTCACCTTTACTCCATAATATTGTAAATGACAAATTTTTAAATAGTTTATAGTTTTAATAGTTTAATAGACTTGATATCAAGCTCCTTAAAAAAAAACCCAAACAAACCAAAACGATTTGTATTTATTCAGCTCTAGGTTTAGTAGAAATGTTTAGCTTCTGTTCTGATCAAATATAGAACTGGTATTCAAATAAGTACCCCTTCAGACAACCACAAACCTTTCCAGAGTTTATAGAATAACGATTTTTACAAACTGTCAGTTTTCATAGTATTTTATCTCATATCCGCACCTGATTTAGGGTGACCAGCCTCTAAATGAAGATAAATATAGTCATTATTTGTATTTAAATTTCATTATTCTGTCATTCCCACACTGAAGACTGAAGAAGATTCATTTAATTTAGGTGACAGTCACATCATCCTTGTACATAATCTGCCACAGATACTGTATCCTAGAACATGACCTAGAGCATTAATCCACCTCAACTTTTACTTTCTACGTTCCTCTAATAAATATTTGGCTGAACAATATTTATGGTTTATTATGGTGCTTTAGTTCTACTACATAGCCATGCTCTGAGTACAAAGACTCTCAAAAGCACATGAACCATTTTTATTAGGGTTTTTTTTCCTGTAATATTAGAGAATCTAAAGGGTAATGATGGAGATTATCTTCAGTTCTGTTTTAACAGCTGTTGAAATAAAGAATAGAAATTCTTTCCGTCCTTGACTAATAAAAGACAATCTCTCATTTCACTTCCAGCTATGTGGCCTTATCGGTTATAGAAAACTATTCCTGAAACTTTTATCTTGTGCTTCCCTCAGTGAATATGAGCATAAAATATACTGAGTATCAGTTCCTTATAGATAATTATTTGCCTTCTGTTGATTGGACCAGCACAAAGATTAAGGACTCAAGGAGAAGGTATAATACCTAAAGAACCGAATATAACTGGTAAAGCAATTGTTTATATACTAGATCATCACAGCTGTAAAGTTTCTCACAGTGGAAATAAGCAGCAGGAAAGGAAATGCTTTGCATACAAGAAATGCAAGAATTAATCTCCAAATCTATTAAATATTCACAGAAATACTTAAGAACAGATTGGTGGGACCTTCTATGAAGCATTCCGCAGAAAATTCACACTCGTTCAGGGTTAAAAAAAGTCAGCAGGTTTCTTAGGCATGCTAAAGAATTTAAAAGATCATCAGTAAAACCTCTCTCCAACTCACACACAAAATGCTCTTTTCCATTTGTTTTGACATCAGTATCTGATCTAAGATTACTTTTCATTCAGATGAGTATTCAGTTCTTAGAAGTTCTTATGATTTCTTAACTTGTATAAATAGTAATCACTTGGGTGAAAAAGCCTCATACCATAGAAGCACCTGCTGAGAGGAGGTTTGAGCATCCTTCTGCCAAAGCCAGTTCACTTCAGTTGATACTCTGGAGGGAAGGAATGCCATTCAGAGGGACCTTAACACACTTATAAGGTGGGCTGATGCCAACCTTATGAAGTTGAACCATGACAAGTAACATCCTACACCTGGGTCGGAGCAATCCCAGGCACAGGTGGGCAGAGAAGAGATTCAGAGCAACCCTGTGGAGAAGGACTTGGGGGTGTTGGTCGATGAGAAAATGAACATGAGCCAGCTTCAGTGTGCACCTGCAGCCCAGAAAGCCAATCGTATTCTGAGCTGCATTAAAAGAAGCGTGACCAGCACGTCAAAGGAGGTGATCCTGCCCCTCTGCTCTGCTCTTGTGAGACATCACTTGGAGTATTGTGTGCAGTTCTGGTGTCCTCAACATAAAAAGGATATGATACTGTTAGAACAAGTGCAGAGGAGGGCCACGAGGATGATCAGGGGACTGGAGCACCTCTCGTATGAAGATAGGCTGAGAAAGTTGGGGCTGTTCAGCCTGGAGAAGAGAAGGCTGCACGGAGACCTCATAGCAGCCTTCCAGTATCTGAAGGGGGCCTACAAGGTTGTTGGTGAGGGACTCTTCATTAGGGACAGGACAAGGGGTAAAGGGTTCAAACTTAAACAGGGGAAGTTTAGATTGAATATAAGGAAGAAATTCTTGAATTGTGCTCAGTGTAGTTTACAGGGAGAAGGGGACTATCACATATTTCCTGTGATCAATTACTAAGCAAACTTAAAGAACTATAAAGAATACTAAAGAACAAATACTAAAATCAATCCACATAGTGTCACCTTGCTGAGAGCACAAGTAGTTTTGAAAAACTTTAGCAGCATAATTTCAAATTTAAAATAAAGCTTTAAATGTTAAATCACCTTAATTATTCCAGAAAATTATTCATTTCTAATTTACATTAGCATGCTAATAAATCAAATTTCTCATCACCCCACCCCTCCCCCTTTCACATGTTAATTGCTAGTTTGCCCTTGGGCTCCTTTGCCTTAGGAAGGATTGGAGTTTGCATTTTAGTTTAAATGCAGAATGCCAACATTAAAGTGTCTTATCCATCCCACTGAAGTGGGTACTTGAAGATAGAAAACATATTCTTTATTGTATACAGAAAGTGTAGCATCTTGATTGAAAATATCTTAAAAGTTTCTTTGAACAAAACAAATTAAAAATAAAATTAAATAGACAAATGTTTAGTGTATTACCTATTTTCTTCCTTTTGCCACCCTTTTATCTTCATCTATGCCCTCTTACTCTGTTTGCCCTATGCTGAGAGAAAAGATCTGTGGATCAATGCAGAACAGCAGAAAATCACTCTTAGCAAACTAAGATGACTGTGCTACAGGCACTCTTATTTTAAATAGATGCTGAGATTTTGATCATGATAACTTTGCTATTCCCCCTCCCCTAAGTCAGTTGCATAAGTCTAATGTAACTACAAAACTGCCTAATTACTGCATGCCTAAATTACTACTATGAAAAGAAAGTCTCCCTCCAGACAGAACCACACAAGCAGCAACAAATCTGTCTTTTGTCCTCCCACATCTACCTTACTGTCACCCACCCTGCCACACAGAATCCATCACACCTCAGGTGCTAGCCAGCCATTAGCATTCAAAGGTAAAATAACCAGTCTGGTAAAGGAAAGGGTGGGAGGGGAAGAGATAAATCACCCACAGGCTTACACCTGTGATCTAAGCCCTTTTCTGCAGGTGATGGTGTACACCAGGGGGCTAACATCTAATTAGACTTTCTGCTTATTTAGCCAGGAGAGTGTCCTGGATTCAGCTGTAACAGTGTTTATTTTTGATTCTCCTTAGTAGCTGGTGCAGTGCTGTGTTTCCAACTTTAGTCTGAGAACAGTGGTAATAGCACACCAATGCTTGTAGTTGTTGCTAAATAATGCTTACCTGATCAAGGATTTTGTCTCACACTCTGTCAGTGAGGAGGGGTGCAAGAAGCTGGGAGGAAGCAGAGACAGGACACCTGACCCAAAGTTAGCCAAAGGGGAACTCTATGCCATAGCACATCACGCCTGGTGTACAAACTGGGAGAAGTCACCTGGAAGGTGGAGATTGCTGTTTAGGTTGGTTGGTTGGTGGTTGGCAATTGTATTGTGCATCACTTATATTTATTGGATTATTTTTTCCCTCCTTCCCTTTTTAGTTTTATATTCTCTCTCCTTGTTATTTCCCTTATTGCTATTAGTATTAGTGGTAGTTCTGTATTATACTTTAGTTACTGAGTTGTTCTTATCTCAACCTGTGGGATTTACATTCTTTTGATTTTCCTCCCCATCCCGCTGGCAGCGTCTGGGGGAAAGGGAGAAGTGAAGGAGCAGCTGCATGGTTCTGAGTTACTAGCTGGGCTTAAATCACGACAAAGGGTTAAAATGAAATGAGGTTTGCTAATTTAACTAAATTTCATGTTTCAAATAGTATCTGTTCTCAAAGGAATAAACTGGAGGGTAGAAGTCACTTACTGGGCCTTCAGGGAGGAAAGGCCACACACATGCAAAAAATGGCTTTTTAGGTCTAAGGTCAGTTATACTTCACACGTGAGGAAAATTGGTTGAACATAAGAGAACCTAAAAGCCTCTTTCAGAACAATGAGACACCTATGGCATGCTAACTCAGGCCAGAGGAGAACATCGGTGAATTAGATCATGAAAATATTTAAGCATTCATTTAGTTCAACTATCTTCACTAAGTGTTTCATGGGAATGTATAGTAAAGGAATAGTAGCTATAGACTGACTTTCAATTTAATTTAAAAAAAATATATATAAAAACCAGAAATATTTGCTAATTTTTTTAAGAGAAATGGGCCCATTAAGAGGTCAAATCACGTTTCATCTTTCAGACCATGGACAAACTGTGGCTAATACGAAACATTACTCATTTACCAATGCAAAATGAGTTGTTGGTCTCAGGCCAGGTCCTGACAGACAGGTATGTATTGCACAAAACCATCTGTAGTAATTGCTCCCCTGAGCCCTGATCTTGCAGATGTCTGAACAGTTTTATGCACATAAGCAGTGTCACTGACTCAAAGACTTTCTGTATTTAGCCTTGTATTCACAGGAACACCTCATATTCATGCAGATCAGTACATGTGTCAGCATTTGCAGTGTCAGAATACAGGCTGACAGCCTTGGCAGAATTGTCAGAAATGGAAGGAAGATAAAAATTATGCTATCCATTCACCTCTGTGCATGGGACATCTAATTATTAATGAGGAGCACTGATGAGTTTGTCTGGCTGCAGCCTGCCAGTACACCATCCCTCTTCTGTGGATGAAATGTGGAGGTCTTTACGCTTTAAAACCAGATTATGTAAATTCTTATTTTTATAAAAAAAAAGTTTATAAAACTATGAAGATTTTTCTGATTATAAAGGCTACGTTTTAAAAAAGTTAATTGCTCAATGCAAGTTTCAATGTTTCATCTCACCACACTCTGTTGTTTCCTTTCCAAGACATGTGACAGAAGCATTTACCATTTCATTAACTCATGAAGACTGTAATAATGATGCCTCTTATCGAAGTCAGTTTGAGTGATAAATGAAAACTCCACACACATGTATGAATAATGATTAATGTCCATTATAGCAATGAACAGATTGCACTGCTCTGTGCAAGCCACAGGAACAAAAGGACCATTTTGACACCGTATCTGTGTGTATATGAACAGACGGAAGTCCATGTAAATGATCCTTGGGAGACTTACAGCATATTCTGCTACAACTGTTCTGCTTTTGTATTTTATAGAAAGTCAGCTAGATCATACCTATTACAACCTCTGGGTAAATGAGAGAGGGTTGTGCCTTGCTAGTGCTAAAACAACAGTGCTACTGCCAGATGTTTTGTTCTTCTGCATATGGACATCTCTAAAAAAATTACAATTATGTAGTCAAAAAATGCAAGAATGATATTTTAAAAGAAACCTCTTACACAGCTCTCAAAAAGGTGTAAAACTGTAATTCTCCATGGAAACATTTCTTCAAAGTCAAACACTTTCACATTAGAAGTTCTTTATATTGCTTGTCAGATTCTCATCTCCTGCTGCAGAGATAAACCCAACTTTTTAATAACTATCTAGTCAAGCATTAAAAAAAAAATATATTTTCTTAAAATTTTAGCTCTTTTAAGAGTACCTGAAAGAAAAATTTGCAAAATCTGTGATGTTACATGTGATTGCAACATTTTAAGATGACTGCTTTATCTAGAGCTGCCCAGATACACTTTCATCAAGTCTGTCAGTGACTTCTTGCTTTACGCGTATTCAAGCTATATGTGATATAGCAATGCAAGTACTAAAAAAAACCCCAAACCTGTATGGGGTCAGACTAAATGTTCCTTTAGTCTATAACCTGTCCTTGATAGTGGCTGAAGAGGGAACATACAGAGGGAAATGTAGAACATATGGTGGTAATTACCCAGTATACGCACCCATTTGGCAGAGTCCTGCAGCAAAGGACTTCCTCAACCGGAAAGAGTAGATTTGTAAACACCTTGTAAATCAGACTACAGGCTAATGACATTTGGTACTGATGTACTTCTACAAAGGCTTCTCACTGGAATAATCACTTTGAGGTTGTAAACACCATCATGGACCACTGCAACACATCTTTATGTGAGAGCATAAAATCAGAACAGCTTAAAGGTGCACAAACCCTTCCTTCTGAAATCTCAGTGTAAATTTACTCCATGCAGATAATTGTTGATGGATTTTTCTTCAGTGAATGTGTTGAACTGCTTCTGTAGCTGTGTAAACTTCTGGCATCCCTAAACATCTATAGAAATTATTTTCTCAGAGTAATTTCTACTTTGCAATGAAACACCTTTTTCTATTTGTTTTTAACTTATCACTTGATAATTTCATTCCTTAGTTATATGGAATAATCATTACCACGTTACTCATAATTTATATACCTCTACTACCCAGTCATCTTTTTCTAAGGCTAAGGAGTCCTACCCTGCTTAGTTGCTTCTCATATATCTTTCAACAGACTCGCTGCTCTTTTCTTCACCCTTTCTAGTTAATATATTAATGTGTCAAATGTGTTTTTCAGCTGGTGTCATATTACTGATTTTAATTATTGTCTGATCCTATCTATGATTTTGACCTTTGAATTTTCTTGAAGAGGCAACGTTATATTTTATGTTTACATATTCAGAGTAGGATGAGTGAAAACCCCAAGCATTTGTACCACCAACATCAAAAAAACCCAAACTCGCAGAGATGAACTCTGATGAACACCATAGCATGAGACATACTGCAATGAAAAAAGATCAGATGATGCATGTGCTTCTTTCCTAGATACAAAAATAAGTCTCACATCTTAATCACATGATAAGTTATGATTCAGTTTTGAGTGGAACTTGTGTTTTTATTCTTCCCTGCTTTGTACATGTTCACAGCATTTTGCTGATTGTGTCAGAAAATAGGGTTATCCCTTGAGACAGACACATTGCACAAGCCACTAATTGAAGAACCAAGTATTTTGATTTAGCTTCCCTTTTTATTGAGTTTAGAGAAATTGCTATTTTGAGGACTCAGCTGTCTGGATGATCTGTAACATCATTACTGACTCTTCAGCATGCTGTGCCTTGGAACCTGGGCAGTGGAGTCCAGCGTCCCACTAAAGAAGCACAAAATAGCACAATTCAGTAATGTGTTAACAGAAATGCAGAAGATAGTATTTACATTGCATGATCTCAGACACAATGTGTCAAGTTTTCTGATATATAAAATATCTAACACGTCTGCTGAAACAAGTGTGTTTTTTCCACTGTGATGGCAATATATTTAAAGAAAATTCATAAAACACCATGAATATTGCAAGTAATAAAAATAGCAGTAATAATTATTTCACTAATTATGAAGATACTTATTAGAAGTCATTTAAGAAAAGCAAGGCATGGGGAAGGACAGTGTTAGCAAGAGAAAAAATAGAAAAAAGTCAGCAAAGATTGGTGATTCTCTGGTTCCTCTGTAGCATATTGAAGATTGTCCCTTGGCTTGCACACAGTCAGAAATTCATCCAGTGCAACTAAGAAAAAATTGAGAAATGCATAAAACATCCACACCATTGCATGAGAGCTTTGGAATTTCAGAAGACAGGTTTATCCTCCTTCAGACTGTTCTGGTTTTATGCCCCTAGGAACAGATGGGTTACAGTGATCTAAGACAGCATTTGCAATATCAAAGTGATTTATTCCATTAAGAAACATTAAGAAGTACATTAGTAAAAAAAATCATAGCCTTTGAGTTACAGCTGTATCTAAATAAAATACTAAAAATTCATAGAAATGGGATAAAACCTAGTCTGAAATTAACTATCTATCTTCTATTTACTGAACATGAAAGAGGCACACGGTTATTAGGAGGTTCACACAAAGTGTAACCACTGTTCCTGTGCTTTCATTACAACACTTTCTTATTATGTCCCTTTAGAAACAGAAACACACATTTTTAAATGTCTTTTTTGACAAGGGCTCTTTTATGTGAGCAGTATCTCATTATTTGCGAAGTTAACATCAGCAAGCTTGAATTGTATTTTACCAGCACCTTTATTGATTGCTGCAATTAGGCTTGGCAGTGTGATACCTTGTTTTCTCATCCCCTATCAGCCAAAATTAAAAAGATCTCTGGTGGCAATTGCCTTCTGGAACTTGTTTAATCTCTCTGTTCTCTGCCTCTCATCTGCTGAAGTATTTTCTTCAGTAGAAGACTGATCTGCCAGCTAGCAGCACAATCACTGTATAAATGAATATTTGATGCCAAGCATTAATTCGGGGGGTCATTAGTAGAAACTGCAAATAGTAGTGAAACCAAGTAACTGGGTGTCCTGGGAAATTATGTATAGTATCAAACAGAAATAAACCAGTTAAGATACAATTATTTCCATGTATGGGATAATTTATCAAGGGTTACACTGGGAAATTGTATTTTCATCAAAAGCATTGGACATATTTTTAACATACATCACTACAATATACCTATTACTAGGAGAAATCAAACAAACAAAAGAAAAAAAAATCAGTATTTTCACTTTTTGTGTTTCTCTTTTGTACATTTTGAATGCACTGTGAAATTACCCCTATACAGTTTTGCTGATGGCTAATCACATTTTCTGTTTAATCATTGGAGTGGCAACATCAATTCATTAAAAAATAAAAAAAGTAATAATTTATTCTTTTATTAGGATAGACCCTAAAAAATCTTCATCAAGGTCTGATCCCCTCTGTTTTAATCACTATATCCTCACTCATACAGAGGTAAAAAAATGTATGCACATGATCTTCCCCAAATTCTGAATAAGTTCAGTTATAAGTAATGGAAACTGATTGCATTTTATCATAGCATAGCATTTTATCTCTATTTTACTCTTCACTATAATAAGGCCTTTCTAACAAATTTTAAACAACATTTCCATAATCCCATGCATTTATGCTCAGGCTCAGCTTTGTTATATCTGATCTGCTGAACTGCTGGGTAAGTGCTTTAATATCAGACCATGTTTTCTGCATTCATGGTGCATAAGTAAAAGGTAACCTATGTGCCTGATGCTTTTAAACTCAGTCTGGAGTTAAACTGATGCAGGTTAAGCAACTTTACAGGCCTCTAAATTATAAACAAATACAGACCTCTAAATTATAAACAAATACAGAGCAAGAAATGGCACTAATCTAGCAAGAAAGCAGAATAAGGAGGCAAAGAAATTTAGCATGAGGACTCTCCTCTAAAAGACTGATTTTGACTGCTGTTGTCTGTTTTATTGCTTTTCTACTGCACTTAGGTAAAGTAAAAGCACTAAATAATATGTGGATTAATATGGGTCAGAATCATACAGTTAAGCAACAGGGAACTTTGAGGTAGGCAATTTAACACTGATGAGCAGGGTGTGAGCAAGTGCTGACTGTGCACCCTGATCTGGAATACAGAATAGGTTAATTTCTGCAGCAGTACAGCTGGGTTGCAGTTAACTTGGCCAAAGACATGAGCAAAGCCATCTTACTGATGATCTAGATGAATTCCAGCAAAATTTATTAGATCAGGCACAGTACAATATGAGCCTGGCTATGTGGCACACAGATAACCACTTACGTGCTGCAACTCCTTGGGATTCTCCTTTCTAAGAGAATACATGAGTTCAACTCCAGAGGAGACCAAAACTGGTTTTGCACCGAGCCAGTAAACCTGCTGGAACCAAATGCACTCAGAAGAGCACTACAGAGCTCCTTTATAATGCCTTGCCAGAACTGATGAACCCTGATAAACTAGCTTTTAGGCGTACCTGGAGTGCAAGCATTACATCCAACAATCCATCTATGTTTTTGCATACTCCGGGATATTATATACTTCTATTACTTCAGCTAATGAAAGCTGACTGCTAGCCATACCTATCTGGAGGTAAAATTATTATCCTTAAGAATGCAGAGTTAGGCTATATACTTTCTGCATCACTGACTAGCTATGCTCTTCATAGTTCTAATCGATAAACTAATTTGATCTGTGATGAAACTGATCTGTGTTAAACTGACCTTTTTATATTGAAATTGCATATTAACAACAGAAAATATATTTGTTAATGAAGAGGCAGAAAGCAAGAAGAAAAAGATCTTTGCTCCAAGAGGTCTTGTCCAGGAATTAAGATAGTATTTGAAGAAAGAATGTTAAGAATGTTGCCTATCTCAATATACTCAGGCATACTGAGCTTAGGCAAAGCTTCCAAATAAAGAGCAAAATGGTGAGATTACAAAACCTGATATTCCCTACAGTGCTTCATGAACCAAAGGTACAGTGTACTGGGAGTGTGACTACTGCATAGCACAGCATACTTCCCACGTGTGAAGGATAACTTTGAGGACAATCCCTACAGTGCAGAGCAACCTTTATGACAAGTGCACTTTGTAAAATTGACTGAAAAAGTAAAATTTATCTTATCAATGACAGGAGTCAACATGACTGTTTTAAACACCAGCAAAACACTCTGTTCCTGTTCTGTCATTTTTCAGTCCCATCCTTTCTCCAGGCACATTCCAACAGCTGAAACCAAAGGTAGCAGCTATGTATCTAACCTCACAGAAAAATAAAAGCCCTCCAGCCTCACAAATAAAATCTTCCTCTACATACCAACAAGCTGAATTTTACTACTCTTCTAGAAAAAAAAACAAACCTCATCTCAAGGTAGCAGGGCTCTGAGTGTATCCCTTACATTTAGGGGTTTGGCTGCCCAGGCTGAGGACCAACTTAGAGACAGTGCCACTGATGAGCATGAAGAGAGCTCTTCCAGTCAGGCTGTGGGGATGCCTCCAACCTACCAGCTGGAATGCCATCCTCACCTTAGCCCATCTGTACCCCTGTAGTCCTGCGCCGCCACCCTGGGGCTGTGGGTGACTTTATTGTCTCTGTACCTCCTCCTCCTGTCTTTAATTCTTATTCTGGAAGGACCGCTATTGCAAGCAAAATGGAATTACCTCATTTGAACGAATGAACAGAACCAAGGTTTGTGAAAGTGGGGAAAAAAAACCCAGAGGGTGAATATTGAAGGATTAAGAAAATTGTCTCAATCAATGGGACATATATGGAGCCAAAGCTGTTGTCCTAGTACAGGGGCAAGTGAAGGGAGAGGACCCTAACCAATTCAGTGCTGTGAGAGGAACATCTGTCTGGGACACCAAAACTGGCAGTCACCTACTAAGCTTGGAAGACTTACAAGTCTACATTAAAAATATATTTTAAAAGGCAGCATTGAAGTTGGTTGAGTGATTCAGGTTTTAAGCAATTAAGTGACTGGACATTTTTCCATCAGGAAGATGAGATTTCATTGTGCACTGGCCATTGGATAAACAAGGAAAATCTGTTTCACATATCTTAAAAGCATAAGTGGAAAGGCCATTTCTAGTGTATGAGCCAAAGTTCCCATCATGCATTTTAACTTAACCATGATAGTATCACAAAAAAATTGCACCTTCCTGTAACTTATGCAGGTGTCTAGAGGATTGTTTGAAATAAACCAAAATCTTGACATGATCACATTATTACAGATTAATGTGTAATGAGTTAGTCATTTATTATGAACAAAAATTTATACAGGCAATGCAGATGCACCAGCAGATAATGAGTTCAGGCAGTATTGATTGTTTGTTCCTAAGAGGAAACAGAACTGGTCTTAACAGCTCTGTATATTCACTGCTCTCTTGCAATGTAAGGAGGGCTGAAATCAATGCACAAGAAACCTAGCCACACAACTGGCAAGGGGTAAGAAAGAAGGGGCTGTATCTTCAGTAAGGCTGAGAAAGAACAACTGTGAGTTATTTTCAGTATTTTGAAGTGAAACCCCTCATGTTTTCATTCTCTGGTATTTCTGAACTGTTAGGAACTGTGGAGGCCATCATGATGCACCTTAATGTTCCCTGCGGCATAGCTTCAGTACACCTGACAACAATTTACTGTTATCTAGATATACTCAAGAGGTGAATACCATGATGTCCATTCCATAAGAGTTTCAGTTGATATTTAGCTCATCTAAGTCCATTACCTAAGTAGCTTCTGTTTCAGTAGGTGCATTCAATCTCTCTCAAAGAATGAATCTCTACTTCAATCAATAGGATCATTATATTTGCATCATTCTTCATTGTTAGGTTCATGCTGCTTGTAGTTGATAAAAGGTGAAATAACTGGTAGCAGCCAAACCTAAGTAAATAAATACAGAACAAATTTGAACTGGCAGCCACATGTACATTTAATTGACATGTATTGATTTACAATTGCTAGTAGGCTTTAAAATGTTGTCCAAAGCTATAACCAGACTACAAAGAAATGTGTTATCTTTACATGTGTAACACAGTTTACTGAAGCTTTTTGCTACCCAAAAGCAAACAAAAATCATGTTTAAACAACTTACAGTGAGATAAAGAATGCATTGTTTCTTAAGCCTTAAAAGCTTGCAGAAACAAAGAATAAAATAAAGATAAATTTTCCATGTAGTTCAGTCTGAGGTATTAGTAACAAGAAGCCACCAAAGTGCTAAGCTGGAAAAAGATCACAGGTGCTAACTGATGCCACCCAAGGGGTACTCAGACACAGCTCTTCTTGAGGATTCTCCATCTGCTGAAGCTGACCTAACCCCAGGGCAGCCGTATTCTTCTATTCCTTAGCCTGCACTTCTACAGGGCAGGTGGCAAAGTTAGTAAATGCAAAGGGGAAGGATCATACTGTACAAATATAAGTCTGTTGACTCTTTATTATTAGAAGTTTATATACAAGACTGAAAGATAGAAAAAGCTGACTCAGCCTTGCATCCTTACATTAATATATCCAAATCTAAAAAACAGATTTCAGATTGCGATCTGAATCTCCCCATGCTTGCTTAGCATCTCTTCAAATCTTTAAAGCAAAGTTAAACTATGAATTTAAAAAGTGCCTAGAATATCAGCCAGATCCAAAAGAAGATTTAAGCTTTATAATGCACTTTATGTTCACAGCCCTGAAGGCCCCCTGAGCAGCACACCAGTCACTGCAGTTCTGTGTGTGAACTCCAAACTACCCTTCTCCGGACTTTAGCACCTGCCCTTCCTTGTAAGCCAGAGTGAAGCCTAGAAAGAGAACAAAATAACTTAAACTTGACCCCAACAACAGATGTATGCACAGCACAGCTGGCACCCAGCTGCAGAGCTGAACCTTTCATAAATTACTGTAGCAGTTGCTTTAAACATGGCTGTAAAACAGTATTATTCACACTGCTAGGTAGTAAGCTCCAGTGCAATTGATACCATTCCAATGGGATCATAAAATACCTGTTTCCTGACCTATACACTAGACAGCGAAACAATACTGCTTCTCTTTCCTAAGTCAAAATGGGAAA